>NC_044564.1:24240603-24544011 GCF_007565055.1 Rhinopithecus roxellana
CATATCCCCCTCCAAAGGAATGCAGCTCATCACCAGCAATGGAACAAAGCTGGACGGAGAATGACTTTGATGAGTTAAGAGAAGAAGCCTTCAGTCAATCAAACTTCTCAGAGCTAAAGGAGGAACTACGTAACCAGTGCAAAGAAACTAAAAACCTTGAAAAAAGAATGGATGAATGGATAACTAGAATAATCAATGCAGAGAAGACCTTAAAAGAACTGATAGAGATGAAAACCATGACACAAGAACTACGTGACAAATGCACAAGCTTCAGTAACTGACTCGATCAACTAGAAGAAAGAGTATCAGTGATTGAAGATCAAATGAATGAAATGAAGTGAGAAGAGAAGTGTAGAGAAAAAAGAGTAAAAAGAAATGAACAAAACCTCCAAGAAATATGGAATTATGTGAAAAGACCAAATCTATGTCTGATTGGTGTGCCTGAAAGTGACAGGGAAAATGGAACCAAGTTGGAAAACACTCTTCAGGATATCATCCAGGAGAACTTCCCCAACCTAGTAAGACAGGCCAATATTCAAATTTAGGAAATACAGAGAATGCCACAAAGATACTCCTCGAGAAGAGTAACTCCAAGACACATAATTGTCAGATTCACCAAAGTTGAAAGGAAGGAAAAAATGTTAAGGGCAGCCAGAGAGAAAGGTCGGGTTACCCACAAAGGGAAGCCCATCAGACTAACAGCAGATTTTTGGCAGAAACTCTACAAGCTAGAACCGAGTGGGGGCCAATATTCAACATTCTTAAAGAAAAGAATTTTTAACCCAGAATTTCATATCCAGCCAAACTAAGTTTCATACGTGAAAGAGAAATAAAATCCTTTACAGACAAGCAAATGCTTCGAGATTTTGTCACCACCAGGCCTGCCCTACAAGAGATCCTGAAGGAAGCACTAAACATGGAAAGGAACAACTGGTACCAGCCATTGCAAAAACATGCCAAAATGTAAAGTCCATCGATGCTAGGAAGAAACTGCATCAACTAATGAGCAAAATAATCAGGTAATATCATAACGACAGGATCAAGTTCACACATAACAATATTAACCTTAAATGTAAATGGACTAAATGGTCCAATTAAAAGACACAGACTGGCAAATTGGATAAAGAGTCAAGACCCATCAGTTTGCTGTATTCAGGAGACTCATCTCACATGCAGAGACACACATAGGCTCAAAATAAAGGGATGGAGGAAGATCTACCAAGCAAATGGAGAACAAAAAAAAAGCAGGGGTTGCAATCCTAGTCTCTGATAAAACAGACTTTAAACCATCAAAGATCAAAAGAGACAAAGAAGGCCATTACATAATGGTAAAGGGATCAAATCATCAGGAAGAGCTAACTATCCTAAATATATATGCACCCAATACAGGAGCACCCAGATTCATAAAGCAAGTCTTTAGAGACTTACAAAGAGACTTAGACTCCCATACAATAATAATGGGAGACTTTAACACCCCACTGTCAACATTAGACAGATCAATGAGACAGAAAGTTAACAAGGATATCCAGGAATTGAACTCAACTCTGCACCAAGCGGACCTAATAGATATCTACAGAACTTTCCACCCCAAATCAACAGAATATACATTCTTCTCAGCACCACATCACACTTATTCCAAAATTGACCACATAGGTGGAAGTAAAGCACGCCTCAGCAAATGTAAAACAGAAATTATAACAAACTGTCTCTCAGACCACAGTGCAATAAAACTAGAACTTAAGATTAAGAAACTCACTCAAAACCGCTGAACTACATGGAAACTGAACAACCTGCTCCTGAATGACTACTGGGTACATAACGAAATGAAGGCAGAAATAAAGATGTTCTTTGAAACCAATGAGAACAAAGATACAACATACCAGAATCTGTGGGACACATTTTAAAGCAGTGTGTAGAGGGAAATTTATAGCACTAAATGCCCACAAGAGAAAGCAGGAAAGATCTAAAATTGACACCTTAACATCACAATTAAAAGAACTAGAGAAGCAAGGGCAAACACATTCAAAAGCTAGCAGAAGTCAAGAAATAACTAAGATCAGAGCAGAACTGAAGGAGATAGAGACACAAAAAAATCTCCAAAAAGTCAATGAATCCAGGAGCTGGTTTTATGAAAAGATCAACAAAATTGATAGACCACTAGCAAGACTAATAAAGAAGAAAAGAGAGAAGAATCAAGTGGAGGCAATAAAAAATGATAAAGGGGATATCACCACCGACCCCACAGAAATACAAACTACCATCAGAGAATACTATAAACACCTCTACGCAAATCAACTAGAAAATCTAGAAGAAATGGATAATTTCCTGGACACTTACACTCTCCCAAGACTAAACCAGGAAGAAGTTGAATCCCTGAATAGACCAATAGCAGGCTCTGAAATTGAGGCAATAATGAATAGCCTACCAACCAAAAGAAGTCCAGGACCAGATGGATTCACAGCTGAATTCTACCAGAAGTACAAGGAGGAGCTGGTACCATTCCTTCTGAAACTATTCCAATCAATAGAAAAAGAGGGAATCCTCCCTAACTCATTTCATGAGGTCAACATCATCCTAATACCAAAGACTGGCAGAGACATAATAAAAAAAGAGAATTTTAGACCAATATCCCTGATGAACATTGATGCAAAACTCCTCAATAACGTACTGGCAAACCGAATCCAGCAGCACATCAAAAAGCTTATCCACCATGATCAAGTGGGCTTCATCCTTGGGATGCAAGGCTGGTTCAACATATGTAAATCAATAAACATAATCCAGCATATAAACAGAACCAAAGACAAAAACCACATGATTATCTCAACAGATGCAGAAAAGGCCTTTGACAAAATTCAACAGCCCTTCATGCTAAAAACTCTCAATAAATTCGGTATTGATGGAACGTATCGCAAAATAATAAGAGCTATTTATGACAAACCCACAGCCAATATCATACTGAATGGGCAAAAACTGGAAGCATTCTCTTTGAAAACTGGCACAAGACAGGGATACCCTCTCTCACCACTCCTATTCAAGATAGTATTGGAAGTTCTGGCTAGGGCAATCAGGCAAGAGAAAGAAGTAAAGGGTATTCAGTTAGGAAAAGAAGAAGTCAAATTGTCCCTGTTTGCAGATGACATGATTGTATATTTAGAAAACTCCATCGTCTCAGCCCAAAATCTCCTTAAGCTGATAAGAAACTTCAGCAAAGTCTCAGGATACAAAATTAATGTGCAAAAATCACAAGCATTCTTATACACCAGTAACAGACAAACAGAGAGCCAAATCAGGAATGAACTTCCATTCACAATTGCTTCAAAGAGAATAAAATACCTAGGAATCCAACTTACAAGGGATGTAAAGGACCTCTTCAAGGAGAACTACAAACCAGTGCTCAGTGAAATAAAAGAGGACACAAACAAATGGAAGAACATACCATGCTCATGGATAGGAAGAATCAATATTGTGAAAATGGCCATACTGCCCAAGGTAATTTATAGATTCAATGCCATCCCCATTAAGCTACCAACGTCTTTCTTCACAGAATTGGAAAAAACTGCTTTAAAGTTCATATGGAACTGAAAAAGAGCCCGCATTGCCAAGACAATCCTAAGCCAAAAGAACAAAGCTGGAGGCATCACGCTACCTGACTTCAAACTATACTACAAGGCTACAGTAACCAAAACAGCATGGTACTGGTACCAAAACAGAGATATAGACCAATGGAACAGAAAACAGCCCTCAGAAATAATACCACACATCTACAGCCATTTGATCTTTGACAAACCTGACAAAAACAAGAAGTGGCGAAAGGATTCCCTGTGTAATAAATGGTGCTGGGAAAATTGGCTAGCCATAAGTAGAAAGCTGAAACTGGATCCTTTCCTTACTCCTTGTATGAAAATTAATTCAAGATGGATTACAGACTTAAATGTTAGACCTAAAACCATAAAAAACCCTAGAAGAAAACCTAGGTAATACCATTCAGGACATAGGCATGGGCAAGGACTTCATGTCTAAAACACAAAAAGCAACGGCAACAAAAGCCAAAATTGACAAATGGGATCTAATTAAACTAAAGAGCTTCTGCACAGCAAAAGAAACTACCATCAGAGTGAACAGGCAACCTACAGAATGGGAGAAAATTTTTGCAATCTACTCATCTGACAAAGGGCTAACATCCAGAACCTACAAAGAACCCAAACAAATTTGCAAGAAGAAAACAAACAACCCCATCAAAAAGTGGGCAAAGGATATGAACAGATACTTCTCAAAAGAAGACATTCATACAGCCAACAGACACATGAAAAAATGCTCATCATCACTAGCCATCAGAGAAATGCAAATCAAAACCACAATGAGATACCATCTCACACCAGTTAGAATGGCAATCATTAAAAAAAATCAGGAAACAACAGGTGCTGGAGAGGATATGGAAAAATAGGAACACTTTTACACTGTTGGCGGGACTGTAAATTAGTTCAACCATTGGGGAAAACAGTGTAGCGATTCCTCAAGGATCTAGAACTAGAAATACCATTTGACCCAGCCATTCCATTACTGGGTATATACCCAAAGGATTATAAATCATGCTGCTATAAAGACACATGCACATGTATGTTTATTGCAGCACTATTTACAATAGCAAAGACTTGGAATCAACCCAAATGTCCATGAGTGACAGACTGGATTAAGAAAATGTGGCACATATACACCATGGAATACTATGCAGCCATAAAAAAGGATGAGTTCATGTCCTTTGTAGGGACATGGATGCAGCTGGAAACCATCATTCTCAGCAAACTATCGCAAGAACAGAAAACCAAACACTGCATGTTCTCACTCATAGGTAGGAACTGAACAATGAGATCACTTGGACACAGAAAGGGGAACATTACACACCACGGCCTATTGTGAGGAGCGGGGAGGGGGGAGGGATAGCATTAGGAGATATACCTAATGTAAATGATGATTTAATGGGTGCAGCACACCAACATGGCACATGTATACATATGTAACAAACCTGCATGTTGTGCACATGTACCCTAGACCTTAAAGTATAATAATAAAAATAAATTTTAAAAAAATAGAGCTAATAGAACTTTCGGCCAGGAGCCACGGCTCATGCCTGTAATCCCAGCACTTTGGGAGGCTGAGGTGGGAGGATCTGTTGAATCCAGGAGTTCGAGGCTGCAGTGAAAAACAAACAAGCCTCAGTTAGTCCTATAAACCTGAAACCAATTCCAAAGTAAGCAGCTGGCCAGGAGTGGTGGCACACACCTGTAATCTCAGCACTTTGGGAGGCAGAGGTAGGAGAATGGCTTGAGCCGAAGAGTTTGAGACCAGACTGAACAACATGGCAAGACCCCGTCTCTATATTTTATTACAAGAAACTTTTTTTTAAGTGAAAGCAAGTTTATTAAGAAAGTAGAGGAATAAAAGAATGGCTACTCCATAGGCAAAGTAGCCTACAAAAAACTTTTTTAGAGTAAGCAACTAGGTTTCTTAAGAACCCCTCCCTTCATGATACTTGGGTCACACTTCGGCTGGCCACAGTTCCTACTCATTAATCATATCCTTTTAGAGGGCTGTGATTACCAACAACTGCCGGGTTCTTTCTTTTGATACCTTTCCTTTAAAAATTAAAAATTACAGGCTGGGGGCAGTGGCTCATGCCTGTAATCCCAGCACTTTGGGAGGCCGAGGCGGGTAGATCACCTGAGGTCAGGTGTTCGAGACCAGCCTGGCCAACATGGTGAAACCCCCCCTCTCTACTAAAAATACAGAAATTAACCAGGCATGGCGGTGGGTGTCTGTAATCCCAGCTATTCAGGAGGCTGAGGCAGGAGAATTGCTTGAACTCAGGAGGTTGCAGTGAGCTGAGGTCACACCATTGCGCTCCAGCCTGGGCAACAGAGCAAGCCTCTGTCTCAAAAAAAAAAAAAAAAAATTAAAATTATGGGGCTACCAGAACGACACACTAGGTATCCTCTACCATGCCATATGACCTAGTGAGAGTCAGAGGGGCAGGGTCTGTCACTTGTCTATGAAAGGTCACATTAATTTGTTTCCCAGCTGTAATCACTTACCTGTGAAATATGTCTTAAGCTCGTATCCTTTGTGAAGTTCTTTTTCTTTCTTACATCCAGGCATTACTTCTCCTTGTATTTGGGGACAAAATAATGCTGTTTTGTTAAAGTCATCAACGTTTCTATGCTTTGCCATCAGTCTTGGGCTGGATTACCATTTTTATGGATGCTGAAAATGCCAGCTCTCTTTTTTTCTAACACCTATATTTGTAATTCTTTTTTTGAGACAGGGTCTTGCTCTGTTACCCAGGCTGGAGTGCAGTGGTGCAATAGTAGCTCACTGCAGCCTCCAACTCTTGGCCTCAAGGGGTCCTCCAGCCTCATCCTCCCAAAGTGCTGGGATTACAGGCATAAGCCACTGCGCCAGGCCTATATTTGTAATTCCTCTAGTAGTGCCTACTTTAAGGGGAATTGTATGACCTTGTGACCTTGGTGACCTACGTCTATTCCTATGTCAAGAAACTGAAAGCTCCATTTTCTTCAAGACAACCATTTCTCAAATGGCAGCAAACTAAAACACCCCAGAGAAACTCTGTTACCATACTCTTTGAGACTTTTGCTTTAGAATCATGGGTTGTGATAATAATAAATTTCAATCCAATATTAAGAGAATAACTGAACACCACTTGTGAAGGCCTAAGCAGCCAGCGCCAGCTTCTGCTCGGAGTATCCCCTGCGCTGTGTGAGCCTCTGCCTGCTGGGAGACGCTCACTGCCCTGCTCGACCACCAGGAGGCAGCAGTCCTCTGTCTGTTAAAGGAAAACAGGCGAGGGGGTTGAATTTTCTATTCTCATTTCCTTCATCTTTCTAGGATCAATTTGTTTTCAACTATTTTTACAATTTGTTCTCACATGTGTCTCATTCTAGGCCAAAGGTTGCGCGTTTCCCTGTGTCCACTTATGAGCAAGACAAGTTCCTTTTCAGCCCATGTCAGGCTATAGCCCTTCATCCTCCAGCCCGAGCCTCTCGCCTCGCACACGGTTAGCATCTCAATACACTTCCGTGGAATAAGGAAACCTTTCTTAGCATTGGCCCCGTAATGAGTGGTGCAAGATATCTATCGGGTGCGAGGGAAGTGCCAGAGGTGATGTGAACCTTCCTTCAGCCTTTAAGCCAAACTAATTATTTCAAGACTTCAACATTGGGCACCTTGGGCTCTGGGTAAATGGGGAATATTTGGGGCGTGGGAGAGAAAGATAAATGCTTCATATTCGCCGACAAACACGGGACTTCCCACGGCTACCAGGCTGGGCCAGCCCCGCAGAGGACCCCCGGGGCTCAGGGGCCTGGGTGGCGGGAGTTTGGCGGGACGGGGGGTGTCCTGGCCCGTGATAACTGTCGGCCCAGGTCACAGGAGGCGCGGGCACCACCCACAACCTGAGCCTTCCCTCCATACGCCCGGCCCGAGCGTGGGGACCCCAGGGACGGCAGGGCCAGGGAACTGGGAGGGCGCCAGAGGCTGTTCCAGGCCCAGGGACTTCGGATGCCCGCGCACCGCAGGCTCTCTGAGGAGCTCGCGGGGTCACAGTGGCATGCGCCCACCCCCTGCCGCAACCTCGCCCGGCTCCAGAGGCTCCCTTCCCAGGCTCGGGGCGCCCCCTGCAGGCCCAGCTGGGGAGATGCATGGGCACGCTCACAGACGCGGACACACGTCCGCACACATGCCCCAACGCGCACAGCCCCACAGACACAGCTCGGGATACACACATTCATGCATGCGACATACACTAACCATCTACTCGGGGTCCTCTCCCTACAATCATTCACCCACCCCGACCCCCCTCCCCAACGGACTTGGTTGACTCTCCTGCCCCAATGGCTAGTACGCTCGCATTCAGGATCTCCTACCTCTGGGGCAGGGATTTGGCCAGACCTGGGAGCACGAAAGTTGGGCAGGCTCCTTGGAAGAGGATGAGGCTAGGCTGGGCTGAGTGAGTTGATCTGCCCTGAGCTGGAACAAGATTGCCAGGGCTCAGGCTGAACCAAGAACTCTGTAAAGACGACTTGGCTGGGAAGAGGGTGAACGAGGCGAAGCACGTAGCGCTGATGCCTCTGTATCTGTGGTCAGAAACTGTTTCAAACACCTCCCTGACCTCCAGTCCCCCACCCCCATTGGATTATCTAAGCCAACAGCTGTGGGTAGGTGCCTTAAACCCTTCACCCACCGGGCCTGTGTCCTTTCCCTTTTTGCCATGATAGTGGGTACCTTCGTAACACCCTGACTGCCACCTCCTTCCCTGATTCCTCTTTCTCTTCCTGATCTGTTCATGTTGGTGAGGTCCAGGACTTAGAACTTGGACCTCTTCTATCTACACTCACTCTCTTGGTGACCTCATTGTCTTATACCTTTAAATACCATCCATTTACTCCCAAATGTGTGTCTTCAGCTAGCATCTCTTCCCTGAACTCCAGGCTCATCCCAGCTACCTACTTAACATTTCCATTAATATGCCCAACATGCAGTTTCAACTTAAGTCTATACCAGGGTCCTGATCTCCCCACAAACCCACTCCTCTTCAATCATCCTTATCTTGTTAACTAAAATTCTATCCAAGTTTCTCAAATCAAAAACCTTGCAGTATTCTCTCCTTTTCTTTCTCTCATATCCTATGCTGAACCCCTCAGCAAAGTCTATTGGCTCTACTTTGTTTCCAGAATCTGAGCACTTCTCACCAACTCCACACACCATCATCTCCTCCCTGGATTGTTGCAACAGCCTCCACACTGGTCTCCCTGCTTCCATTCTTGCACCAGTTTGGTCTACTCTCCATTCAACAGCTAGAGAGAGTTTATGTCAGACCATGTCACACTTGTTCAATACCTTCCAATAGCTCCCCATCTCACTCAGCAGAATATAACAATGGCCTACAAAACCGTGTGCTATCTGGCCCCTGTTATTATCTGACTGTATATCTCCTACCACCCTCCCCTTTTGGCCTCCTTGCTATTCCTCAAATACACTCTTACCTCTTTGCCCTTGCTGTTTTCTCTAGCTAGAACATCTTCACACAGACCTCTGCAAGGATTTCTCCCTCACCTTCTTCAGGTCAGCTCTCTGCTCAAATGTTATTGGTAAAGGTTTTCCTGACTGCCTTATTTAAAATAACACCCTCTGTCGATACTCCCTATCCCTCTTGCCTTCTTTATTTTTCTTCATAGCACTTATTGCCATCTGAGATAGTATAGATTTTTCTTGTTTGCTTATTGTCTGTCTCTTTCATTAGTATAACAACTCTGCAAGAGCAGGAACGTGTATCTGTTGTACATACTGCTCTATCTCAGTGCCAAGAACAGTGTCTGGCACATAGGAGGCCCTCAATAAATATTTATTGAATGAATGTGTAACAAATGCCTTGTTTATTGTTATTTAATTATTTCACCCCTTCCTGCTGATTCTCAGGGTCTTTCCCAACAGGCGCTCCAGGCAGATGGTATTGAAATTGAATTGAAACCTCTCTGCCAGCTTTGCACTATATGATTGTGTCATTTAGGATCTTGGCAGGAAACAAATGCCATACTCAGAAAAGGTTAATGGAAAAGAATTTAGTGAAGGGACCAGTTACAGAGGTGAGAGCAGGGTTGTTGTAGGCAGTCACTGCACGTGAATTAGTATAGCCCCAAACCTCAGACCGCCTCTTCTTCTAGGCAAAGTGTACACTAAATGTACTGCCCCAAATTCTGCACACTGAGACGACTTCCCTTAACCGCTGTATTTCAGGACCATCCCTGGATGGGGCTGTAATCAGCTGTCTCTTCCAGCTAATGCCAGCATACCTTACAGACCCTCTGTTAACTGTTTGTAGAGAACATCTCCATGAAGCTGTAAGTGTGATGAGAGGAAGAAGCAGAAAACAACACAAGTAGGAGTCTGAGCCATCTGGCCATGATTTTATTCATACCTTCTGAAACTTCTAAGGTCTGGTCTCATACATACAATTCATTTCATAATGAATGCTGCTGTGCACATTCAACTATATGATTTGCTTAGATAGCACCCTTAGGTCACATTGTCACTGGATGAACTATAATCTGAGTTTGAGACCAGGGCCCCAAGGCCTATCAAGAGCTGCTTTTCAAATAGAAAAGAACTGTTAGCAGAAGAAGCATGGCCTTACTCCACTACACTAAGGTTCTTTGCTTTAACTCTCCTACTAGGGCTCCTACAGCACACCTTTATCTGCCACAGACAACATGAAGTTCACTGGATTTGTGGGTCATTCAGCCAGAGCAGCAGTGCAACTTTCCCTGGAGCCTGGACCTCATTCAAAACTATCAGCTTCGGCTGGGCATGGTGGCTCACACCTGTAATCTCAGCACTTTGGGAGACCAAGGCAGGTGGATCACCTGAGGTCAGGAGTTCAAGACCAGCCTAACCAACATGGAGAAACCCCATCTCTACTAAAAAAACAAAATTAGCCAGGTGTGGTGGTGCATGCCCATAGTCCTAGCTACTTGAGAGCCTGAGGCAGGAGAATCAAGATCGCGTGATTGCACTCCAGCCTGGACAAACAAGAGTGAAACTCCATCTCAAAAAAAACAAAAAAACAAAAAACCTGTCATCTTTACGAGCCTTTATGCAATATCCAGTCAACATTTTGCCGTAGTACATATAAATACAGTATATATTGCCTCTAAAACCCAAAATGCTCTTTAACGTTATGCCCTAGATGACTTTTTCAGCTCGTCCCCATCTCCATAGCCTAGAAATTTCACCACATCTTGAAAAACACTGACTAGGGGGAAGACTTATAGAATCCGCCTGTGAAAGAGATCCAGGATCTCCCAGCCCCCCACCCAATCAAGAGGATTCAGTTCTGGGAAACCAACTTAAGTTTAGGAACTGGGTAAGACTGTAAATCCTTAATATAACTTGAAAATCAAGTTTCTGCTTACCAGGTCTGGAATTTTTCCACTTGTATGGGTCAAGTAGAACATTAGTAAACTGTCCATTTCATTACTAGGAACACCACGATTAATTAGCTACCACCACATATTCCTATGGGGCAAAGCACATGATTACCACTCATCTCTACAGATTTCATAGTAATTTCACTCACCTTATCACTCATGGTTAGGTGGTAACACCTGTCCTCTACCACACAAGAATTCCATCATTCACCTTGAAATAAGGCTGCCCAGTCCCAAGAGAGAATCTCACAACCTCATTTCTAGCCTATTTCTAGCCTAGTCACACAGTGCTTTTCAAAGAGTTGGCGTTCCCCTCAGGAATGTGTTCTTGCTGCCTTGAAGAAGAAAGTATCTTTCTGGGCCCTTTGGAGGTGTACAAAACAGGTAACTTCAACATTCATTTCTAACCTTTGAACCTCTTCCTCTACTTTACTATTCAAAGTATAGTCCAAGGACCACAGCATCAGCATCATTTAAAAGTTTGTGAAACATGAAGGTCAGGTGTGGTGGCTCAGGCCTGTAATCCCAGCACTTTGGGAGGCCCAGGTGGATGGATCATCTGACATCAGGAGTTCGAGACCAGCTCGGCCAACATGATGAAACCCCATCTCTACTAAAAATACAAAAGTTAGCCGGGCGTGATGGCGTGCGCCTGTAATCCCAGCTACTTGGGAGGCTGAGGCAAGAGAATCGCTTGAACCCAGGAGGTGGAGGTTGCAGTGAGCCGAGATGGTGCCATTGCACTCCAGCCTGGGCGACAGAGCAAGACTCCGTCTCAAAAATAAAAACAAAACAAAATTGTAAATGTGGAACATGAAACATCCTGGGCTTCACTCCAGACCTACTGAATAGAATCTATAATTTAATAAGATTCTCCCAGGTGAATCATGCACACATTAAAGTTTGAGGAGCTGTGTTCTACAGCAGGCCAGCGAGGTTCTAGCACCTCAACCTCACTGATCACAGGCCACTGTCAAATCCAGGCTTCCAGAAATCAACCCAACAGAATATTAACACAACTCCCAGGTGCTCAGCTAATATTAACACAATGATACCCAAATCATGCATGAGGACACCTATATGAATAAATTTGTCCTCACTGGTTCCTGGGATTCTCCCAGGACAAGTTGACAAGTTCCTGCAAATTTCCCAGCACCTACACTCTTGCTCTTGGAGCACATCCTGTACTTTCCTGTCTAGACAATGTTAGGATTGAACTCGAAGTATGGGCCTGAAGATTCTGATGTCTGGTCAGGGTGAGTCCTGAGGAGAAAAGGCATGCCCTTTGACAGAGAGTTATTATCTAATGGAAGGGAAGGGTGGATCCTTCATGGTTTACAGGGGAAGGGGGAATTATTTTCTGCCACCAAGGAAGATTCAGGGGGATTTGAAGGTCCAGAGTTCTCAGCTTTGTTCATCTCTGCTCAAATGTCACCATTCCAAGTTTCGGAGTCCTATGCCTTCCCAACAGTGCCTTCATTCTAGTATAAGGGCATCATCACTCAGACATGAATCCAAGACACTCGGGTCTTGGATCTGATCCTCAGCCATATCTGTCATGTGGCCACATATAATAAACATTCCTTAAGACTTCCATTTGAGTTAGAAGTTCATGGTCTAGCCTTTTTTTTTTTTTTTTTAGATAGAGTCTTGCTCTGTCGCCAGGTTGGAGTGCAATGGCATGATCTCTGCACACCGCAACTTCTGTCTCCCAGGTTAAAGCAATTCTCCTGCCTCAGCCTCCCAAGTAGCTGGGATTACAGGTGCCCGCCAGCATGCCTGGTTAATTTTTCTATTTTTAGTAGAGACAGGGTTTTGCCATGTTGGTCAAGCTGGTCTCAAACTCCTGACCTCAAGTGATCTGCCCCCCTCAGCCTCCCAGAATGTTGGGATTACAGGCATGAGCCACTGTGCCTGGCCTAACCTTATCTTTTTTATTGGAATTTTACTAGCACAATCAGAAATGGTCAGTGAGGTTCTGGCCTCAATATAGTACTATGGTAACAATATAGTAATCACCATTTACAATCATCATTTGTGGCCATAGTAAGTGCCTCAGGTACTTTATCTCCTAATGTCTTGACTTCCAACATTTCATCCATGCCTCACGAGTGATAGTCTAAGTGACTGTGATGCTTCTACATGCTCCAGATTACTTGTGTCCTCTTTTCCCAAGCACAGAGACCATCCATGCCCTCATCAAGGGCAAGCCAATCCTAGAATCGCATTTTGGGAATCCATGTTCTGGTACTACCAATTACATCAGCGAGAACCCTGGCAGGAAACATAGCACACTCCAAGGATACAGGGAAAACCATGTTTCCCTACTCTCTACTCCCTCTCACCACTCAATACTTCTGTGACCTCTGGTTATTCATAAGTGTGTGGGATTTCTCCCCACCAAGAAATTATCTGGCAGACAGTTCCTCAGTGGACACCAGATGGGTGTCCTCTAATTCAATTCAATTCTGACATAATTTACCTGGAGGTAGCATCAGATCCCACAAGTTGAGGGTTCAGTTCCACAAGACTGCCCCCCTACTTCAGATACCAATTGCAAGCACAGATTGTGGCCTATGCTTCTGAGTGACCAGCTATAAATAGGGGTTTCCACAACCCACCTGGGGTTCAATTAATTTGCTAGAGCGGCTTACAGAAGTCAGGGAAACACTTACTTATGCTTACCCATTTATTATAAAGGATATTACAAAAGACAGATAAACAGCCAGATGAAAGGGATGCATAGAGTGAGGTATCGGAAAAAAAAAATGTGTGGACCTTCCATGCCCTCTCTGGGCACCCTCCTCCAGAACCTCCATGTTTTCAGCTATCCAGAAGCCCCTATGCCAACTTAGTCCTTTCGGGTTTTTAATGGAAGTATCAGTACATAGGTATGATTGATTACATCATCAGCCATTGGTTTATCAACTCAAGCTTCAACCCCTCTTCCCCTACCCAGAAGTGGGGAGTGGGTGGGACTCCCCACCACTAGAGAATGTTAGAGAATGTTCCAACTCTCTAACCATGTGGCTGGTTCTTCTGCTGACTAGCTCCTATCCAGAGACTGTCTAGAGGCCTCCAGCCACCAGTTACCTCATTAGCATACAAAAGACACAATCTATCCCAAGATTCCAAGAATTTTAGGAGCTATATGTCAGAAAAGGAAGATGAAGACCAGATATATATTTCACAATATCACATACACTCAAAAAAATTTAACTGGAAAGATTTTAATAAAGGGACAATTTAAGAAATTGGGTCAGTATTAAGGAACCAACATGGGATGATAAGCTGTTGGGGTCTAGCAATGGTGAGAAGCCATTACCATACAAACGCTTGAAGGGGCAAGAGGAGGGAATAGTGTTTCCAAAGCCTGTCATCCCAGCACTTTGGGAGGCTGAGGTGAGTGGATCACCTGAGGTCAGAAATTTGAGACGAGACCAGCCAACATGGTGAATCTCTATTAAAAATACAAAAATTAGGCCAGGCACGGTGGCTCATGCCTGTAATCCCCGCGCTTTGGGAGGCCAAGGCGGGTGGATCACTTGAGGTCAGGAGTTCAAGACCAGCCTGGCCAACATGATGAAACCCCGTCTCCACTAAAAATACAAATACAAAAAAAATTAGCCTGGCGTGGTGGCAGGTCCCTGTAATCCCAGCTACTCAGGAGGCTGAGGCAGGAGAATCACTTGAACCCAGAAGGCGGAGGTTGCAGTGAGCCGAGATTGTGCCATTGCACTCCAGCCTGGGTGACAAATGTGAAACTCCATCTCAAAAAAAAAAAAAAAAAATTTAGCTGGGGTGGTGGTGCGTGCCTCTAATCCCAGCTACTCGGGTGGCTGAGGCAGGAGAATTGCTTGAACGTGGGAGGCAGAGGCTGCAGTGAGCTGAGATTGTGCCACTGCACTCCAACCTGGGTGACATATTGAGACTCTGTGTCAAAAAAAACAAAAAGAACAGAGATAGACCCGTGGAAGGGAGGCAACCCAAAAGGATCACTCTAGACCAGTGGGCCTCAATCTGTAGACCATTTTGGGAGGTCAGTGTGAGCCTTGGGATTCTCCTGCCTCAGCCTCCTGAGTAGCTGAGGAGTCAGGAGCTGAAATGGAGTTTCACTATGTTGGCCAGGTTAGTCTCAAACTCCTGTTCCAGATAAACAAAACTTACGAAGTTCATTAATAGTAGACCTGCCCATAAGAAAAGCTAAAGGGAGAAAGAAAAAACAAAAAACAAGCAAACAAAGAAATGCTAAAGGGAGACCTTCAGAATGAAACAAAAGAACAAAAAATAATAACTTACGCCACACAAAGAAACAAAGATCTCTGATAAACATAACAACATAGCAGGCTGGGTGCAGTGAACTTCTTGGATATGTATATTCATACTTTTCATCACATTTCAGATGTTTTGTCATTATTTCTTCAGTTTTTTTTAATGCCCTATTCTCTCTAGTCTCCTCCTGAGACTCCTGGGATGAAGTATACATTTGATGGTATCTCTGAGGCTCGTTTGGATCTCAAACTTTAGCACGTATCAGAGTCACCTGGAGGGTGTGTGAAAATGCAGTTTGCTGGACCCTATCCTCAGTCTCAGATGTGGTAAGTGGGAAGTAAAATCTAAGAATTCGTGTTTCTAACAAGCTTCCAAGTGATGCTGCTGCTGCTGCCCAAAGGCTACTCTTTGAGAACAACTGCCACAAGGGAAATTATTCACTGCCAGAACTGCAGCAAGATGAAAGATTTGGGGAATTAACACCTCAGCCTCTCTCCTTCCACCACTGATCTCCTGTTGCTGCTTCCCATGGACCAGCCCCAAACAGAAGCCAGAGAGCAGGAGACCCTGAGTAATGCTATCTGCAGAGGTCAGCCTTCCAGGGAGCAGAGCAGGGCCGTGAAGAGTGGAGAATGGATAGATTGGGGCAAACAGAATAACCAGAACCACCATGGACAGAAGAATGGATAGATCAATGGAAAGAGGGATGGATGGATGAATTAATGAAAGCCATGGTGGCTCACGCCTGTAATCCCAACAGTTTGGGAAGCGGAGGCAAGTGGATCATTTGAGGTCAGGAGTTCGAAACCAGCCTAGCCAATATGGTGAAACCTCACCTCTACTAAAAATACAAAAATTAGCCAGGCGTGGTGGTGGGTGCCTATAATCCCAGCTACTCAGGAGGCTGAGGCAGAAGAATGGCGTGAACCTGGGAGGCGGAGCTTGCCGTGAGCCAAGATCGCGCCACTGCACCACTCCAGCCTGGGTGACAGAGGGAGGCTCTGTCTCAAAAAAAAAAAAAAAAAAAATGGACAAAAGAAGAATAATGGCTAACAGAACTTATTGTGCATCAGCCTCTAAGCTAAGGGCTTTTAAGGGCTTTACTCAGGGTACCTCATTTAATCCTGAGATGTAGATCTACCATTCCCATTTCACAAATAAGGACACTAAGACACAGAAACTGGAGAATTTTCATCTTGTCGCAGTTAGTAAGTGGTGGAATCTGAATCCCAAGCTAGGCGCTCTGTCTGCAGAGTCTCCCTCCTCTGCACCGTGTACTACCCGCGCTGTGCCATGACCAAGTGGCAGACAGGTGGTGTGGGGTGAAGGTAAAGAGTGTAAACCCTAGAGCACACCTGGATCCAAATCATGCTCCAGTACTTACTAGTTGTGTGGCTTTGTGCTCTGAGCCTCATGTTCCTTATGGGTAAAATAAGAATAATAACGTGAAAATAAGAAAAACTACATCAATTATATTGTTTTGGGAAAGTTAAGCAAGGTAATAGTGGTAAAGTCCTTGACATAAAGCCTAGCACATAGTAAACAATCAAAAATACCATTACTATTATTATGATTAATGAATGGAAAGAAGCTAAGTCAGAAATTTAAGAGGGAAATGTTCCCCCTCCCTCTCCGCATCCAAAAGAGGGTCTAGGACTTGGGTTACGAAGGGTGAATGGGCGTTTCATATTTAGTTTCTCTTTCGAGGCCTTCTCTTCTGACCTTTCTCATAAGGGGGAAGTCACTTGTCCCCTCCTCCATCAGCCGATTCCTTGAAATTTTAAGATTTGTCTGAATATGAGCTGGCCAGCCCCTCTCCTTAGAAATCCCCTCTTGGTTCCCAGGACTGAGAAAAGGGGGAAAATGAAGGGGGCTATTCCAAGCCAGTCTCCCTCCAGCTGTTCCTTTGACCCAGGTGTTGGACATAGGAAAATGGTAAATGGAGGAAAAGGAGGGCTTGCTGAGCCCCAGAGGCCAGAGATGTGGGATGAAGGTCCTGTGTCTCCTCCCAAGGTACCTGGCCTTTCAGCTCTGCTTGCCCCAAGGGAAGGACTGGTTCCCATATGGTGGGACCTTGGAGGCCACCCCAGGCTCTCATGGTTGTCCTGAGGGTGCCAGGGAGCCTTCTTCACCACCAGCCTCCCAAGAAAGAAGCACCAGTGAGGACAAGGGATAAGCCTAAGGAAGGGAGCACAGCTCCTCACTGTGGCCCCCACCTTTGACCATCACTTCTGAACCCCAGCTCCATGGTTGATGATGCAAATGCCACCAATGGGATGACAGAGCAATCCCTTTCTCTGGAGAAACAGTGCACAGCCCCCTTTACTGGGCCAGACTGCAGACTTAAGTTCTCAGAGCAGGAGCCAAGGAAAGCAGAAGGAAAGGGCAACCGCAGTGGGGAAGAAGGAGGGGCAGGGTGAGATTCTGCCAGAAAGAGGGAGGTAACAGGGGAATCACAGAATGGGACATGAAGGGGAATTTCAGGCAGAGAAAGTGAAGCTCTGGCCATAAATAGGAGTCAGCTGCAGGACTCACATTCCCAGCCTCACATCATTCATACCTTGCAGCCTCACACAGATCCTGCACACACCGAGACAGCTGGCACTTACATATTCGCCATTGGCCTGCCTCTGTTCACCCTCCATGGCCCTGCTACTGGCCCTCAGCCTGCTGGTTCTCTGGACCTCCCCAGGTAAGACTGAAGGAAGAGTCAGGGTCAGGGGCTGGCAGTGGGTAATGTCTAGATCTCAGATTGCTTGGCACTGGACATAAGGGACATGGTGAGTTTAGGCGAATGATTAGGTCTGCATATTTCGGTGAGCCTGGTGGATCCCTGCATGTGTGCCTGTTAGTGTGGGTATCCCTGTGCCCCTGAATTCCAATGCGGGTGTGTCTCTTAGTACATCCTGGGGCCTATGGCTGTGGCTGTCTCTGCAAGCTCTATTTCCTGCTGCCTCCGTTTCCCAGGCAGAAGGAGATTTGCTTAAGGTAGGAAGAATGGCAGACACCAAGCCAAGGCTGATATTCAAAAATTTAGCAATTAATAAGGCTCCTAACACCAGCCTACCCCACCCCACACCCTTCCCACACTGTGACCTGCATTAACTCTTTACTT
The DNA here is from genome assembly GCF_007565055.1 of Rhinopithecus roxellana. Lineage (NCBI taxonomy): Eukaryota > Metazoa > Chordata > Mammalia > Primates > Cercopithecidae > Rhinopithecus > Rhinopithecus roxellana. The sequence goes on from NC_044564.1 coordinate 24,258,988, forward strand.
GCTGGATTGTCGTGGGAGAGAGGTTGGGGTGATCAGGGCAGCAGGAAGTCATTTGTGGGGCTCAGGGCAGTGGTTATTTGCAAAACAGTTTAGAAGTATGACAATATGTTTAGCAACCAGCAGAGTCAGAGCCATATTGGTGCATGCTGGTTGAATACCAGGTCTAACTCCTCCCCTACCCCATCACACACACACACACACACACACATACACACACAGAGGTGTCCTTAATCCGAGCTAGGGCCATGGCCACGCCACCCTCAAGGGCCCTGTGTCCTGTCACCTTCTTTCCCCATCCTAGCCCCAACTCTGAGTGGCACCAATGATGCTGAAGACTGCTGCCTGTCTGTGACCCAGAAACCCATCCCGGGGTACATCGTGAGGAATTTCCGCTACCTTCTCATCAAGGATGGCTGCAGGGTGCCTGCTGTGGTGTGAGTGGTGGGGAGGGTGTCTAGCCTCATCTCCCTTTTTAGTCCCTGCTGAGACTCCCACCTTCTTATTCCCCTTCTCCATGCCAAACCCAACCCCTTCAAGGAAATCTCTGAAACAGGTTCCCAGACATGGTCCCCAGATATGCTGGATTCTGGGGCTCCATTCTCTCTGACCTCTCACCCCAGGTTCACCACACTGAGGGGCCGCCAGCTCTGTGCACCCCCAGACCAGTCCTGGGTAGAACGCATCATCCAGAGACTGCAGAGGACCTCAACCAAGGCAAGCCTGGCCCTCCCTGGCCCTGTATCCTCCCTCTGAGCTCCTATCTAAGATTCCAGCCCATGACCCTTCCTCTCCTGCCTCCTCTAGAAGAAGCGCCGCAGCAGTTAACCCATGACAGCACCAGAGGGAGCCTGGAGTCCGAGTGAAGCGTTGTGAATTATTACCTAATCTGGGGAACCGAGGACCAGAAGGAAGCACCAGGCCTCCAGCTCCTCTGCACCAGATCTGACCAGCCAGGACAGGGCCTGGGGTGTGTGTGCGTGTGAGTGTGAGCAAGAGGGTGACTGTGGTCAGAGTAAAGCTGCTCCACCCCCAGACTGCAATGCTACCAATAAAACCACCTGGTGTTTACAACTAATTGATCACAACCAGTTACAGATTTCTTTCTTCTTTCTCTACTCCCACTGCTTGACTAGCCTTAAAAAAAAAAAAAAAAAAAAAAAAGCCACCTGGCACCCATAGATCTGTCTGCTCTGTTTGCTGTCTAGCCAGGAGGACAGGAATAAGAAGGGGGAGGTAGAATGGCAGGATCTATTTTCTCTTCTGTGGCCTAAGGGGTCTCCTCGCTCACTTTCACTTAACAACCTGATGCTCTCAGGATCAGCCTCATTGCTTTCCATAGTTCAGCGACAGTAAGCTTGGATCAGTTCCCTGAGTGAGCCAGTGTCTCATGCCTCCCAGTCTCTGCTCTCCAAAGCAGGTGTTCAAGCAACCAGGTGTCTGAGGGATCCAGTGTCACTCAGGGGAAGGGAGTTGTGGGGAACCAGCTCTCATGGCTGGGGGAGGTGGAGTGGGGCAAAGGATCCAGTTCTACTGCCTGGGGGGAAAATACCCAACCACCCACGCCCTTCCCTTGGTCTGGCACACTCTTCTCTCTCCTCTGCCCAGCTGGCTTCCCATCTGAGTCCAGATGCCTCTTCCTCCAGGGAGCCTTCCCTGACCCCAGGCTGGGTTAGGTAGCCTTCCGCAGTAGCCCCTCACAGCATTCATCACACTGACTTATATTTGCTGGTTTGTCCAAATTTGTCCATGTTCCTGGACTGGGATCACATCTATTTCGAGTTCTACTATTTTTCTGGTGTCCAGCATGCTGCTTGGCACAAGGCAGTCCCTCAATAAATATTTGTTTAGTGAATGAATAAATATGTGAGGAAAGACTCAGAAGCCAGGGCTGAGGGCCCATCTGTCCATTCTGTCCATATAGAATCTGACCTCCAGGCCAGCCTTCCTCTCTCAGCCAAACTGAGCAAGGTCTAGCCCCATCTTTGCAATCCTGGGGCCATGCCTCTCGGGGACACTGACAGACAGATCTGGGAGTCAGAGGTCAGAGACAGGAAAGAGGCCCACAGGGTGGAAAAAGGAGTAGCCAGGGAAGCACAAGAGATTCCACATAGAGGAGCCCTACCACCGCTCCTACAGTCTACATGGGCTCCAGGGCTCAAAGGCAACACTGAGACGAGAGACATCTCCCCACATGAGACCAGAAAGGAATCTCAGCTCTGGGAGATGAGAGCCGTGTGATTCTTGGAGCATCCCACAGGGCTTCTCGTACAGAGTGAGGGCCTCGTACTTGAGAAGTCCCCTGGGGAAGCAGGCTGGCCTCCAGATGGTGTTCTCTAAGGGCCTCTCCAGCTGGGAGTGACAAGTCTGTGCCACTGGGGTCAGATGAGAACAAGGCGGCCAGATTGAGCACCCTTGCCTGGGAAGAGAGGCCGTTGTTATATCAGGTATACCTCAGCCAGCAACAAAACCAGGCCTGGGCAGGCCTTGAAAAGGGAGAAATGGGCCAGGCGCGGTGGCTCAAGCCTGTAATCCCAGCACTTTGGGAGGCCGAGACGGGCAGATCACGAGGTCAGGAGATCAAGACCATCCTGGCTAACATGGTGAAACCCCATCTCTACTAAAAAATACAAAAAACTAACCAGGCGAGGTGGCGGGCGCCTGTAGTCCCAGCTACTCTGGAGGCTGAGGCAGGAGAATGGCGTAAACCTGGGAGGCAGAGCTTGCAGTGAGCTGAGATCTGACCACTGCACTCCAGCCTGGGTGACAGAGCGAGACTCCGTCTCAAAAAAAAAAAAAAAGAAAGAAAAGGGAGAAATGTTGAGGGAGTTGTGGCAGCCCCTCCTCACTGACAGCATGACATCCTCTTCCTCTCCTCTGCTCCCAGATGCAAGTGCTTAAAACCTTGGCTATCCCAGGTCTTAGAATCACCTGGGATCATGCATCCATGCATCCATTCATTCAGCTGTTTCTGCATTCATCAGACCTCCATCCATCCAACTGTCCACTCACCCACTTCCCACCCAGCCATTCTTTCATCCATCCACCGAGCCAGCCAGCCATGGCGTTCTAGGTCTCCTAGCTGTGGATCCCGTGCCCTGCATCCAAGCAGGCTGGTGTCTCAGAGGACAAATGCACATGGTGGGGGTAGGGGGAGCACATTGCCTGAAAACCCTCTCAGTGCCAGTGACATTTACAGGAAGTCAGCCTGCCACAGAAGCAACAAAAGTGATCTCTCTGGACTATCGGAGGAACACACAGACAGAGCAGGGCAGGTGAGAGTAGGAGCCTTGAAGAATATGCTACCAGGACAGGGGCCCCTGGATACTACCTCCATGACACTGCTGCCAGGAAGTACAGAGCAAATCCTGAAATCACTCCCTGGGCCAGAGTCCCATGATCCTCTCTCTGCCCCACTTATTGTGCGACTCTGGGCAAGTTCCTTTTCCATTCTGCACCCCAAGACCCAGTTTCCCCATTTGTCAGATGGGAGAGAGAAGCTTGATTTTTGAGACTCCTTCCAAACAACAACTTGGCTCCTGAATCTTTAGTTCTCATATTAAACCCCCAGCATTTGCATAGATACCCCACAAGTCTTGCACATCCAGAAAACACTCCCTGGGGCCATCTTCTGAGATCAAAAGAGAAGCTGAGGCTCAGAAAAAGAGAAAATAGTCTAGGAGCTAGTGAAGTGCCTTGGACTCAATTGACCCTGGAAGCCTGGGAAATGAAGAATTTGGAGGAAATCTGAGGGGGTGAACACGAGAGCCCTAGGGAAGCTGGCATGCAACCCTCCCCACCCCTTCTATAGCCAGTGCTTTCCATCCTAGCTTTCTGCCTTCTTTTTCCCACCCCCCAACCATATCAACCCATCCTGGACACTGGGTCTTATCTCCCTGCCAGGTACATAAGCCCAGCAATCTGAGCAATTGGAGCAACTGAGCATCCTGCCTCACTCTAACATTCTCAGCCCTGTGACTCCATTTAATGAACATCTGCTTTCTACTTCATGGTGAGTCACTGACGATTGTTGCATCTTCATTTATCCAGAGTTCTGGTGGGCTAGGAGCCCACCAGAGATTGCCAGCTCTCTGAGGAGTGGTGTGGACTCCTAGCTCCCCAGTTAGGATGTGGAGGCCTTGTTGCCTGCCTCTAGATAGACACCTTCCTCTCTAGGGCACATGGCATCTCTTACAGGTTCAAGGCCTGCAGCTGGGTGATACCTCCCATCCTAAAGGCCAATATCTCAGTAGCCAATATCTTCCTAAAAGTATTTGACACCCCTGCTCAGGTTTCTCTTAGCCTTTGGGTGATGAAAAGCTCCCTTTTCTATTTGTTGAGAGAGGTCACGAGGGAGAGGTTGGGCCTCATCCAACTTCATTGCCAACATTGCTCTGCCAGGGTCTGGCACAAAATAAGCCCCAATACATGTATGATTAACAAAAATGGAACTGAACATGGCCTTTTCCCACCATACCCTGCCCCCCACCAGGAGCACATCCAGTTCTCAAGACAGCTGGGGCTATCTCTGTTGTGTGGTTGAGTGTTTGTTCAGAGCCAGCTTCATACGGTTTTGATCATGTTTTGATCATCTCATATTCAGCTTCTCGGCAGGCAAGCTCCATGTCACCCCCTCCTTCTAGGCTACGGGAAACTCAGAAACCACCAGAAAATCTTAGAAATAACAGTTTCGTGAAGGCTCAGGACTCCTAATTGGGAAATTTCCTCCAAGTACCCCTCTGTAGGAATCAGCAAGCATTTCTCTGGTCAGATAACTTCCTAGGTGACCCCTGAGACTTTGTCCACATGGAAGGACATGGCTCTGAGTATTAGCTAATTCACCACTAACGCTTACCAGGTACTGGGCACTGCTTTAAGTGCTATTACCATTCTTATGTTGCAGCTGAGAAAACTGAGGTACAGAAGTTAAGTCACCTGCCCAGGCTGGACAACTAGAAAAAAGGCAGAGCTGGGGTTCCTGTCTCGGCAGTTTGGCTCCAGAATATCTACTCTGAACTACTACACATATCACTTTTCTGAGTTGACCTATCTCCTAATTACAAATGGAGAACAGTATAGCAGGGCCAGAAGTGGAGAAGTGGCCCATGGGAATAGGGAAAGTCGCTACTTCTGGATGCTGGCCATGTGCAAGTCTCCAAGCTGAGTCCTTTCTTGGCATTACATCATGGCACCCTCAAACGATCCCATGAGGTATCATTAGTACCATTCTATGTATAAGGAATTTGAAGCACAGAGAGGAGAATGACCTCCCAAGTCAACTCAGCTGCTGAGTGGCAAAGCTGGGATTGTAGTCTAAGCCTGCCTGATGGGCAGCACTTGGACTGAGGGCTGGGGGCTGGGAAGTCTAGTTGGGGTAGAAAAGCTCAGCTTGCTAGAAAAAGCTGGGAAAATAAACAAGAGAGGAAGCTGGTGGCCACAGGTAGGGTCCCTGCACTTGAACCCAGACACAAAGACACACACCCTAGAGGGCTTCCAACCTCCTGTGCCTCTGCAGTAGAAGGAGTATCAGCTTCCCCCGAGCCTCAAAGAGGGAGTTTACTCAGGCCTCAGTTTTCCCAATGGCAGAGGAGTAGAGAAGGGGATTGGGCTACAGCAATGCCCACCCTATTCCTATTCCCAGGGGAGTATCAGATGCCAGGACTTGGTGATATTGAAAGGAAATGAGGAATGTAGGGACAGTGCTGGGGATCTGGAGGGTAGGGGTAGAGGCAGGATAAGGAACCCTCTGACAGGCAGGGCTCCTGGAAAGGAGTGGAGCCCGGTGTCTGATCGGCAGGTGGCGGAGAATCTCTGAAGAGCAAAGCATCTGAGGGCAGCAGGGCAGCATCAACTCTCAAAAGACCCATTTCTGAGGGGCACTTCCATCTCCCAAGGGGCCAGGGGCAGGAAGGGCAGGGTTGGAGGAAAAAAGCGAGGACAGAACCTCTAAGGATCAGGGTAGATGAGGGAATCAGGCCTCCCCACCCTACTTCTAGGGCCTTTGGGTCTTCCCTGTGGCTCCAGTGGGATGCAGAAGATAAGAGCCACCATCAGTTCCAACTTGGCAGAGGTGGGAAAGCTTTCACCCCAGCCTCAGGAACACTACCATTCTGGGACAACCAGATCTCCTAGGGCTTTTGATCTCAGAATCCCGATCCCTGGAAATCTGAGCCTAACACCATCCAAACCCCAATCACCACGTCAACCTCATTCCTGTCAAACCATCATTTCAAGGGTCCTGTCCCAAGAGGAAGCCAGCCCTTCTGCCAAAGTGGGTCACACAGCCATGCCTAACTTCGAGGTGGTAACTCCCAAGATGAGAAGTAAAACCAGAATCTTGCTGAGTAGTAGTAATACCACCACAACAACCTATATTCAAGAATGCAATAAAGGAGGATAAAAGAAAAGAGGAGTCAAAGAACAGAAAAATAGACACATTTCACAAGGAAGGGAATATGGATAAAAGTTACAGTCAGTAGTTCTGCAACTGGTTCTGGGACTTAGCTGACATATATTATTCTCTTCTTGTATTGGTTTCCTTATTTTATTTTTTTTTTAATTTTTTGAGACAGGTCTCCCTCGGTCACCCAGGCTGGAGTGCAATGGCACCATCTTGGCTCACTGCAACCTCTGCCTCCCAGATTCAAGTGATTCTCCTGCCTCAGCCTCCCAAGTAGCTGAGACTACAGCACCTGCCACCATGCTCGGCTAATTTTTGTATTTTTAGTAGAGACGGGGTTTTACCATGTTGGCCAGGCTGGTCTCAAACTCCTGACCTCAGGTGATCTGCCTGCCTTGTCCTCCCAAAGTGCTGAGATTACAGGCATGAACCACTGTACCCAGACTTGTATTGATTTTCTATTGCTGTAAAATAAATCACCACAAATTTAGCAGCTTAAAATAACTCAAATGCATTATCTCACAGCTTCTGTGAGCCGGAAGTGTAGGTCTAGCTTGACTGGGTCCTCTGATCATGGCCTCACGAGGCTGAACTCAAGGTGTCATACAAACATACTCAGACTGTCAAGCAAAAATAAAAATTAAAAATATAAAAGAAATGAACTCAAGGTGTCATCCAGCACTGCAATCTCATCTGAGGCTCAGAGCCCTCTTCCAAACTCACTGCTATTTTTAGTAGTTGTGCTTGTAGGACTGAGGCTCCCAGCTCCTAGAACTGCCTGTTGTTCACTGACACATCGTCCTCTCCACAATATGGAAGTTTTTTGAGACGGACTCTCGCTCTGTTTCCAGGCTGGAGGGCAGTGCCGTGATCTTGGCTCATTACAACCTCTGCCTCCTGGGTTCAAGCGATTCTCATGCCTCAGCCTCCCAAGTAGCTGGAATTACAGGCAGGCACCACCACACCCAGCTAATTTTTGTATTTTTAGTAGATACAGGGTTTCACCATGTTGGCTGGGATGGACTCGATCTTCTGACCTCATGATCCTCCTGCCTTGGTCTCCCAAAGTGCTAGGATTATAGGCCTGAGCCACCGCACCCGACTTGCTATTGCTTCTTGTCTCTTACCCCAGACATTTTTCTAAAGGTTTACCCAGTTAGGCCAGGCCCACCAACGGTGATCTCCCTTTTGACAAACTCAAAGTCAACTGATTAGGAACCTTCATTCCATCTGCAAAAGCCCTTCATCTTTGCCATATACAAACCTAATCACTCAAGTTATATCCTGTCATATTCACAAGTCAGGGGGTCAAGGGTATCACTTCATCACTTCAAGGTGAAGAGATTGCACAGGGCATGCACATCAGGGGGCAGGAATCAGAATTCTATACCACACTTCTCTTGTGACTCATTTGAAGGTCTCTTAACCTCCAGCCAGCCCTCACTGGTTGATATTCTATTCCCTCGAAATATCTGAACCTTCACAGCCAAGGGACACTAGCCCCTGGTGGTCCTGCCTGATTAAGATTACAGTGGTCGGGCCGGGTGCGGTGGCTCACGCCTGTAATCCCAGCACTTTGGAAGGCCGAGGCAGGCAGATCACAAGGTCAGGAGATCGAGACCATGGTGAAACCCCGACTCTACTAAAAATACAAAAAATTAGCCGGGCGTGGTGCCGGGCGCCTGTAGTCCCAGCTACTTGGGAGGCTGAGGCAGAAGAATGGCATGAACCCAGAAGGCAGAGCTTGCAGTGAGTTGAGATCGTGCCACTGCACTCCAGCCTGGGCGACAGAGAGAGACTCCGTCTCAAAAAAAAAAAAAAGATTACAGTGGTCTTCCATTAACTTTGACCACTGAATTTAACCAGGGCATCATCAGGAGGTGCCCTGAAATTACGTGGGTGCCTTTACACCCCTCCATGAATTCATCATGTGGCTACAGCCAATTTCCCTGAATAGTCAGAATCAACTCCCCCTACCAATGTGGTAACTCCTCATTCACCCTGTGGCATGAGAAGCCCAAGCCAGATGGTGGTCTCAGCTTCCAACTCAAGAACCACTCCTCTTCCAAGAAAAGTAGAAAATAAGATGTTCTGCTCACTGGAAAAATTTTATTCTCCACTGTCTTTCAGGATCACCCTGAATGGGGCCTTAAAGCTATAGTGATCCACTCTAAACTAGTTCCACAAAATTGTGCAGAATCATATACACCCAGCTGAAAAATTGGCTTATGAGTCAACGGTCATCAAGAACTCTCCATAGGGCTGCAGGTGCAGACTGAGAGAAAGGTGACTATGACCCAGGAGCAAGCATGCTGGAAATGTGAGCAACCTGCTCTTGGGCTTCATACTGCATGGCAATTGGTCACAGAAACCTCAAACACCACTGGATCTGCTGAGTCAAAGGGCCAAGTGACAGACAATGGCACTGCCACCAATTCTAGTGCCACCACCAAAATGAATTCCTCATGGTCCTTGCTTCTTTGCATCACTAGCACCTGATTCACAGCCCTGAGAAAGTACATCCAGATTGACTGGACTTTCTTAGATGCAAGGGAGGCTGGGAATGTGAGTATCTGGCCTGTTGGGCTTTTATGCAGGAAGGGGGTTCAAATGCTGGTGGGTCAAAAATAACAAAAAAGGTCTGTTAGAATATAGAAATAAAACAATTTCAAATTGGGTGCGTATATGAAAGATACAATAAAAGGGGTTAAGAAAGACAAAAACAGGATGAGATGGCACTGACATGTTTTAAATAGGGTGCCTACGGAAGGCCTCTTTAAGGAGACAATATTTAAGCTAACAACTGTCAGGTGGTAGCTTAAACTCTAAAGGGACAGAACTAATGGAATAGATGTATCTAAAGGGGCCAGGTATGATGGCTCAGGCCTGTAATCCCAGCACTTTGGGAGGCCGAGGCGGGCGGATCACTGAGGTCAGGAGTTTAAGACCAACTGGCCAACATGGTGAAACCCCGTCTCTACTAAAAATACAAATATTAGCCGGGCGTGGTAGCCCACGCCTGTAGTCCCAGTGACTCAGGAGGCTGAGGCGGAAGAATGGCTTGAACCTGGGAGGCAGAGGTTGCAGCGAGTGGAGATTGCGTGACTGCACTCTGGCCTGAGTGACAGAGCAAGACTCCGTCTCAAAGAAGGAAGGAAGGAAGGAAGGAAGGAAGGAAGGAAGGAAGGAAGGAAGGAAGGAGGGAGGGAGGGAGGGAGGGAGGGAGGGAGGGAGGGAGGGAGGGAGGGAGGGAGGAAGGAAGGGGTGAGCGAGCCAGGCGTGGTGGCTCACGCCTGTAATCCCAGCACTTTGGGAGGCCAAGGTGGGTGGATCACCTGAGGTCAGAAGTTCAAGACCAGCCTGGTCAACATGGTGAAACCCCGTCTCTACTAAATATACAAAAATTAGCCAGCATGGTGGCGGGCACCTGTAATCCCAGCTACTCAGGAGGCTGAGGCAAGAGAATCGCTTGAACCTGGGAGGTAGAGGTTGCAGTGAGCCGAGATCATGCCGTTGTGCTCCAGCCTGGGCAACAAAAGCGAAACTTCGTTCCAAAAAAAAAAAAGAAGGAAGGAAGGAAGGGAGGGAGGGAGGGAGGAAATATATAAAGGAAATATATAAATATATTAAGTATCAACTCACACAATCACAGGGTCCCACAATAGGCCATCTGCAGGCTGAGGAGCAAGGAGGGCCAGTCCAAGTTCCAAAACTGAAGAACTTGGAATCCGATGTTCGAGGGCAGGAAGTATCCAGCACGGGAGAAAGATGCAGGCTGGGAGGCTAGGCCAGTCTCTCTTTTCACATTTTTCTGCCTGCATATATTGCCAGCAGCTGATTAGATTGTGCTCACTCACATAAAGGGTGGGTTTGCCTTTCCCAGCCCATTGACTCAAATGTTAATCTCCTTTGGCAACACCCTCAAAGACACACCCAGGGTCAATACTTTGTATCCTTCAATCCAGTCAAATTGACACTCAGTATTAACCACCAGGACACCTAAAAGATAAGAAGCCAGCCATTCAAGAATGAATGACCAGTGTGGCCAGAGGACAATGGACGAGGAGGAGATGGCATAAGAAGAGGTAGGACAGGGAGGCTGGAGTCATAGGATCCAAGTCTTTGCAGGCCACAGGAAGGAGTGAGGTTTTGTTCTATAAGTGCTATGAAAGATTTAAGCTGAGGAGTAACATGATCTCATTAACAGTTTACAAAGACCCTATCAGCAGTCTGGAAAAATGAATTGTACAAAGAAGAATGGGGAAGTCAAAGGGCTTTTCCAGCAGTCTAGGAAAGAGATGATGCTGGCCTAACCTAGGTGGTGGCAGTTGGAATAGAGAAGAGGAGGAATCTGATACGGACTTATAAGTAGAACGAGGGGCTGAGCTGATGGATTATATTTGAAGCATAAGGGCAAGGGAAAAACCAGAGATGACACCAGGCTTCAGGTCTGAGCCCCTGGAGGGACGGCAGCTTCCTTTTCTGAGATGGATAACTGGTGAGAAGACAAGCTAGGAGAGAAGTGTTGAGAATCAGGAGTTTGGTTTTGGAATAAGGTATCTGACATAGTTTGGAAATGTGTCCCTGCCCAAATCTCACGTTGAATTGTTATCCCCAGTATTGGAAATGGGGCCTGGCAGAAGGTGATTGGATCATGGGAATGGATTTCTCATGGATGGCTTAGCACCACCCCCTTGGTGCTGTCTTCCTGAAAATGAGTGAATTCTCATGTGATCTGACTATTTAAGAGCATGTGGCACCTCCCTCTGTTTTTCCGTCTTGCTCCTGCCCCTGCCATATGAGATGCCTGCTCCCCCTTCACCTTCTGCCATAATTATAAGCTTCCTGAGGCCTCCTCAGAAGCAAATGCCAGTGTTATGCTTCCTGTATTGCTTGCAGAACTGTGAGCCAACTAAACCTTTTTTCTTATAAATTACCCAGATTCAGATATTTCTTTATAGCAATGCAAAAACAGACCAATGCAGTATCTGTAAGAAAGCCAAGGAAATCCCAAATAGACAGTTGGCTCTGCAGCCTGGAACGCAGAAGTAGATCTGTACACCATCCCTGGCTCTTCCAGGCTCTCATTCTGTTGCCCAGACCGGAATGCAGTGACATAATCACGGCTCACTTCAGCCTCCACTTCCCAGGCTCAAGAGATCCTCCACCTCAGCCTCCTGAGAAGCTGGGACTACAGGCGCCCACCACCATGCCCAGCAAAGTTTTGTATTTTTTGTAGAGATGTGGTTTCCCCATTGTGCCTAGGCTGGTCTTGAACTCCTGAGCTCAAGTGATCCACCTGCCTTGGCCTCCCAAAGTGCTGGGAATACAGGTGTGTGCCACCATGCCAAGCCCAACTTCTACCTCTTTAATGTCTCTGGTATCTGTGCCACTTCTTCATCCCTGCTACTACAGCCCAGCCCTGACTTCAACCTCCTTCCTAAGGGCAGCTGCAGCATCTGGGCTAGGCCATCCCCATGGCTCCTTCCTCAGGAATTTTTCAAAATTATATATGACCAGAAATAACTCCCCCACTCCACCTCCCACACACATATAGCCTCTCCCACCACTAGCCCTTTCCCTACCCCACCTACATTAGGATTAATCACAAACTCTTATGTCCCTCCTCTGAGCCTTTGTGCTTGCTGTGCATTCTACCTGGAATGTCCTTTCTCCATTCCCACCCATCCTTGAGGTTCTATTTGCAAAGCTCCCTCCTTCAGGCAGCCTCCCCTCCCTACCTCCCTCTGACACCCCAGAGTTCCCCATCTCCAAACACGTAGCAGAGGTCACCCTCCGCTTTGCATCCGGGGGCCCTTGTTTCCTGAGCTTCTCCCAAGCAAGCTCAGCCCAGGCCCAGGCACTCTGAGGTTCAGAGTGGCCCGAATTGCAGGGAATAGAGGAGACAAGTATTGAGGAAACCCTGGCAGTGGTGTTATTTCAAGCTCCAGGGGGTAGGAGGCAGGGAAGGGGTGTATGCTATTGCTCAAGACTTCCCCCATCCTGATATCCCATTACCTCCAGAAGTTCTGTGCAATGTTCCACCCACGCTCTGGGACTGCAGAGCCAAGCTCTGCCCCTCCAGCTGGACTGAGACCCTCCAGACATGGATAGAGGATTTGCAGAAGGATAGGAAGTGAAGCCGACCCCTTCCCAGGATCAGGGACTTTCAGAAGTTGAGTAATTTGGTTTCTTGCTCATTTCCAGCCCCTTTCTGGAACAAGACATGACAGCTCACTTAGGCCAGATCCCCACTTCCACAGGCCACACACTCCATTTTCCCTGTAGGCTAGACGCCCTCTGCAGGCCCCATGAGGTTGAGAGTCCAGGCCAGGAGCCCCTTTTCCCTGGGCACTGGACGCCCCCTGCAGGCCTTGCAGATTGAGACCCACAAAGAGATAGACTGAAAAAGCAGTCAGAAAACAAACCCACCCGGCGCAGTGGCTCACACCTGTACTCCCAGCACTGCGGAAGGCCAAGGCGGGCGGATCACTTGAGCCCAGGTGTTTGAGACCAGTCTGGGCAACATGGTGAAACCCCATCTCTACTAAAAATACAAAAACTTAGTGGGGTGTGGTGGCACGCACCTGTAGTCCCAGCTACTTGGGAGGTGGGAGAATAGCTTGAGCCCAGTGGTGGTTACAGTGAGCATCACGCCACTGCATTCCAGCCTGAGTGACAGAGCGAGACCCTGTCTCAAAAAACAAAAACAACAAAAACATCATACACAAATACATAATTGCCAACACTCTTACCCACCTACACATCTCTACCCACACACATACGTACATAGACACATAATCAATCACACAGCCAATCATTCACATACACCAAGGACACACTACAATCATTTAAGCATATAATCACAGTACAAACACAAGGGCGCTCCCTGTTCATGTTCCCAGCAATAGAACATAATATGTCTTCCCCATTGATCCAGACTAGCATTGGCAAACTATGGCCCATGGGCCAAATGCAGCCTGCCACCTGTTTCTGTAAATCGAGTTTTATTGGAATACAGCCATGCTTATTCATTTAAATATATCTATGGCTGCTTTTGTGCTACAACAGCAAAGCTGAGTAGTTACTACAAAGACTGTATGGCCTACAGAATCTTAAATATTTACTATCTGGACATTTACAGAAAGTTTACCAATCCCTGATCCAGACTCAGCTTCAGAATTGAAGTTGGCAAGTGAAACAATACTAATTGCCTTCAGTGTCTTGGCATTGAAAGATGGTCAGAGAAATAAATGGATGGGATGGATGGATGGATGGATGGATGGGCAGATGGACACATATAGGTAATAAAGCAGAATTTTGCTCCAAATACCAGCATTCTGCTTGATATAAACTGGGAAATCTTGGGAAAATTAACCTTTCTGGGTCTTAGTTTCCCTATCTGTAAAATAGAAATAATACAGTCATTTTTACTGAGGACTTTTTTGGTTGCAAATGGCAAAAACCCAATTCAAAGCAGCTTAGGCAAAAAGTTAAATTTGTTATATCAAAACTAGGTATGAGGCCAGGTGCAGTGGCTCACGCCTGTAATCCCAGCACTTTGGGAGGCTGAGGCAGGTGGCTTGCTTAGCCTCAGGACTTTGAGACCTGCCTGGGCAACATGGTGAAATTCCATATCTACAAAAATTAGCCAGGCTGTGGCGCCCAGCTACCCAGGAGGCTGAGGTGAAAGAATCACTTAAGCCCAAGATGCAGAGGTTGCAGTGAACCCAGATCGCACCACTGCACTCTAGACTAGGCAACAGAGCGAGACTCCATCTTAAAAAAAAAAAAAAAAAAAAAAAAAACTTCTCATTAAGGAGATTATCTGCAACCCTGGTTGGATCCAGGGGTTCAAATGTTGTTATCTCCCTCTCTTACCTTGATACCTCTCTAATCTTTTTTTGTCTCACTCTGTTGCCAGACTGGAGTGCAGTGTCACGACCTCCGCTCACTGCAACCTTCCCCTCCCAGGTTTGAGTGATTCTCCTGCCTCATCCTATGGAGTAGCTGGGGCTGCAGGTGCGTGCCACCATGACTAGCTGATTTTTTTTTTTTTTTTTTTTTTTTTTTTTGAGACGGAGTCTCACTCTGTCGCCCGGGCTGGAGTGCAGTGGCCGGATCTCAGCTCACTGCAAGCTCCGCCTCCCGGGTTTACGCCATTCTCCTGCCTCAGCCTCCCGAGTAGCTGGGACTACAGGCGCCTGCCACCTCGCCCGGCTAGTTTTTTGTATTTTTTAGTAGAGACGGGGTTTCACAGTGTTAGCCAGGATGGTCTCGATCTCCTGACCTCGTGATCCGCCCATCTCGGCCTCCCAAAGTGCTGGGATTACAGGCTTGAGCCACCGCGCCCGGCCGATTTTTGTATTTTTAGTAGAGACAGGGTTTCACTAGGTTGGCTAGGCTGGTGTCAAACTTCTGACCTCAGGTGATCCACCCGCCTTGGCCTCCCAAAGTTGCTATGGTTTGAATATTTGTCCCCTCCAAAACTCATGTTGAAATTTAAACCCTGGCTGGGCATGGTGGTGCACACCTGTAGCTGTAGTCTCAGTTACTTGGGAGGCTGAGGCAGGAGAACTGGCTGAGACCAGGAGTTCAAGGCTGCAGTGAGCCATGATCATGCCACTGCACTCCAGCTGGGCGACAGAATGAGACTTTGTCTCTTAAAAACATATAACAAATTAAAAACAAAAGAAATTTAATCCCCAATGTGGCAATATTGAAAGGTGGGGCCTTTAAGGAGTGATTGGGTCATGAGGGCTCTGCCTTGATAAATGGATGAATCCATCCATGGATTAATGGGTTATCATGGATGTGGGACTAAGGACTTCCTAAGAAGAGGGACTTGGGCTAGGATGCTCAGCCCCCTTACCATGTGATGCCCTGTGCCATACCTCAGTATCCTGCAGAAAGTCCCCACCAGTAAGAAGGATCTCACCAGGTATGTCCAAGAGAGTCCAAGTACCCTCTTGGACTTCTCAGCCTCCATAACTGTAAGAAATAAATTGTTTTATTTATAAATTAGCCAGATTTAGGTATTCTGCTTTAAGCAACAGAAAAATGGTCTAAGATACAGGTGCTCTTCTAGTAGCAAGAAATATGGCCACTAGAAGCCTCAAGCCTAAATTTTTATATTGATTGATCTAAAAGAGACCCTCTTTCTCCTGGCATCTAAACATCAAATCTCATAGAAAACTCTGGTTATCTGTACTTGTGACACATACTCAGTTCTTCAGTCTGTCACAGTGGCCAGGAAATGGGGTACTCTGATCAGAGTACTGTAGCTGACAGCTCCACCAAGACTATGTTAAGTGGGAAACAAGTTTCCTACAGGAACCACAAAAAGGGTATGGAAAAGCAGAAAAGTGGTCTGCATGAACAAAAACAGCCCACAGAAATCTACTTCATAGATTTGTCATGAGACAATCAATTTAAAGCATTTAGCATGGTGCCTGGCACTTAAGTATCAATAAATGTTAATTACTACCATAACTGAGAGACAAATAAATGAAGGGAAACATTAATAAATGAATAACGGTTGAACATGCAGATGAACAGGTGACGAGGAATATATGAAAAAATAGGTGAAAGAAGGAAGAATGGGCTGATGGAGAGACAAAGACGAGTGGACATATAGACACATGGATGGATGGATGGATGGATGGATGGATGGGGCAGAAAAATGTGGGCAATTAAATCTGCTCCATTATATACTCTAGATCTGGAATGGGAAACAGAATAGCACTCCACAATAGTGTCTTCTGAGAGGTCTATCTCTTGGGTCTGGCAGAACAGTTCTCTGGGTGACTATACACTGACCCAGTTCTCCTCCCTTTCTCACTTGGAATGCAAAATCTTGAGATAAGGAAGAGGTGACAGAAACAGATAAGGAACAGGCTCTGTTCTAGTCCCACCCCAGAAACAGAATATCCTTCAATGTTTTAGCCCAGGAAGTCACATTGCCCTAGGGTATAAAACCCAAGGCAGGCTGCTTTCTGGAGTCCTTGGCTGCAGTGCAAGTGGAGCTGACCTGGGCAGCTTTCCTGAGCCTGAGGGCTGCCTCACAATTAATCCTGGGGCTCTGTTTCCCTTGCTGCCTACCTGTAAGTAATAAATCCATTTCATATAACTTGTTGGATATGTTCTCCCACTGGACTCAGACAAAGAACAGTGAGCCTGCTTCCTTTGTTTCCCTGTTACTCTGTGAGCTGACCAGACCCTCTCCTCCAAACTCCCTCTCAATTTCCAGGATAGGGAAGCTACAGTAGAGAATGAGGATGTTCTAGGCCAAGTTGTCCTCCAGCTATTTTAACTCAACTCTGGAGCACAGGAAAATGGGTCAATAAGGGAGAGGGACAGTGCTGGCTGGGCCAGGAGGGTGAAGTCCTAGAGGCCAGAGATGAGAGATAAGGGAGCTGAACCTGCTTCCAAAGAATGTTCCCTTTAGCTTCACTTTCCAAGGGAGGAATGGATCTCAGATGGTGGATATGTAGGCAATGTGACGGGCCTAGGGAGATCTGGAGAATTTGGGAGGGGACCTTCTCATCCTTACCCTGCTCCTGTGATTGTCCTCAGGGAATCTAGGGGGTGGCTATGTCCCATCTTTCCCACTCCTCCTATCCCCAGGTGTCTTAGTACTACAGAGAAGAGCTGGCAGTGAGGAACCTAGGGAAGAGAGACATTCCTACCTCTGACCCTAATCTTGAACAAAACCCTGACTCCCAGCCTTGAGACTGATGGCTCAAATACCTCCAAAGGAGCAACATCACAAACCTTGCAAATCCTCCCCTAACGGTAATAGTGCAAACTCTCCTACCTTTGTCCAAACTGCTTATTGCTGAGATTCTCAGAGCTGAAGCCAAAAAGTGAAAACCAGGTGCAGTCTACTGAGGAGAGTTGTGAAAGAGAAAAGTTTCCTCCACAAAAAGGGAGAAACGATGGGGAGATATTCAGTGGGAAGGTATTCTGCTATCAACTCATGGACTGCAATTCACTTCTGACACTAGCCATGGAGAGTTAGCACCAGAATCCACAGGTTTAAGAGAAAGGTCCCCAACAAGACTGTCCCCAATTTAGATACCAGCTACAAGTAGTGTCTCCAAGCCACCCACATTTCTGGCCAACTGGCTACAAGTCTGGGAGGTTCCCAAACCCCCTGTCAGTTTTGATAACTTGCTAGAATGACTCACAGAACTCAGGAAAGTGCTGTGTTTAATTAGTTTATTAAGGGTGTAAATCAGAAACAGCCAAATGAAAAGACACACAGGATGAAGTCTAGGAGGGTCTCAAATGCAGAGCTTTTCTCAGTGGTTTCTCCCTGTGGAGACATAAGGTGCATCACCCTCCTGGCACATCAAAGTGTTCATCAACCAGAAAGTTTTTTGTTTTTTTTTTTTTGAGACGGAGTCTTGCTCTGTCGCCCAGGCTGGAGTGCAGTGGCTGGATCTCAGCTCACTCCAAGCTCTGCCTCCCGGGTTTATGCCATTCTCCTGGCTCAGCCTCCCGAGTAGCTGCGACTACAGGCGCCCGCCACCATGCCCGGCTAGTTTTTTGTATTTTTTTTAGTAGAGACGGGGTTTCACGGTGTTAGCCAGGATGGTCTCGGCCTCCCAAAGTGCTGGGATTACAGGCGTGAGCCACCGCACCCGGCCTGGTGTCTGGAGTTTTTATTGAGATTTCCTTACAACAGCATAACTGAATTACTGGCCACATACCTGAATTCAATCTCCAGCGCCCACTTCCACCCCAGAGGTCAGCCTGGCCCAAAGCCCAACCCTCTAATCACATGGTTGGTCTTTATGGTGACCAACCTCCAACCTGAGTCGTCTCATCTCTTAGCATAAACCCAGGTGAGTTCCAAAGGGCTCATGAGTAACAAAGACACTATTACTTGGGAAATTCCACAGGTTTAGTCTCCCTCTCAGGAGCCAGGGACAAAGGCCAAATTCTTTATTACACACCAGAAGGGGAGGAAGTTTCTGAACGTAGAAAATGAAAGTTTTAGGGGGCCATAAACAGGAGACAGCCACAGCCCCCTGCAGATCCACACACACTCACTGACCCTCAGTCTTCCAAGGACTCCCTCGCCGTCATGATCATGATCCCTCTCCTGCTTGCTCTCCCCATCCAACCTCACAACAGTCTCACAGACTCCACACAAGCAGAAGGCCTCTTGCTGCTCTCAGGGACTCTACTCATTTGTCCATCTCTGCTCATCCTCCATGGCCTCCTGTGTGGCACCACTCCTCTTCTTGGCATACTGGTTTTCTTGCCAGGAGTGAGTAAAATGGGGCAGGGGTTAAACGGTAAGGTGAGGGGCATAGCAGGGATCAACACGCAGGTCTCACGGAGTCTGTAAAGGAAGCTGAGTTTATGTTGTGAACCCAAAAGTATCTGAGACAGGTCTCAATCAATTTAGAAAGTTTATTTTGCCAAGGTTGAGCACACACTCATGAGATGACACAGCCTCAGGAGGTTCTGACAACACGTGCTAAAGGTGATCAGAGCACAGCTTGGTTTTATACATTTTGCGGAGACATGAGACATAAATCAATACCTGTAAAGTGTTACACTGGTTCAGTCTGGAAAGGCGGGACAACTGGAAGTGGTGGCTTCCAGGTAGATAAGAGACAAAAGGCTGCATTCTTTTGCGTCTTCAATCAGTCTTTCATTGAATACACAATTTACATGGAGTGGGGAGTAAAGGAATAGTCACACTGATGCCTTAGTCTGGCTCAGTGAATCTGCATTTTTGCATAAACAATAGGGCAGAAGAAGCAATTAGATATGCATTTGTCTCAGGTGAGCAGAAGAATGACTTTGCAATCTGTCCGTTGTACTGCACCTGTGAAGATGAGCTATCAGTTTACATTGTCAGGGTGAAATTCAACACAACTGTCTTAAGGTAAAGATCTTGAGGCCCACAAGGAATTTCCCTGTGGACCAATTGTGAGGGAGGTACGTAGTTTTTTTTTTATCTTTGTAGTTATCTCTCTTAGGAATAAAATGAGAGGCAGGTTTGCCTGACACAATTCCTAGCTTGACTTTCCCCTTGGCTTAATGATTTGGGGGTCCTGAGATTTATTCTCTTTTCACAATGTCAACATCCAGGTCCAAGTATGAACCTGAGACTGTACATATGCCAAATGGGTGTGCCCTTGTGATGACTGTACATCCTGTGTGACATGGGTATACCTATGCATTGTGTGTATTCCTTTGCAGTCTATGTGTGTGCCTGTGTGGTGTGGGTACACCTATACCCTTTGTGTGCACCTGTGTGATATAGATGTGCCTGTACCCCAGCTGTTCCTGTATGTATCAGTGCCTGGATGGGTCCTGGAGCCATCTGGCTGCTCTCTCTTTATAGGCTCTGTCTCTCTAGCCTGGTCTTCCCAGAGGAAGAAGAGAACAGTGCATGTGGGTGGAGTAGAGAGCAACACTAAAGCTCTAGACACAGATATCCCAAGTTCCAGTCAGGGCTGTGGCCTTCCCATCTTAAGCCCTAAAGCTAATACTCACTCCCTAGCTCTGGGTGATACCAACAATTCTGAGGACTCTGCCTCTCACCAAATCAACACCCAATTCCTGGGGACATTTTTGGTGCCTTCTGCTACCTCCTCTTCAGGGATGCTGCAGGGCACTTTGTCCTATGAGTTGAGGTGGAGAATGTCCAGTCTACTCCCCTCCCAATAACTTCCTCCATCATCCAGGTCTCCATTCACCATCTTACTTCCTTCATTTCTCCTTGCCCAATCCCTCCCACAAGGAATCCCCTAAAACAGGTTCCCAGATGTGGTCCCCAGCATCTGCCCCTCACACCAGGGCCTTTCAGGAAGGTGAGTTCTATGGCTCCATTCTCTCTGACTCCAAATTCACCACACTGAGAGGCAGCCTCTAGACCAGCCCTGGATGGATTGCACCATCTGGAGACTGCAGAAGACCTCTGCCAAGGCAAGCCTGGCCCTCCCCAGTCCTGTCTGCCCCCTCTGAGCCCCATCTAAGATTACAGCCCATGGCCCTTCCTCTCCTTCCTTTCCCAGAGTAAGAGCCACAGCAGTTAGGCCATGAGAGTGCCAGAGAGAGCCCTAGCCTGGGAAACAAAGGACCAGAAGGGAAGACCTGGCCTCTAGTTCCTTGGCACCAGACCTGACCCAGCCAGGCCTGGAGTGTCAACGTGAGTGTGAATGTGAGTGAAAGGGTGAATGTTGTGAAAAGCACAGATTCACAACTCCCAGACTGCAGTGCTCCCAATAAAACCACCTAGCACCTATGGATCTGTCTGTCTGCTATCTGTATGTGGCTCAGGTAAGGGAAGTCAAGTATGAAAAGGAGAAAGACGGTGAGATGGGGGAGGTATCCATTCCTCACATTTCAACCAGAAGAAACTTTCACCCCACTTATTTCTGGTCACTCCCTCCTATACAGTCGGCCCAGCCCCAAGACTGTCTTTCCCCTTACTCAAACGAACTACGGCTCAGTATCCCAGGCCTTGGCTGGGATGTCAGAGGTCTGGGGCAACTATTTCCAACCTCCCACACTGGGTTAATTGCCCTTTCTTGGCACCTTCTACTTCTTCCCGCCAGTCTGCCCCATTTATTGTAAGAATCTGACTATTCTCTTTTGATCCTCCCAGCTCTACCCCTACCTCTCAGAGGGCAGAGAAGGTGCCTGTCTTGTTTGTTGTTTGTGGGGTTTTTTTGTTTTTTTTTTTTTTTTTTTTGAGACAGAGTCTCGCTCTGTGGCCCAGGCTGGAATGCAGTGGCGCGCTCTCAGCTCACTGCAATCTCCACCTCCCAGGTTCAAGCAATTCTCTGCCTCAGCCTCCCAAGTAGCTGGGATTACAGACACCCGCCACCACGCCCGGCTAATTTTTGTATTTTTAGTAGAGACAGGGTTTCACCATCTTGGCAGGCAGGTCTTGAACTCCTGACCTTGTGATCCACCCACTTCAGCCTCCCAAAGTGCTGGGATTAAAGGCGTGAGCCACCGCGCCCGGCCACCTGTCTTCTTTACTACCACATTCTCATGCCCAGCACAGTGCCTGACACACAGGTGGTCATTCAGCAAATATCTGTTGATTGAATGACTGTAGGGAAAAAAATATATCACAGGAAGATAGGTCTCAGGCCAGAGAGGAAGGGCAATGACCCTCTGGACATTCAGTGGCTTAGCTGAGGCCACTCAACCAGGTATTTCCGTAGCCTGGCCTTTTCTAGACTGGATTCTCTCTGAGGACCTATTCCTCCTCAGCCCAGGGTCATACAAGACCTCTCTCGGCAGGCAAGAGAGGCACTTGGCAGGGCAGAAGTCAGGGTAGAGGAGACATGGGGATTGGGAAAACAGTACTGGACTGAGTCCCAACCCTCTTCTTGCTGCCTGGTGCGGAAGCCTCAGCCTCCCAAGGTGTAGCTCCAAAACCTGACTCCACACCTATAAAAGAGATCCTTTGCCCGCATCTTAAACAACCGACTCCGCCCCTGGCCTCACCCCCTAAGATGACGTTTCGACTCCGCCTCCTCTGGGAGACATGCAGACCCCACCCCTTCCGGGGGACAGGCAAATCTAGTGCGCGACGGCATCCCTGTGACGTAATGGTAACGGTCCGTTTCCGGGGTGGAGCCAGGGAGGGCGGGAGTTTAGGCTGCGCTGACCCCTCTCAGCCCCCCCTCCAGGTGACCCCAGCCCCTGAAAATCCTCACCCAGGGCCCCAAATCTCCCAGCCCCATGACCGCCAAACCTCTCGCCCTGGCCCCCTTAATGCCCCAGGCCCCGGAGATGACCGGCCTCCTCACCCCTTAACTTCCAGTGCCTCCCAAATTTCCAAGCCCACCCTGTCCCGTGGTGGCAACTGAGGCTTCCCGGGGGCATCAGCCTCAGATTACCTGAGAACTGGGCAGCCTCGTCCCGAGCATGACGGAGAAGGGGACCTGGGGCTAGGGAATCCCTGATTCAATCATGCCGCTCCCCAGGAGACGTTCGGAGCCCAGGACATGTCGGGAATGAGGAGATACGAGGTGGCGCTGGAGGCGGAGGAGGAGTGAGTGGAGGCGGGTTCTGCGGAGGAGGAACCAGGCGGCTCCGGGGTGGGGGAGGGTGGAGTTCTGCGAGGGCGAGCAGTGGGCGGGGCGAGCCTCCGAGGGGCGTGGGCTGCGAAGGGTGCCGATTTTAGGGGCGGGGTGGAGCCTTCCTCGAGGGCGAGGCGCCGTGGGGCGGAGTCTGTGGGGTCAGCTCCGCCCCGCCCCGCCCCGCCCCGCCCGCCTCTGCCCTCTCTCTGCAGGATCTACTGGGGCTGTTTCTACTTTTTCCCCTGGCTGCGCATGTGGCGGAGGGAGCGGAGGTGAGGGGGCTGCGATACCCCGGACCTGCCCCGGGCATGGACGAGACTCAGTCTCTGAGGACCCATCGGGGGGATTCCGGTAGTTCCCGCCCCGCCTCATGCCAGTGTCGGGTCGCCCCACAGCTCAGCGCACCCCGGGGAGCAGAAGCTGGAGCCTCTGCGAGGCCTGATGAGCTGTCTGTCCAGCGGCCTGGGCCCTGCTCCCCAGCGCTCGGGTCGTGGCCTCCCGCGCCGCAGCCCCACCGCCGCTGCCCAGCCAGCCAGTGCATTAAAGATTTAAACCGAAGCCCACCGTACTGACCTCCTGACTCTGCCGCCGCTGTTGCCATTCGAGCCGAGCGCCCCTCCCCACACTGGCTCTGTTCCGTACTGATAGGGCGTACCTCCCTAAAAGGGTGCCCTTCCACGTCAAAGCGCCTCATCAGTGTCAGGCCTCCTGTTACTATGAGTGACTGCCTCCCCCAACCCCAAGCCCCAAAAACCCATACTGTGAATATCCTATATGAAGAGAACTAAATAATCCTGCCTGTTACTCCCTTCCTCCGAGCCAGGACTTTGCCAGCTGTCTGAAGAATCTCTGCTGGGAGTGTATCTCAAACATTTTAAGCAGAGGTGTAGGATGCAGGCTGTAAATGAGAAGAGGGGGAGATTCCTAGAAGCTGCCTGCCACAGAGGAGGGACTTGGGTTGGTGACCTTTCCTACAGTTCATACCCCAACTTTTGGCTTCTCCAGTCTGATCCCAAGTTTAGAGATCCTTGGCATCAGCCTACCTAGCAGTTCTTGCTCCCTCCCTAGGAGAGTCCAAGGGCCACTGCTCTCTGCCGCCCCCTTCTGTCACCCAATCAGTCTGGGACCCACTAACTCAAGTGATGAGAATCAGAGGCTGCTATGTGGGCCTGCCTTCAGTTAGGGACTGGACCCAACACCAGAAAGGGCACCACAAGATTAAGTTAAAGAAAGAGACAGCCCAGTTTCTGGCTTTCAGCCTGCAGCTACCCCTGCTACTGCAGATTTTGGCTAGGAAGAAGACTTGGTCTTAAAGGGGAGAGGTGGGTGCACACCCAGAAGCATTTGCTTTTTGCCTTCCGAAGGCCTCTGGACCAACAAGTCCAGGAAAGACCAGAAAGTATGTATCGCACAGCCAACTGATGGAGAAGGTCTTTGATAAGACTGAGGAACCTGGGAGATTTCCTTGGGATTTCCTCAGTGGCTACACCCAAGCCTTGGAGCACAAGAGAAAGGCCTAAGCCCTATCCCAAGAGAAAGCCTACTCCATAGAGAGTGGCTGACCCTACAACAGACGACTGCAACAAGATAAGGGCTGGATTACTGCTTTATGACTTAGTTTATGTTTCAAATATAGAGCAGGACTTGCAGATTGAGATCCCTGAACCAGGAGTGGAAAATTCTTCAAGGAGCCAGGGGTACTGAACTTGGCAGCATACCGCCACCCTAGGCAGTTCCCAGCTTCCTGGAAAGGACTGGATAAAGATGAATATGAGCTTTGCATTGAGGGAGAGGGTAAAGAACGGCTGGGTGTGGGATTAGGAGAGAAGTGGCTATAGCTGGAGGGTGGGATGCAGGGGGTATAGGAGTTGGACATGAGGGTGTGACTGAACCTGGGTAGGGAGGGGGGATGTTCCTCCAGGCCCAGGAAGGAGGCTGGAATTTGAGTAGAACAAAGATGTAATTGAGTACTTGAGTCTGATGTCTTCAACAAGTCAGGGACTGGATCTGGAGACCCCAGGCCCCTGCTGGCAAGAGGTTGGCATTCCTGGAACAGGACTAGACAAAAACAGGAAGGTAAGATTCATTGGGTCTTTTACCTGTTTTGACAACAGTAACCTAGCACCAAATAACTTTTATCTTCCCTCCTTATCTACCCCACCTTTCCTCCCTGTCTCATCATCCTGGGGAAAGCTGCCTCACCTCAGCATCTCCAAAACACCCTCAATATTACCAAAAAGGGCCTTCCCCCAGCTTCTCTGAACGTGGCTGGCCTCAGCCAAGACCCCTCCTCAGCCAGAAGGGCCTGCTCTAGGAACCCATTCCCATCAGTTTCTCTGATAAGACAGTCAGGTCAGGCCAGGAAGTGGGGAGGAGAAGATGAAGGCAAGCTGGTGCTCGCCTGCCCTCTGCTCCCACCCCACCCAGAACTCCCCTATCAGAATCTGTGTGTGCTAGTGTGAATTTGCTTGTGATTGGATGGCTGTGAAAACACAACTGGGTGGGATTGGGACTTTGAGTGTAACTGGGGCTATACAATTTTGTCTATGGTTGTCTGATCACGAGTATGACTTTGTGAGGTTGACCGAATGATTGAGGAGTGACTTTGAATGTGTGGCTATGCATATTTGAGTGTGAATGTCTATCGTTAGAGGTTGCTGTGGATGCTTGACTGCCCTTACTCACTGTTCCATCAGTCCCTACATCACACACTAATCCTTCCCTCAGCTTCACTGCCCAGAGCTTAGGAGCACATGGAAAATGGCTGTCCTAGATGAGGAAGGAATCTGTGGCAACAGACCAAGAATTAGGGCCCAGGAATGTCACAGGATACACAATACATCTCCAACCACCTCTGACTCACCTAGTGCCCCAGGTAAAAGGCACCCAGATAAAAGGTAGGGGAGGAGGAGAGAGAGAGAAGGAAGAGTCTAGGCTGAGCAAACATGAAGGGGCCCTCAACCTTCTGCAGTCTCCTGCTGCTGTCATTGCTCCTGAGCCCAGACCCTACAGCAGGTGAGTACTTGGGGGTATAGAAAGCTGGGGGTCTGGGTGAATGGGATGAAGTTGAAAAGACCCAGGAAATCCAACCTAACTTCCAGCTGTCTGGCAGAGAGGTTCTTGGTCTGGATCCCTCTGAACACATGGCCCTGTTGCCCTCTAGCATTCCTACTGCCACCCAGCACTGCCTGCTGTACTCAGCTCTACCGAAAGCCACTCTCAGGCAAGCTACTGAGGAAGGTCATCCGGGTGGAACTGCAGGAGGCTGATGGGGACTGTCATCTCCAGGCTTTCGTGTGAGCTCCCACCCCTGATACCCCTGACTCTGACCTCAGTCCCAACCCCTAATGCTGATCCCAACCCCAGCCCTAACTGCTAATTCTGATGCCAACTCAGGTTTTCATCTGGTCCTTGCTCCTAACCCCTGGACCCTAATCTCATCCCCAAGCTATGGCCATAGCTTTGTACCTTTCTCTACCCAGGCTTCACCTGGCTCAACGCAGCATCTGCATCCACCCCCAGAACCCCAGCCTGTCACAGTGGTTTGAGCACCAAGAGAGAAAGCTCCACAGGACTCTGCCCAACCTGAATTTTGGGATGCTAAGGAAAATAGGCTGAAGCCCCCAATAGCCAAATAATAAAGCAGCATTGGACAATAATCTCTAAGTACAATCTCCAAGAACTTCCTTATTCTCTTTATTCACACCTGCGCAACCCCTGCAAGGGGAAAGGCCAAGAGCCAAGGACCCACGCACACTCCCCAGGCACCTATATACATGCATGCAGAGAACACATGTTCCCTGCCTCACAGACACATGGTCACACATGGATACAGATGTACACATTACACACATTCCTCGAGCAGAACTCCAACTCTGGGGTGAAATCAGAGGTACAGGCACCTTTCAGCTGGCAAATTTGAAATACAGGGTCTCACAGAAATGGGCTCCAAACAGAACTTCCAGCTAAGACCCAACCATAGGGATCTACTGTCCATCCATCCACACCAGCAAGACAGAATTATAGGTGGACTCTGCCGAAGCCCTCCTGGGTCCTCTATAGGTTTGGAGCTCCTAGAAGAAGCAGGAGGCAAATCAGGAGAGACAGTAGGACTGGATCTTGGCCCAGACCCCCTGAGAATGAGGGAGGTGACTCAGTTCTAAGCTTAACACTCTGAAGATGAGTAGAGGAGCCCAGCTCTGAGGGAGCCTCTTCAACACGCTGAAGATAAGGGAGTGGACCTAGCTGTGGGCCCAGGAACATTAAGAATGAGGGAGGGGACCCAGCACTGATCCAAGACACCTGGAAAAAAAAAGGATGAATATCCAGCTCTGAGTCTAATACCCTGGAGGAGTATTAATACTAATACCCTGGAGGGGAGTCCATCTGGGGGCCTTCCTTGGTACCCTGAGAAAAGGGGAAGTGACCCACTTCTTAGCCCAGGGACTCAAGAATGAAAGGCCCAGCCCTCAGCCTAGACATCATTAAAATGAGGAGACCCAACTTGGATTCCCAGCATTTTAAAAATGACTAGGGCAGCCAGCTTTTAATCTGGACACTCAAAATAGGGGCACACATATCCAAGTCCAAATCTCCTGGATGTCTTACTCACCTGGACACCTGTCCACTGGAATCATTGGGGCCAAGAACCCAGGCTTTGGGGATCCATCCTTCCCGCCCCGTCTCATCCTCAGCCTGGGGCATAGAAAGGTAGCTGTCTCTCCAACAATGTGAGGTATCTCAGTCTCCTCCAAAGGGTTTATTAGTAAAGGGTCAGGAGAGGAATCAGTTAAAATCAAGTGGGGCATGGGGGATGGAGGTGTGGGGAGGTAGTTCCAGAATCAGACAGGTTCAGTGGGCAGTCATGAAGGGTGGAGATGAATGTGGTCTATGGACATCAGAGCATTTGTGAGGATCAGAGGCTGAGGGACCGATGGCAGTCACTTACCAGAGCCCCAGTGCCAGGGCTCCAGCCATCAGTCCCAGGAAAGAAAGGATTCCCAAAGACGCCAGTACAGCTACCTGCTCCAGAGAGTCCCTGTGATCTAAGAGGGAGGGCCACATGTTACTGAGAGCAAGGCTGACCAAGCTTGGTGTCCCCTTTTCTCTGGGGTTTTCACTCCTTTACAACTCTTGCCCATCTACCCAAGCTCACCAAGTAGCCGAGGGTGTGGTTGGAGGGAGGGCCTTGGAGGAGCAGGGCTGTCCACCTGAGGCTCCACCTCTGGCTGCATGTGTAGCTGGCCCCAAGCTGGTACCTCCTTTGGTACGGTCCCTAAAGGAAGGCAAGACCCAATAAGTGTCCATATGCTGGTGGGGATGGGGGTCACGTCCTGTGCTCAAGGCCAAGGCCTAGATTGGAAGTCAACCCTCCTAGGAGGAGGAGCCTGATAGGGCATGGCCAGTTCCTAGGGAGCATCGCAAGCTCCAAGCTTGTAGAAGTGGAGCCTGTAACTGCAGGGGTGGAGGCCAAGGGGAAGGACTTAAGCTAAGACAGGGCTGTAGGCAAACAAGACTGAAGTCTGGGACAGTAATTGCGGTGCCTGTGTGGGCAGGGCATGTGTCACCTGGCTGTCTTTCGGAATTGGTTCAGCTGATAGATGCTTTGGGGTGGGGCCTCTGCCCTTTTCTTTGGCTTTATCTCTCACCAGTGCTCGGAGTTCCCCAGGCCTCCGGGCTCCAGGTGCTCCAGGTGCCAGCATCCAGAAAGTCCCGGGCACTGACTCGTACGGCATGGGGTAGCCCAGCTACAGCATCTGTGATCACCTCCTCCAGTCCAGCTGGCTCCACCTGGGGGTAAACATGACTCACTGTTACCCAGCTTGTAAGTGCAGGGCCTTCCCAGCCACCATCTGCAAAGAGCACCCCTTGCTCCCAGTCTCATCCTAAAGCCTAGTAGAGCTGTCCAGGTCTCATGTTGGGTGTCTGGTGGGGCTGAGTCTACACCTAGTGTTTGTAAGACGGCAGTAGTGATTACTTAGAGAGGCTGTGGCATCAGGCAGCCTGGGTTCAAATCTTTGGTGAACCACATATTGAATGACCCTTTGGGCCTCTCTGTGACTCAGTTTCTTCATTTGTAAAATAGAGGTGAATATACCTAAACAAAACAATGTATGCAAAAAGTGTAGCCAGGAACCCCACAGGAAGGCAGCACTAAGTAAATATTAGTTATTATCTGATGCTGCTGCTCCCCAGTCCTGATACCAGCCAACCTTTAACATCTCCTGAGATTCTAATTCACTGCTATCCTCAGCTGGGGATATGAGTGTTTGTAGGAGACGTGCCTCTAGGTAAGGCACTCCTTTTCCTAAGAGTTATTTTTAGGCTGGGCACCATGTCTCACACCTGTAATCCCAGCACTTTGGGAGGCCGAGGTGGGCGGATCATGAGGTCATGAGTTCGAGACCAGCCTGGCCAATATGGTGAAACCCCGCCTCTACTAAAAATACAAAAATTAGCCAGGCATGGTGGCAGGCACCTGTAGTCCCAGTTACTCAGGAGGCTGAGGCAGGAGAATTGCTTAAACCCAGGAGGCGGAGGTTGCAGTGAGCCAAGATCACGCCACTGCACTCCAGCCTGGGTGACAGAGCGAGACTCCCTCTCAAAAAAAGAAAAAAAGAGTTTTTTTTTTTTTTTTAAGCCATTGCTATCTTCCCACAGATGGGCTTCACATCTTAGTTACAGCCCCACAGGACAGACACTCCGTCTGTCAGTCACCACTGCAACCCAGCACCCAGTACAAAGCCTGGCCCACAGGGAAGCGTTGGGTCTTCAGTGACCTGCCAGCACTGGGAAGCTACACAGAACACCCAAGATCATGAAATCAGAGACAGGACCCACAGCCTTGGGTTGGGACGCACTCCAGGCCTCACCGTGGACCAGGCTGGATGCTGTGCCGGACGGTACTGCAAACGGAACTTGAGCAGGAAGTGGGGCTGGCGCGGCCAGGAGGCAGGGTATGTCCAGCTGGCTCGCAGGCGTCGGGGGAAACCTGGTACCGACTCTACCCGCAGGCCCTGGGGTGGGTCAGGGCGCACTAAGGGCGTCAAGACACAAAGTCAGGGTAGGCTATGGGTCCCCGTCACTTCCCTACCACTTTCCAAAGTGTGTGTTTAAAGGAGCCTTAGCCGGACACTCCTGAGAGGGGAGGGGAAATCTTAAACTTGATCATTCATTAGACTCAGACCGGTCATCTGTATTATGAAATGGGCTGAGGCCGCGTGTGGTGGCTCATGCCTGTAATCCCAGCATTTTCGAAGGCCAAGGTGAGAGGTTCACTTGATGCCAGGAGTTTGAGACCAGTGTGGGCAACATAGCAAAACCCTGTCTCTACAAAAAATTTTAAAAATTAGCCAGACATGGTGGCACATGCCTGTAATCCCAGCTACTTGGGAGGTTGAGGTAAGGGGATAGCTTGAGCCCAGGAGTTGGAGGCTGCAGTGAACCAAGATCACGCCACTGAACTTCATCCAGGCTGGGCACAAAGTAAGATCCTATATCAACAAAAAAAGGAAGAAAAAGAAAAAAAGAAACCACCTGAGATCTGTGGGTGGGCTTTTGAAATGCTTGTTGAGTAAATAAAAGAGCAATTCTTACTTTCATCCAAGGAAGATGAATTGGCCCAAATTCCAGCTAGAGTTTTAGTGTCCCACTCCCATGCACAGGTCAAGGAAGGAGGGGCCAGCAAGGCAGGACATGACATATGGCTGCATTCAGTACAGGGCCCATAGCAGGGCCTGCTCTGCGGCTAGGCAGCCAGTCAGGCAGTGTGGGTAGCAGTAGCGGCCTCTAGAGTGTGTGCTGAAATAACCATGCCTCCTGGGCTCTGATCCCTTTGCCTTCTTAGGCTCCACAGGACCTTCTGTGTGTGAAATGGAGTCTATGTTGGGAGGAAACTGTTTGGGAGCTCTGGGAGTGGAGAGATCTGAGTCTATTTGGGGTCTCTGTGATGGGGGTCTGGAGGATGTCTAGGGGTGGGTACTCACAGATGCTCTGCAAGCTCACATCCAGCAGGCGTGTGCTGGCGCCCAGTGGGTTCACCTCAGTCACATTAATCCGGTACTGGCTCCAGAACTCAGCCCCGTGGACAACACAGCGGGCAGCACCTAGGGGATCCTGTGGGCATGGCCAGGGCCCTGTGGATGGACTCCTCCTAGAAGGGAGGACATGGTCTTGGGCTCTGAAAATGCCTACTGTGGGACCCAGCTGGAGCCCCCACATGCTCCCTCATGTCCTACCTCTGGCTATCAGCTCCTAGAACTGTCTTCTTCCTGGTAGGGAGGGGGCCATCTGAAGTCATGAAGGAAAAGAGGGCCTTCTGCCCTCTCTGAGGCTTTCCTTAGAACCTACCTCCCTGCCTCCCACACCCATGTTGTGCCAGCATACCCAAATGTGTAGGCATCCACACCCAATCACGCACACACCTGTAGGAGGTGAGGTAGCGGGTGGGTAAACCGCTGATCTGACTGGGACTCCAAGTGCAAGAGAAGTTCTCATAGTCAGCTGCTTGGCAGGAGACAACAGGGCGGGCTGGAGGGTCTAGAGGCAGAGGGTACACCTGGAGACTGAGCAGTCCTCAGGTCCTCCTGGTCCCAGAGGGCTTACTCAGGTCCCATACTCCCTCAGGATCCTCTTGTGTCATCACTGCCACCCTCCCCAACTCACAGCCCAGCTGCAGGGTCACTGTGCCCCCAAGTGCACCATCCAGCGTCTGGCAGATGTAGGTGCCCTCATCAGTGCTGTCTGCCTGGGTCAGGACCAGTTCATGCCCTAGCCCAGAGTCAGGTCCCTGGAGCAGCCTTGGCTCCCCGTCCCGAAACCAGGACACTGGGTCCCTGGAAGTAAGATGAGGTGACAATAGACAAAGACAAGATGTCAAGCATAAGTCAGACCATGCCACAGCTCTCCATTGGCTTCTAACTGCATTTGCAATAGAACCCAAATTCCTTTTACTGGCTTTCAAAGCCCCTTGTGAGCCAGCCCTTGCCTTCCTTTCCTTCTTCAGCTCCTCTCTGTCTCCCCCTCACCCACTGAAAACTCCAGCTACATTGGTCTTCTTTCTATTCCTTGGGGTTATTGAGCTCATTCCCACCTCAGGGCATTTTGCACTAGCTGTTCCCTCTGTCAGGAGCACTTATACCTTAATGTGCGCACGGCTGCCTCCTTCCTGACCTTCAGAAATCAGCTTCAACATCACCTCCTCAGAGAGACGTTTCCTAACTACCAATTAAAAAGTAACCACGGGCCAGGTGCAGTGGCTCATGCCTGTAATCCAGCACTTTGCGAGGCTGAGGCGGGTAGATTACTTTAAATCAGGAGCTCGAAGCGCGACCAACATGGTGAAATCCCGTGTCTACTAAAAATACAAAAAAATTAGCGGGACCTGGTGGTGCGTGCCTGCAATCCCAGCTACTTGGGAGGCTGAGGCAGGAGAATCACTTGAACCCAGGAGGCAGAGGTTGCAGTGAGCCCAGATTGCACCACTGCACTCCAGCCTGGGCAACAGAGTGAGACTGTCTCAAAAAAATAAATAAATAAATAAGGTAACCACTCAGTTGTCCTCTTCGACATCCCTCTCTTTGGCTTTTCTGCCCTGCAGGTATTACTATCTGGCAAGATTCTCCTTTGCGTATTGTCTTCCCCACTAAGATGTAAGCTCCGTGAAGGCAGGCACCTTGCCTGGCATTAGCACTCCTGTATCCCAGAACCTAGAATAGACCTGGCACTTGGCAGGTGCTCAAAACATACCAGCTGAATTTTCTGTTGAATAAGGATGGTTAGAGGGTTAGGACAGATAAGAGAGGTGAGGATTATGGACAGAGCGGGCAAGGATGGGAGGGGTGGGACATGAGGACTAGGCAGAGTCAAGAAAGGGTCATGAGTGTCAGACCAACAGGCAGGGGGCACTTACCCGGCAGTCACTCCAGGACAACACAGCTTCACGGACCTGCCGGGCTGCCCATACTGGACCCCTGTGGAGGGCACTTCTGAGGTGAGGCTCTTCCTTTACCCCCCTCCCCACTTTGTGAGAATGGCAGATAAGAAGCAGACTGTTAAAACCTAGGTGGTGGGGGGCTCACTGGATCAAAGCATCATGTTATAATCTGGAGACAGAGGTCAGAGAACAGGGTAGAGAGGGGACCTAGGTTGGATGACAGGGGCAGCGGTGGTATCACAAGTTAGGCATGGGAAGGGGCCACAGTGAGGGTGGCAAGTCATTAAGTCAGAGTTGGGGGGTTGTAGAGCAGGGTTCTTCTCACCTGAGGGGCCCCAGGCCTGGGGGCAGGAGGAGGAGGCAGACACCAGGGCTGTAGCCACGGCCACCAGGACCCTGCTCAGCCCTGAGCAGCCGCTGCTCATCTGTGGGGAGAGGTAGAGTCAGAAATCCCCAACCCCTGAGAAGGGAGGCTAAAGCCTGGCTCTTCCTCTCCAAAACTGAGGCTTCCTAGAGAAAAACTGATGCACCAAGTGGGGTAAGGCTGTTAGAAATCACTGGGGGAACTGACCTGAGGTCCCCTTTCCCACTGTATACCCAGTGCTTCGCATGTGCACACACACACATACACACGGACACACACACCCCCTCACACCCTCCATCTCAGTCCTGGGCTTAGGGCCCAGAACAAAAGCCGGAGGCAACAGACTGTGCCAGCAACTCCCCCTCCACCGCCCTTGGCGCCCACCCCTGGCACCAAGCACTGGCACCAGCTCAGCCACTCCCATTAACCCCTCCAGTACAGCTGTTGGGAATTCTGGTATTTACCCCCACCTGGTCCAGGGCTTATCACCACCTCTGATTAACCTGGGCAGACCTTATCACCCTGGGGGAAGGCTGTCATCA
The DNA here is from genome assembly GCF_007565055.1 of Rhinopithecus roxellana. Taxonomy (NCBI): domain Eukaryota; kingdom Metazoa; phylum Chordata; class Mammalia; order Primates; family Cercopithecidae; genus Rhinopithecus; species Rhinopithecus roxellana. The sequence goes on from NC_044564.1 coordinate 24,292,289, forward strand.
TGGATCTGAGCCCATGTGGCACTCCCACCCTGAGACCTACCCCTGCTCTGGCTGCCAGGCTTCTCGCCTGAACCTGGCTCCTTGCTCTGGCTACTTGAGCCACTCAGCTGGGCCTGGCTCTGACACTTCGTTGGTCTCCAGTCTGTGAAGCTGGATGGGGCTAGGGTGCAGGCTGGGGCTGTGTAGTTAAGCAGATCCAGATGCCCTGGCTGCTGCCAGAGGCTGGGGGTGGGTGAGGAGCCAGCAGATGGAGATGGAGACAGGGTGGCGGGGAGAGGAGGGAAGGGAAGGGGATGGGAAGCTAAGAGGAACTGGGAGCCTGCAGGAACAGGCATGGGGGCCACAGCACCAAGAGATACTCAGAGATCAGGACTAGGAGGTGATGGGGCAGTGCGGGAAGTGTTGGAAAGACTGGATTGGGGTCGGTGGAAACTCAAAAAGCTAACAGTGTGTCTATATTGCAGGTGGGGGATGCTAGGAGAGAGAGATTCTGGATGAGGGGGAGCAGAAGGAGGAAGGCAGTGGTGAAGTGGATGGAGAAGGAAGGGGCAGGCGGGGAAAGGGTTCTGGGTACAAGACCAGAAGAGGAAGAGCACGGACCCTTCAGGAGTAGGAGTAGAGCAGAGCAGGGCCTCCATGTGTCTGTGTGTCTGTCTGAGTGTGTCCAGTTGGCTCACCCCTGGCCACCCAGCCACACTTACCCTGCTTAGCCCCACCCTACCTCGGTGATCCCAGCGGCAGAGTGTCCATGGCCTCCAGGACTTCCTCTCACCAGCTACAGCCCCCGTCTCCTACTCCACTCAGTTCTGGGACCCCAAAGCCATCCCCTCCTTCCCCTTCCCTGCCCCGCCCCCTCTAAGCCCTGGAGCTCCGCCGCCCCTAGCCAGGCCCCCTCCCCGCTTCTGCCTCCTCCCTCCTTCCCTCCCACCCAAGGCCCTGTGAAGGGAAGAGGCCTCCCCCAAGTCTGGAAAGGAAGCCACAGACACAGCCAAGGCCAGCAAGAGGGAAAGGAGGGTGGCTAACACTTATGTCCCTGTCAGTGAGAGATGCCCTGTGTTTTCACACAGCCAGACATGGTCACATTCACACATGGACTCACGACGCACAGTTAACAAAAGGGCATGCCTTTGAACACACGTGGACACAATCAAATGAAAAATCAGATACAAACTCCTCCTCTTTTCACTCCTCACCAAATGTTTCCTTAGGGCACAGCTGGCTGTGCTTCCAGGGGAAAGGAGGCCCCAAGTTGGGGGATATAAGGAGAGGCCAAAGAGTCCAGTTCCCCCTCCCCTGGAAGTTCCAGCCATTTCTCACCTCCCCCTCCACTCTTTGGGCCCCAGCACCAGGAAATGCCTTTGGTCCCTTGGTGCCAGATACACAAGACCCACAGTTACCCTCAGACTCACACACTCTCACATGTGGTCACTCACAGTCACACGGGCACAGCCACACAGCCTCAGACTCAGATACACTTACACATATTCATAAACTCACGCAGTCACACACACACACACAGCCCCTACCAGGGCTCACAGCACCGCCTAAAAGCAACTCCTCATCATGGTCTAAGCCCCCTCTCTCAGGGAGCTCTTAGCAGTGGCAGACCTGCATCTCATCACTGTTACAGGCCCCCAACTAGCCAAAGAGATCAAGATCAGCAGGGAAGGCAGGCATAGGCGCACAGGGAGAGACAAAGACGCAGGAGAAGCAAAACTGGAAATGCACCCACATAGAGACCAGGGGAACAAAGCTATGAAGAAACACGCAGAGATATCTCTAGTAAGACAGCAACAGGGAGAGAAAACGGCATGTAAGGGAAACTGAGTCAGGCAGGGAAACAGAAAGTAAGGAGCAGTAGACCTGATGCTGGGGATTCTTGAGCAGAGGAAGAAGGAGGGGAAGCCACGTGTTTTGTGGGTGTGTCTGTCCATGCTGGACACTTAAGAGAAAGGTCAGTCCAATGGGCTCTTGAAGTAGGTCCCCCAATACATGAATACAGCTGTACTCCCACACGGTTTAAGTTAGGACCCAGCACACACACATAGTCACAAACCTCACTTTTCCTCTGCTACTGCTGAAGTCACACATTGGCACACACAGAGCCAGCCACCCACTCTCATGCTGGCAGACATGGTCTCAAACCCCACAGAGACCTTCCCAAAACACATTCCCTAATGTGGTCACAGTCCCTCTCACACAAACACACAACCCAGTCCCACTAAAAATGTGCATTGACAGATACACACATAATCCCACACTTGCACAGCCACATGCAGCCCCAGCTCCATGCACACTGACACACGCAGTCACATTAGCTGACAGCTGCACCAAGTGACACTCAGAATCGCACACAATGATACTGTCACACAGACACAGCCTCACAGGCACACACACACTGACAGTCGTCAGTCACGCCCGGCCTTTCAGATCATACATCACCCTGCCCCGCCCACTCGTGACAAGACTTTGGCGTCTACACCAGGCCTCACCTTCCGCGGCCGCTGCCGCCAGCGCCCTCTGCCCTCGCCCTCTGCCCCGGCCTCTACTCCCCCCCCCCCGCCCTGGGCCCCCGCAGTGGGGGCGGCTCCGCCCAGACGCCAATGGAAGGAGAGGAGTGAAATAGGGGGGCTCCTGGCCCATTGGAGACTCCAACTGCCAATCACCTCCACCCCCACCTCCGCCGGACACTTCCTGTCCCGTCCCGGACTGAAGAGGCTGCCGGGGACAGAGTCTGGAGCTGGATTCCTGGGTCTCCGCCTGAAGGCCTACCCACCCTGGAACAGCAGGACTGGAAACAAGAGCCACTGGCCAGGTGATTGGAGAAGCTGAAGGTGCCCCTGACTCCAGATAAGGAAGGAGGGCTGTGTAGGGCAGTGGTTCTCAAAGTTTGCTGGATATTGTGGTTTGAAAACTGCAAAACCCCACCCCATACCAATTAAATCATAATCTCTGGAGGTTGGACCTAGACATCAGTATTGTTTAAAACTTCCCAGATGCTTCCAAAATGCAGCCAAATCAGAGATGTAAGGTGTGTCGGGTATATGTATACCTCAAGAAACCAGCCACCCACCCAGGGCTCTCATCTACTCCCCAGTCACGGAAGCTTGAGGGAAATGTGTGCATAATGTGTCTATCAGATCTTCCAGACCAGGGCAACACGCCCAAGTTCCAGATACTTCCCCTTCAGGATCTCAGGGAAGAAAGACCCTGGTCTGGAAGGCACGCAGCCAAGGTTCTCCTGGGCCAGATTCAGTCACTGTCCAGCCTTAGTGTGATTTCCCCACCCACAGGCTTGGTTCCCCTGGGAAAAGAATGAAGGCAAAAACCATTCTGGCCATCCCTGCATCATTCACAATCCCTGCCTTCACCTTAAAATTTGGAGGACCCCAGGTGGCATCAGGTCTCCTGTGTTGCATAGACTGTTGTTCCCGCAGCATTGCCAGGGAAACGGGTCCAGAGGGGACAGAATAGACCCCAGGTCACTCTGAGAGCCATACCTTCCTTCCAGGCCCTGGGGTTCCTAACTCTAGCAGTCCCTTCCCTGTCAGAGCTGTTTCTGTTTGTGCAATGACTGGGGCACAAGGGCAGCAGAAGTATATGGTGCCCGCACATGTGAGAGTCTGGAGGAGCCAAGGACACAAAGCCATGTACACGCTCCCTACATGCTCCCTACCCGCCCCTTTAGCCCCTGTGGGCTGGAGCAGAGCCAAGCTGCAGCCACTCACAAAGCCAGGGTTCTGGCCAGCAGCCCAGGATCTGGCCACTGACCACTGGGATTAGGATCCAGCTCACCCGCTCCCCGTCAAACCCTCAGGCCCAGGCTTGGAGCTGACACCCTAGGTGTGGTGGCAAAAGGGGCTCTGGCCTTCCCAAAGCCTCAGCCACAACCAAGACACAAGATTTTAAAACAGTTTCCTAAACTGGGATACTGTCATTACACCAAGAGTAAGAGAATCTATAGGCTAGATGTAATACTGAATATTAATTTTGTTCAGAAATTTGGGTGGAATTTTTGCATCAAGATTTTACACATTTGTAAACAAAGAGAAGTTGTAGCCGGAGCTATGCCTTTAGCTTTTAACCCTATATCTCTGAAGGTTCACACTCCTCTGATACTAGAGTATGTGATTAAAGTTTGAGATGCACAGTTTTATTAATGCTATATCTGCCCAAATTCCAGGCCAGGATTCAAGGCCCTTTCTGCTTAATTCAGCAAGACTGTTGGAAAAAAAAAAAGGATTCAAGGCCCTGTGGTCGGCATGGTCAGGCGATGGTTGCTGTCTCCCTGTCCTTCTGCCCCAGGCTGTAATGAACATCAGGAAGTGCCCTTAGTCTCTCCGCAGCCTGGAAAAGGGACAGGGAGCAATTAAGGAGGATAAGGGCTGGGCTGCCAAGAATGGTGGTATGGACTTCTTTTCTTCTTTTTCTTTTTCTTTTTTTTTTGAGACAAAGTCTTGCTCTGTTACCCAGGCTGGAATGCCATCATGCCATGATCATGGCTCACTGCAGCCTCAAACTCCTGGGCCCAAGTGATCCTATCTCAGCCTCCCAAGTATCTGGGACCACAGGTATATGCCACCACACCTGGCTAACTTTTTAAATTTTTTTTGTAGAGACAAGTCTTCCTATGTTTCCCAGGCTAGTCTTGAACTTCTGGGCTCAAGCAATCCTCCCATCTTGACCTCCCAAAGTGCTGGGATTAAGGCGTGAGCCACCACACCTGGCCGATGGTATGGAGTTCTGGGTGCTCAGAAGATACTTTGCTGGATATTGTGGTTTGAAATATGAATATGAAATATGAATGCCACAGGCCCACTGGGGGTGGGCCTGTGGGATTGTGAGGCTGGTGATAAGGACTGCTGGAGCCTCCAGGGGATGAAAGAGTTGAGCAGCTCCTGAGTCCCAAGGAATGCCCAGGTTGTTATAGGAACTATCAGGGTCATGACTGTTGGGATCCCTGGAGGAAGCAGGAGAGAAAGGAGATCTGAGGACTATACTCTCTTCCAGGCCCTAGGGTTCCTAACTTTGGCAGTGCCTTCCCTGCCAGAGCTGTTTTCTGCCTTGTGCAATGATTGGAGCAAAAGGGCAACAGAAGTATCAGGTGCCTGCACATACTGCATGTGAGAGTCTGGAGAAGCCAGACTGCTCTGAGTCCTGACCTGCTCAGGGGTGAGGTCCCTCTGAGCCTGAGCAAGCATTTCGTAGCCAACCATGAATTTCCGGACAGTGGCAGAGCGCAGGAGCGGAGGGTAGTAATGAGCATGCAGCTGCCAGTGGTCCCAGTTGGCCCCGGCCTCGGATCCTGTGGGAGCCCCTGACAGAAAGAAGAGAGATAATGGGGAGAGAGAGCCCTTTTTCAGTTATCCAGCTTAGCCCCTACCCCCAGACCCAGCCAGGTGTCTGAAAACTACATCTCCCAGGATCCCTGCCTGAGAAGAGCTGGGAGGAGATTAGAAAGCACATTGGAGACATATTTTCACCAAGTTTGCTGCTCCACCCTCAGTCCCAGCATCTCTGCTCTTGCCACACCCCCCAGCAACTGTTTCAAGGCTTGCTCCTTTGGGGTTGCAGTTCACTGGGCTGGGCCCCAGGCCCAGAAATGGTGTTGGGGCTAGATATAGGTACTTGAAAAGCCTCACCATGCCAGCCCATGGAGTAGGGAAAGGACGTCTCAAAGAGGTTGTCGTACTTGGTCAAGAGCTTCTTCATGATGGAGGCTAGATCTGGAATCAGAGCCTGACTCTCAGCCTGGGGTCCAGATGCTGACCCTACTGGGAGCAACCCCCATCCAGTGCCTAGCCCCAGGATCCTACTTGGGAGACTGACCATCACGCTCAGCAGGGGTCAGCTCAGGTAGCCGCTGCACATGCCGACGGGGCAGCAGCAGTGTCTGGTAGGGCCACGTTGCCCAGAAGGGGACCAGTACTAACCAGTGCTCACTGGTTAGGACCAGACGTTCCTAGGCAGGCAGAATGGATAGGAAGTCATCAAGATGACATAAGAGCTGGGGTAGGGTCAGCAAATAGGCAGGGGAAGCAGAAGAAAAGAATGTGCCCAGAATCTGATGCCTTCTCACCACCTCCACCACTAACCACCTGAGTCTAAGTCACCATCATCTTTCCTTTAGATTACTGGATTATTGCTAAGGCCTCCTAGCAAGTCTCTCTCTCTACTAGTTCCCCTCTAGCTTTCTCCTTTACACACCTCTCTCGTGGGGTAAGAAAGTTAGGGACTCCTTGGGAACACAGGGCTTGGCTCTCTCCCACCTTCCTGAGTAGCTCCTGGCGGCTATACTCCATTAGCAGGGGCTCTCCGTGCTGACTCTTATAGGTCTGCTGAGATCGCTCCTCACGCTGGGCAATATCTGGCAGGAAACTGCTGGCCCACACCTGTCAAGGGGCAAAAGCAGAGAAGAACAGACAGGTCCTTTACTTCCAAGCCTCCACATCATTGGCATATTTCCTTTGTCCCATTCATTAATCCAGTTCCTGTGTCCACAGTGCTGGCTCAGACTCAGCCAAGAATCCCACTGGAGCCCCTGACACCCTTACCTGGCAGTGGGGATGGGGGTTGGAACAGCCCATCATGGCACCTTTGTTTTCAAAGATCTGTCAGATAGGGATAGGGAGCTTTGTTAGCCAAAAGACACCAAGTCAGCTCCCTCCTGACCACATCCTGTGGAAACAAATGTTACTCCCCAGAACCAAAGCTTCATCACCCCCTCCCTGCCCATCCAAGGGAAGGGGTGACCTCACAAACCTGCACCCAAGGGTACTGGGCTCCCAGCTCCTCTGTGACTGAGGCCCATGCATCAACAACAGCCCGGATCTCAGGGACCGACATGAGTGGCAGCGTTACATCCGACCAGGGGTGGAAGCACATGACCTTACTGGGTGGTGAGGGGGGTAAAGATAACTGAGAGGTAGGGCTTGGCTGTGCTATGGGCAGGGCCCAACCCCAATGCTGAGTCTCCAACCCTGGTTTGAAAGTTGTAAGGGGAAATCCATAGTTACCAGACTCCTCGAGCAGCCTTTGCTTGGAAAAGGGGATGATCACTGGGTCCTGAGGTAAAGGAGTATGACTCTGCAGCAGAAGTCCCTCAAGAGGTCTAGCCACCCTCCTCCCCAACAGCAGTTGGAGACAGGTTACCTGGACTGGGGGCATCAGGCTGCAGAGCTGGGAAGTCGTTGTCAAACAGGAAGGTGCTATCGTAGTGGGGATTCACCTACTGACAAGGATGGGCTAGAAGCACTCACTGCCCCATACCACCAGTTACCTGGTGGGCTTCAAAGACTGGACAGGCTACAAGTGAGTAGGCAAGGCCCACTCTAGGCGACCAAAAAGCTTGGTGGGATATGACCCAGAAGGAGGTTCACTACCCCTGTGGGTGGAGGACAGCTCTAAGAGGGAACTACTCCCTCTTAGATGCAGGGCTCTACAGGCTTACCTCTCCATTGGCTCGGGTGGCCCCGGGACACAGAGGGTTGAGGGGGTCATGGCGGGGCACTGTCTTCAGAAGCTGGGGCTCCACTTGACCCTGCCAGGGCCGCTTCATGCGGTGAGCTGACACCAGCACCCACTCATCCTGCAGTGGGTTGTAGCGTATATGCTGATGGTCTGGGGGCAGATAGTTAAGATCAGTCCTCAGAGCTCTCTAGCTCCCTCTCTCCTGGGTCTCACCCACCAGCAGGCCCAAGCTCGGAAGCGTCCTCTCCGCCCCGTCCCGCTTAGGAGCTAGAGGCCCAGGATTGGACCTTCCCAACACCAATTGGCCTGCAGCTCGTACACAGGCGACTGTATGCCTCATCGGTCTGGCTCGGGATGAGCGTTCCAACCTTAGGTGGGGGCGAGAGCTTCCTAAAGAAGGGGAGGGCTCGGCTCCGCGCCTCAGGGAGTCCCTGCCGCGGTGCAGTTACCGCTTGCCCGGAAGGTTGCTGCTGCGGCGCCCGCCTCTGACGCCTGCTGGCGCTGCTCAGGATCGGTTCCGCTGCTGCGCGACATGAGGCCACGGGGGATCCGCTGGAAAATATGCAGGGCGGTGCCTCACCCTTCACTTTCTCCGTCTACACCGCCCCTCCCCGCGCCGCCCCCGATGATTGGCCAGCCGCCAGCACGTGACTGACTGACTGGGCTGCCCCGCCACCTGGGGGCGGGGTTCAGAACAGCTGTGAACCCTGGGGGCAGACATTGATGATCCCATTCCACCCAGAGCTGGAGCCACTGCACTAGAAGAACCTCTGTGAAAGCTGCCTACTGCAGAATCCTTGGGCTCCAGGACGCCTACAAGACTTGCTTGCTGCAATCATTCATTTGATCTTTCATTCAGCAAATATTTACCGAGCATCTACCATGTGCTACGCACCTAGGCTGTGTGAAGCATTGGGCTGCACAAGTCAGGCATGGCCTCTGCCCTGTCTGAGCTTACATTCTAGGGCGAGTGAGGATATGACCCTGGATCAACAGTGCCTCAGTCACCTGCTCAGTGGCTGTAGTGGAGGAGAGGCAAACTTGGTGGGGTCTGTGTGGAATACTATATCCATATCCCATCCCTAAAAGCAAAAACAGATTTCGGAAAAAGGGCTGAGTAACCATATTGCCTTTCTTTCTCTCACTCTTGCTCTGCTTCTTCCTCTCTCTCTCTCTCTCCTACACACACACCAAGACAGCACAAGAAGTGGGAGGGGTAAAAGAGCTATAAAAAATCTACAAATGGCCGGGCTCGGTGGCTCACACCTGTAATCCCAACACTTTGGGAGACCAAGGCGGGCGGATTACGAGGTCAAGAGATTGAGACCATCCTGGCCAACATTGTGAAACCCCGTCTCTAGTAAAAAAAAAACAAAAACAACAAAAAAAAAAAAAACAAAAAAACAAAAAAACGCTGGGCGTGGTGGCGCGCACCTATAGTCCCAGCTCCTCAGGAGGCTGAGGCAGGAGAATCACTTGAACCCAGGAGGCAGAGGTTGCAGTGAGCCGAGATTGCGCCACTGCACTCCAGCCTGGGCGACAGAGCGAGACCTCGTCTAAAACAAACAAACAAACAAAAATCTGAAAATGTGGGGAGTACAGGACTATCAGAAGCTCCAGCCACCATCTTTTTTTTTTTTTTTTTTTTTTTTTTTTTTTTTTTGAGACAGAGTCTCGCTCTGTCGCCCAGGCTGGAGTGCAGTGGCCAGATCTCAGCTCACTGCAAGCTCTGCCTCCCGGGTTTACGCCATTCTCCTGCCTCAGCCTCCCGAGTAGCTGGGACTACAGGCGCCCGCCACCATGCCCGGCTAATTTTTTGTATGTTTTTTAGTAGAGACGGGGTTTCACCGTGTTAGCCAGAATGGTCTCAATCTCCTGACCTTGTGATCCGCCCGTCTCGGCCTCCCAAAGTGCTGGGATTACAGACTTGAGCCACCATGCCCCGCCCCAGCCACCATCTAGGTGGGGCCTAATGTTTCCTTTACACATCCCCTTCCCTTTTCTAAATTTTCCTTGGATCGGACCAATTGGCTAACACCAGGATAAAATTCAAATGAATTCCTCCCCTGGTACTTTTTTTTTTTTTTTTCCTTTGAGAGAGAGTCTCACTCTGCCACCCAGGCTGGAGTGCAGTGGTGTGATCTTGGCTCACTGCAACCTCCACCTCCTGGGTTCAAGCGATTCTCCTGCCTCAGTCTCCCGAGTAGCTGGGATTATAGGTTCATGCCACCACACCCGGCTAATTTTTGTATTTTTAGTAGAGATGGGGTTTCACATGTTGGCCAGGCTGGTCTTGAACTCCTGACTTCAAGTGATCCTCCCACCTCAGCCTCCCAAACGGCTGGCCCCCTGGTACTTTTAAAGAGCCATCTAAATATTGTCTAAACCTCTTCCCCATTTCACAGTGGGGACCAGAGGACTCAAGGTCACCCAGAGAATTAGTGGCCAAGCTGAGATTTGAATGCGAGTTTCCAAGACTCTTCCCAGTGCTGTGAGATGCCTCTGAGACTTCAGTGGAATGTACGACAGAAACCCAGTGACTTAGAAGTTGAGCCATAGCAGGGACGTCCCTTCCCCAAGTCCAGGCCAAACCAAGCCAGGTGTTTTGCAATTGGGCTGCAAAAACTAGGTCATGGGTCATTTACTTGATCTCTGCCCTAAGGTCCTCAGACTATAGGGGACAGGGAGCTGGGGACTGAGAAACGGGGGTTTTACCTGTCCCACTGGCTGTTCATATTACCCAAAGAGGTGAGACAGGAACAGGAGATCTGTTTTTCTGTTCTCTCAGTTATATTTGTTTGAGTGAGTAGAGTTTGTAGACAGCTCCATTTTCCCAAGAACACTAGTGCTTCAGTGCCACACCCTGAATCATGCTAACTAAATCCTGACCCCCATCAGGAACATCTTTCAGGAACATCTCCGTAACTCTCCTCTATGACTCCCCAAGGTCATTTTTTTTTTTTTTTTTTTTTTTTTTTTTTTTTTTTTTGAGACGGAGTCTCCCTCTGTCGCCCAGGCTGGAGTGCAGTGGCGCGATCTCGGCTCACTGCAAGCTCCGCCTCCCGGGTTCACACCATTCTCCTGCCTCAGCCTCCTGAGTAGCTGGGATTACAGGCGCCCGCCACTGCGCCCGGCTAATTTTTTGTATTTTTAGTAGAGACGGGGTTTCACCCTGGTCTCGATCTCCTGACCTCGTGATCCGCCCGTCTCGGCCTCCCAAAGTGCTGGGATTACAGGAGTGAGCCACCGCGCCGGCCCCCAAGGTCATTTTTTGGAGGAAGAGGAGAATGACTAAGATGGGGCCTACCCAGCTCCCTCCCTCCCAGATCCCAGAGGTGTTACAGTAAAGGGATCCCAATCCAGACCCCAAGAGAGGATTCTTGGATCTCATGCAAGAAAGAATTCAAGGTGAGTCCATAGTGTGAAGTCAAAGCAAGTTTATTAGGAAAGTGAAGGAATAAAAAAATGGCTACTCCATAGACAGAGCACCTCTGAGGGCTGCTGGTTGACCATTTCTATAATTTTTATGTGTTTTTTTTTCTTTTTTTGGAGACAGAGTTTCACTCTGTTGCCCAGGCTGGAATGCAGTGGCTTAATCTTGGCTCACTGCAACCTCTGCCTCCCAAGTTCAAGTCATCCTCCTGCCTCAGCCTCCCGAGTAGCTGGGATTACAGGCACCCACCATCATACTCGGCTAATTTTTGTATTTTTTAGAGACAGGATTTCCCCATGTTGGCCAGGCTGGTCTTGAACACCTGACCTCAGGTAATCCGCCCATCTCGGCCTTCCCAGAGTGCTGGGATTACAGGTGTAAGCCACTACACCTGGAAAAGCTTTCTGAAAGACCAGATAGGGGAGCTCTAGGCCCAGATGATCGCAGAAAGCTGTTCCTGGAATGGGGAGCAGAGACCAAATTTGGGGGCTAATCCCTGCTGCTCAGGGTTCTTAGTGAGTTGTCCAGTCAGAAATGCCACAGAAGCCAGAACCAATACAAAAGTATGTTCCCTCAATCCTGCATTCTCCTCTAGATAATCCCTTCTTTATCCTTAATTTCTTTCCCAAGTTTCTTTTTTTTTTTTTTTTTAAGATGGAGTCTCACTCTGTCGCCCAGGCTGGAGTACAGTGGTGCAATCTAGGCTCACTGCCTTCTGGATTCAAGTGATTCTCCTGCCTTAGCCTCCCCAGTAGCTGGGATTACAGGCATGCACCACCACACCCGGCTAATTTTTGTATTTGTAGTAGAGACAGGGTTTCATCATGTTGGCCAGGCTGGTCCCAAACTCCTGACCTCAGGTGATCTGCCTGCCTCTGCCTCCCAAAGTACTGGGATTACAGGCATGAGCCACCATGCCCAGTCTGCTGTTTCTTAAAAACATAGGCCATCTTCCTGGCCTCTACTCTTAGCTGCATGGTATATTGTAACACATCTTTTGCCCTATATTTGTCAGGGTAAGTAATCTTAGTTGCTGTAACAAACACTCCCAAAACTCAATGGCTTAGCACTACAGTCAATTCTGGGGATAACAGGGAGGCCTGTTCCAAGCAGCATTTAGGGATCCAGGTGCCATCCATCTAGTAGCTATGCCATTTCCTAGGGCCTCAGAATACTCCACTAGAGATCCTCTATAACTACAGTAATAGATGAGGGAAGAAAGAAAATGTAAAGAACTTCAAGCTGGGCATGGTAATATGTGCCTGTAGTCCCCCAGCTACTTGGGAAGCCAAGGTGGGAGATCACTTGAGCCCAAGAGTTTGATACCAGTCTGGGAGTGACATAGCACAATCCTGTCTCTTAAAAAGAGAGAGAGAAAAAAAAAAAACCCAGAATTTCAGAGGAGACTTTAGGAGCCAGCCCTGCAAATGTCATACATCATTTCTATTTCTATCTATATTTCATTGGCCAGAATGCAATCACATGACGCAGAGTAGACTGTGGAATGTAATCTAGCGGTCCAACAGCAAGAGGAAATGGATTTGTGAATGTATAGCATTGTCTCTGCCACATACCCCTACTGAGAAGTCTAATTATCATTTCCCATCATATTATTCAATCTCTCAATTATACTTCACTGTGTTAACCCTTCATTCCATCACTTTCTTTTTTTTTCAGACGGAGTTTCGCTCTCGTTGCCCAGGCTGGAGTGCAATGGCATGATCTCAGCTCACCGCAACCTCCGCCTCCCAGGTTCAAGTGATTCTCTGGCCTCAGCCTCCCGAGTAGCTGGGATTACAGGTATGCGCCACCACGCCTGGCTAATTTTTTATTTTTAGTACAGATGGGGTTTCTCCATGTTGGTCAGGCTGCTTTTGAACTGCCAACCTCAGGTTGTAATCCCAAAGGGCTGGGATTACAGGCGTGAGCCACCTCGCCTGGCCCATTTCATCACTCTTGAGAAAGAAAAGAAACTTTTTATCTGAGAAATGCCAGCCCCGTTTAATTATCAGGCCCAGAGAGGCATTAAAATGTGACAGCATGGGCCTGGCACAGTGGCTCACGCTTGTAACCCCAGCAATTTGGGAGGCTGAGGTGGGCGAATCACGAGGTCAGGAGTTCAAGACCAGCCTGGCCACCCTGGTGAAACCCTGTCTCTACTAAAAATACAAAAAAATTAGCTGGATGTGGTGGCGGGCGCCTGTAGTTCCAGCTACTCAGGAGGCTGAGGCAGGAGAATTGCTTGAACCAGGAGGCGGAGGTTGCAGTGAGCTGAGATTGTGCCACTGCACTCCAGCCTGGGCAACAGTGGAGACTCCGTCTCAAAAAAAAAAAAAAATTAAGTTAAAATAAAGTGACCAGGCACAGTGGTTCATACCTGTAATCCCACACTTTGGGAGGCCAAGGAGGGTGGGTCACCTGAGGTCAGGAGTTGGAGACCAGCCTCAACATGGCAAAAACCTGTCTCCACTAAAAATACAAATATTAGCCACGCATGGTGACGCACACCTGTGGTCCCAGCTACTCGGGAGGCTGAGGGAGGAGGATAGCTTGAACCTGGGAGGCGGGGGTTGCAGTGAGTCAAGATCGCACCACTCCACTCCAGCCTAGGCAACAAAGTAAGAATCCATCTCCAAGAAAATAAAAAATAAAAATAAAACCACTTATAAAATAAAAATAAAAAATGCTGTATCAACACTCCCCAAGGCAACTTGGAAGTGTGTCCCAAGCAGTTGTTCTCTACCTTGGCCCAAATAAACTCTCTATATTAATTTTGCCTCAGCTTTTTCTTTTTTTCTCACTGTTGTTTTTGTTTGTTTGTTTTTCTCTTTTGAGACAGAGTCTCACTCTGTTGCCCAGGCAGGAGTGCAATAGCGCAATCTCCGCTCACTGCAACCTCCACCTCCTGGGTTCAAACGATTCTCCTGCCTCAGCCTCCCGAGTATCTGGGCCAAGTGAGTGGCACGTGCCACCATGCTTGGCTAATTTTTGTATTTTTTAGTAGAGATGGGGTTTCACCATGTTGGTCAGGCTGGTCTCGAACTCCTGACCTCGTGATCCGCCTGCCTTGGCCTCCCAAAGGGGTGGGATTACAGGCGTGAGCCACTGCACCCGGACTGTTTTGTTTGAGACGGAGTTTCGCTCTTTCACACCCAGGTTGGAGTGCAAGGGCACCATCTCGGCTCACCACAACCTCCGCCTTCTGTGTTCAAGTGATTCTCCTGCCTCAGCCTCCCGAGTAGCTGGGATTACCAGCATGTGCCACCACGCCCAGCTAATTTTGTATTTTTAGGAGAGACAGGGTTTCTCCATGTTGGTCAGGCTGGTCTCAAACTCCCGACCTCAGGTGATCCACCTGCCTTGGCCTCCCAAAGTGTTGGGATTACAGGCATGAGCCACTGTGCCCGGCCCCTTTTTCTTTTTCTTTCTGGAGACAGGGTCTCCCTCTGTTGCCCAGGCTGGAGTATAGTGGCATATCTTGGCTCATTGCAACCTCCACCTTCTGGGTTCAAGCGATTCTCCTGCTTCAGCCTCCCGAGTAGCTGGGACTACAGGCACCTGCCACCACGCCCGGCTAATTTTTTTTGTATTTTAGTAGAGATAAGGTTTCACCATGTTGCCCAGGGTGGTCTCGAACTTCTGAGCTCAGGAAATCTGGCTGCCCGCCTTGGCCTCCCAAAGTGCTGGGATTACAGGCGTATGCCACTGCGCCCAGCCCTTTTTTTTTTTTTTTTTTTTTTTTTTGAGGCAGGGTATTGCTCTTTTAGCTCACTGCAACCTCCACTTCCCAGGTTCAAGCGATCCTCGTACTTCAGCCTCCTGAGTAGCTGGGACTACAAGTGTACGCACCTACTCCTGACTAATTTTTGTACAGAGATGGGGTTTCACCATGTTGCCCAGGCTGGTCTCGAATACCTGGACTTAAGTGTTCCGTCTGCCTCAGCCTCCCAAAGTGTTGGGATTACAGGGATGAACCACCTCGCCCAGGCTCAGTTTCCTTCTTTAAGGTCAAAAATGTATGAGGGTACTCTCTTCCAGTTCCTTTGTGTTTTATATATATAACCATCACGTAAAATGCTCATCATGTGAGGCACTAACTGCTTTACAAATATTAACCCATCTAATCTCATCACAATGAAGATATGTACTATGAGGTAGGTACTTTTGTCCATTCCATTTTACAGGTAAGAAAACTAAGTTACAGAGATTTTAAGTAACCTGCCGAAGATCAGACAACTAGTAGGTAGCAGAAGCCAGGCTTTGAACTCAGGCAGTCCAGCTCCAGAGTTTATCTCTTAATCACTGCACAATGCTGCCTCTTTTCTCTTTTGTTTCTTTTCCTTTTTGCTTTCTTCTTCCTCTGCCTACCCTTTGCTTTTGGTGATCTCCAGGGCTCTGTCTTTAGCCTTATCTTACTCTATTCTCTCTCCCTGTGAGATTTTATCAATTCTTAGAGGTTTTCTGTAGACTCTCCAGTGAGATCTCTAAGCTGGGGATTGTGACCATTGTTTCTACCCATATCCCTAATGGTCACTACAGAACTTGGCACATACAAGTGCCAACAAAATATCTGAATGAATGACAACTCCCAGCTCTACCTCCAGACTGGAGCTGAGCTTCCAGACCTGGACACTCAACTGCCCACTAGACATGCAAAGGATGTTAGCCAAATAAGGGGAAAGTGGGGATAGGGTAAAGGGGGAAAGAGTATTCCAGGAAGAAGAGATCAAGCCCTACCAACTTCATTTCCAGAGTTGTTAAGCTCATTTCTTTCTTCCATCTCCACTGACACAGACCTTCCCTCTTACCTGGCCCATGGTCATGGTCTCCCTGACTCATCTTGCTCCCCTCCACTCGGCAGTCCTGTGCCACTCGGTGGCAAAATCTAATCCCCTTCCTCCCCTGCTGATAACCCTCAGCTGGTTTACAAGGCCTCCTCTCACATTTTGTGCTGCATAACAGAGAAGGAATTGTAGGCCCCTGAAGACCCCAAGCTGTCGCTCCTCGGGGACCTTTGCTCTAGGGGCCGGTCCCTGCGAACTGGCGGGCCCCTTCTGCGCGCTCTTAAAGACACAGTTCAGGTGTCACCGCCTCTGGAATGCCCACCCTAGGGCTCCCAGCTTGAACTGCCTCCCCTCCCCTTCAGTCCTGGTAAAGGCGGGCCCTAACAATCGTTGAGTCCCAGAAGGCTCCGCTTCCGGGTTCGTCTGCTTCAACCAGCCAGTGAACTCGGGCGAGCCAGTCCATTCTGGGTCTCACTACCCCCACCCCTATCCGTATGTAGAGTGGCGCTAGGTCAGACCTCACCTGAAGACCCTGCCATCTGCACCTGGGCGACTTAGCCCCGCCCCCTCGCCTCCCTTGCGCGGCGCCGCCCCACTCCTCCGTGCTCCCCCGAGGAAATGGTTCGACCGAAGGGGCGGTGCCAAGGTGACTGGCTGCTCCGATTGGTCAGGGCGAGCCATACCACGGCGGTGGCGGGGGAGTGCTTCGTGGGCAGCCGGCTGGCTCCGAGGCGGTGAGTGCAAAGCCTCAGGCCCTGGCTCGCTCCTGCGTTGCGCCGTGCTAGGCCGCCCGCCGGGATGCAGTGGGCCGTGGGCCGGCGGTGGGCGTGGGCCGCGCTGCTCCTGGCTGTCGCAGCGGTGCTGACCCAGGTCGTCTGGCTCTGGCTGGGTACGCAGAGCTTCGTCTTCCAGCGCGAAGAGATAGCGCAGTTGGCGCGGCAGTACGCTGGTGAGCGGGCAGAGGGCGGGGAGGGGAGCGGCCGGCCCGGGAGCGGAGCCTGGGGTTCCGAAGGCGCCATCCCCGGACCCAGGACCGGTGCCGGCCCTGACTCCGCCGCCCTTCTGCCTCCGCCAGGGCTGGACCACGAGCTGGCCTTCTCTCGGCTGATCGTGGAGCTGCGGCGGCTGCACCCAGGCCACGTGCTGCCCGACGAGGAGCTGCAGTGGGTGTTCGTGAATGCGGGTGGCTGGATGGGCGCCATGTGCCTTCTGCACGCCTCGCTGTCCGAGTACGTGCTGCTCTTCGGCACCGCCCTAGGCTCCCGCGGCCACTCGGGTCAGTGCTAGCGGCGGGCCGGACTGGGAGGCTGGGGTTGTAGAGGGGCCCATGCCCTCCTTTCTGAGTTTGGCTGGGCCGTGCGATGGCGCGAATACCCTGATAGTGTCCATGCGATTGTCACTCAGGGCGCTACTGGGCTGAGATCTCGGATACCATCATCTCTGGCACCTTCCACCAGTGGAGAGAGGGCACCACCAAAAGTGAGGTCTTCTACCCAGGTGGGTAAGAAGGCTCTGTCAGAGAAGTGGGTGCCTTCACGCGGGGGGTGCCCACAATTGCGGGGAGCATGGCATGGAAAAGGAGTGTGTTGGGGGTCCCTCCTCATGGTTCCCTTCCTCCACCCTCCCATAAGCCACAGGTGATTGGTTGGGGCAGAGCTGAGGGACTCTTGCTTTCCTCCGTCAAGGGGAAACAAAACATAACAACTTCCTGTTAAACATGTCTGATTTTTATCTGCCCAGGCACAATTTTGCCCAGACAATATTCCAACAACTGTTGGGGAGACAGTGGGTAATCAGAAATGCTCTCAGTACTCCAAAAGACAATACAGACAGTTATCTTTTTTTTTTTTTTTTAATAGTGAAACAATTTGCTTAAGAAATAGAGCACTGAACTTCCCAGTATATTTGAGGTTGGGTGTATGCATCGCAGGCATGGTGGTTGAACAGCTACACTTTTCAGATAAAGCCTCACAAGTCCTGGAACTACCCCTTTCCTAGCTACAAGCCCAGCCCAGGTTTAGCTAAATTTCTGCTTGTTTCGAGTGAGGCTTGGGAGTGCAAACTTCATACAGTGGGCCCATGGCCAAGCCAGGTAGCCGTCTATGGCTTCCCCCAAGAGAGGACATGGGTCAGATGATGCCACAGAACATTTAGGAGTAGCCGTATGGGCCAGCCCAATGAGGTAGGGCCTTTTGTTTTTCTGAAGCTCCCTCTCCATTCCCCACCCTGAGTTAGTCCATGGGGCCAGGAAAGCAGCAGCCATGTAAGGGCAAGGCAGAGCTGGCTCTTCAATTGGGTGCTCCCTGTCCCCCAGGGGAGACGGTAGTGCACGGGCCTGGTGAGGCAACAGCTGTGGAGTGGGGGCCAAACACATGGATGGTGGAGTACGGCCGAGGTGTCATCCCATCCACCCTGGCCTTCGCGCTGGCCGACACTGTCTTCAGCACCCAGGACTTCCTCACCCTCTTCTATACTCTTCGTTCCTATGCTCGGGGCCTCCGGCTTGAGCTCACCACCTACCTCTTCGGCCAGGACCCTTGACCAGCCAGGCCTGAAGGAAGACCTGTGGATGGACAGGAGCGGGCAGGCCTGCGCATATCCACTTGCTGGAGCCCATGTTTACAGATAGGGACATACTCACACCATGCAGATCCTGAGTTCCTGCTGTATGAGCAGGGATATCCATGCTTATGTATCCAAACACAGAGAACCATGGGAACAAATGAGACACATATAGATACTGAGACCTGTGTGTACAGTAGGACCATGCACTCACACCCATCTGAATAGGGAGCCCCTGGTATACCAAGGGAGCCAGTTGTGTTCAGACACACACATCACAAGCTTGACTCACTAACTCAGGCCTTTCCAGAGCTCCACAGCTTCCCACCCCCTCCCCACCAAACTGGGGTTCTGAAGTTAAGGATGGGGGAGGGTATTATACTGCCTCAGTCTGACTCCTCAACCCAGCAGCAATTTAAGGGGATGAGGGGGAAGAGGAGCTGCCTTTTGGAGGCCCCCTTCACCCGCAGCTATGATGCTCTTCCCCTTCTCCCCTGTCCTCACCATATGCCTTATCCTCATTCTACTCCCCTGCTATGCAAGTGCCCCTGTGGCTTGTCCCCAACCCCCTCAGCAACCAAGCTCAGCTGGGGAATCAGAGTAATGTGAAGAATGCTTGAAGTCAGCATCTTCCATTCCAGAAAGGCCCCCATTCTTCCTTTGGGGATATGATGCAGAAGCTGGTTTCAGCCCAGGACCCGCCACTGAGGAGGGGATCTAGACAGGTGGGCCTAATTCCAAGGGGGCCTTCCTGGCCTGGAGAAGGCCTCTTACACACACACACACACACAGCACACACACACACAACACAGTTTTCAGACAGCCCCTGCTGCATTCTCTGTCCATCTGTCTGTTTCTGTTAATAAAGATTTATTGATCTGTTTCATCTTTTTGTGTGTCTGAGCAGCCGGAAAAAGCCTCTGACTCCTGGGGACCTCAGGAAGATCTCTCTCTTGCTGTGTGATTCATGGTATTTTTTTTTTTTTAAGAGATGGGGTCTCCTCTATTGCCCAGGCTGGAGTGCAGTGGCACAGTGACATGATCATAGCTCCCTGCAGCCTTGAACTCGTGGTCCCAAACAATCTTCCTGCCTTAGCCTTATGAGTAGCTGGGACTATAGGCAAATGCCACCATGCCTGGTTAGCTTTTTAAATTTTTTTTAGAGACGGGGTCTTGCTATGTTGCCCCAGCTGATCTCCAGCTCCTGGTCTCAAGTGATCTTCCCTTAGTCTCCAGAGTAACTGGGATAACAGAAACAAGCCACTGTGCCTGACAAGACAGTGGCTTTTGACTAGTAGGTACTATATACTTGAGTGTGCCTTAGAATCACCTAAGACACTCTTTGAGTCAGTAGCTCAGACTATTGAGCTCCATTGCCAGAGATCAGCCTGTTCAATGATTCTCTCCAACACAGCTGTGAATGCCACAATTTGAGAAATTCAGGGCAGGGTGACCTGGAGTGTGTCTTGGCCTTACCTCTGCCGGTGCAATCCTGGGAACAGTCCTAAGAATCTTCCCCTGGATGGCCACAGGGTGGCAGTACATCCACTTTTTAGCTGAAAGGCATAGTTGTTCTCAGTTGGCTTTTTTTGGGGGCTCCCAGCGTGGTGTCTGCCCCCACCCAGAACAGGAGTTCCTCCAGTCTATAGTCTACCTTCTCCAGGACCCACCACTAATGTGGAGGCTCCCACAGTGAAAGGCAGGCACACTACCTGGCAGTTTGTGAGGTAGGTAGGGCTAGGATTCAGGTAAGCCAAGAGAGGTGCCTAAAGTGCATTCATTCCCAAAGACCCTGCTCTTGCCTTAACTTCTGCATCCTACACACCAAGTATGCCTCACCCTCATCCTGGCCTTGTTCTGAGGGTAAGGCATAGATCACTCCTGCTTCTCAGGATTCCTGGTGTTTTAAAAATGGAAGAAACATGGTTATAAAAATTAGATATTTTAAGATTTTAATGAACACAAATCTGAAAGACTATATGTATAACTGCATTTAGAAACAACATGAAAAGTCAATTTGTGACTGAATGTGGAGTCCAGGTAAGTTGGCCATCCTGACCCCGACTCTTCACCCCCATTACCACCATGTCAGGCATAGTAGGTTCTGGCTGGCTCCTCTCCATTGACCCCAGGTTGCAAAGCCATGCCTCCTTGGGGGATTCCTACTCTAACCCAGCTCTGCCTCTAGGCTCAGAGTCCACATGTCAGGGATGACCCAGCTTGCCCTGTCATTCCTGCCAAACGTCCACAAAGGACTAGGCTCCCAGGCCCCTCCTAATCTCTGCTGCTAAATCTGTTGGTCATTTCATAATTCTCAGCTTTCATTTGACACAGGTAATCACTCTGAAGGCACTCAGCTTCTGGGACACTACTCTTCCTTAATTGCCTCCCTTACTGGATTTTTTTTTTTTTTTTTTTTTTTTTTTTTTTTTTTTTTTAGTACAGACAGAGTTTCACCACACTGGCCAGGCTGGTCTCAAACTCCTGACCTCAAGTGATCTGCCCGCTTGGCCTTACAAAGTGCTGGGATTACAGGTATGAGCCACTGCACCCAGCTACTGGATTCCTATCTCCTCATTCTCTGACTTTCTTGGGCTTAGTCCTCAAACCTCTTCTCTGTTTACACCCCTTCCCAGGTGATTCTGTGACTTTACCATCTATATATCTTGACTTCTAAATTTTTGTCTCAGCCTAAATCTCTTCCCTGAGCACCGGAGTTGGAAATCTTACTGCCTTCATCTCTACTCAACATCTCCACTTGGCTGTCTAATAGGTATCTCAGATTTGAGATATCCAAAACAAACCAAATTCTTTCCCAGCCCCACACCACCACCATCTTGTAGTCTTTACTCTCTGAATTAAGGGCACCTACATTTACCCAGCCGCCCAGAGTCATTTTGGACACGTCTGTTTCACGTCCCAGATCCGATCCATCATCAAATACTGTTTTTGTCTGCAGAATATATCCAGACTCTGACCATGTCTTCTCACCTCCACTGCCCCCACCCTGGTCTAAGACACCATCATCTGTTGCCTATAGACTATTGCAATGGTCCCTTAACTGATTACACATGCATCCTGTGTGGAGGGTTCTCCTTGCAGCAGCCAGTCAGACTTTCACTCTCTGCCGAGACATATCCAATGGCTTTCCATCTCATTCTGTCCTTTCACTCCTTACAAGGGCCTACTCCAAGGCCCATGTTTCCTCTGATCAGACATTCCAACCACTCACCCCTTCAGCCCCCCATTCCGACCCAGCAGCCTCCTTGCTTTTCTTTCAACACATCAAGCAAAATTCTGTCCCAGGATATTTGCACCTGCTATTCTGACCGCAGTGCTCGTCCCTAGGTATCCACGTAGCCATAGCTCTCTTCCCTCCTTCAATTCCTGCTCACTGAGTTCTTCAACACATATTATCTCTTGCATGGCGATTTTAAATACCTTCACAAAATTTTTGATGCTCTGTCCTTCAAGAGGTGAAGCCTAAATTCCTTCCCCTTGAGTGGGCTAGACTCAATTAGGTACTTTCACAAATGCGGCAGACATAACAGTGTGTGACTTCTAGGACTAGGCCATAAAAAGCATTGCTGCCTAAAGAGTCTCTCTCGGATCATTCTGGGGGAAACCAACTGCCATGTTGAGAGGACATACAACCAATCCTATGGAGAGGCCCACATTGCAGGGAAACAGGCCCCCTGCCAAGGGCCATGCAAGTGAGCCATCTTGGAAGTAGATCCTCCGGTCCCAGTCAAACCTTCAGGTGACTGCAGCCCTGGCCAACCTTTTTACTACAGCACCTTAGAGGACAATGAGTCAGAACCATCCAGACCCACAGAATTGTGAGAAAATAAATGTTTTTAGTTTTAAGCTGCTAAATTATGGGGTGATTTGTCACAGCAATAGGTAACTAATGCCCCCCTTCTATTCCCCCCAACCCAGCTACATTTTTCTCCATGGTACTTAATCACTATCTGACACACTGTATATTTCCCCCACTTAGAATTGTACCATTATAATAAGGACTTTGTTTTCTTTGCTCCTGTATCCAACAGTGCCTGGCAAAAAAAAAAAAAAAAAAAAAAAAAAAGGATAATAAATATGTGTTGGATGAATGAAGCATGGGTCTCTGAAGGTCTAGGTCTGTCTCTGTCTCTGTGAGGTATAGGACCGGACTGTGGGTGTGAGAGGCAGCCTTTCCTTTTCACAGACGAAGAGAGATAAACCAAGTCCCAGTCAAGCATGTTCCTTCCCCTCAGCCCTTCCCAGTTGTAGCCCTCCTGGCCCAGACCCCAAAAGTGGATTAACTTTGCTTGATTGATTTGGGAGCTGGGGGAGTGACTGCCCAGTCCCTTGCCCGTCAACCCAAACCCTACAAAGCACTCTCCAAACACTCAGAACTGGAATTTCCCCAAGCCAATTCCTACCTTTCCAGGAAGACTCTGACCACCTACCTTTGTCCATGCACCTTCTCTGAGCAGCCAGAGGAAGTTGTGGTAGGGGAAAGGGAGCAAGCAGGGCACAAGGGTTCTGTGGATCGCTACCCTCTGCTCTCCAGTCTTCCAGTAGACTTCCGGGGCATGTCTGTCTGCCTGGCACATTCACTGATTCTCCCCTCCCAGCATCAGGGAGGGTTGGGCAGAGGAGGAGGCTTGGCTTTGCCCCAGGATACTCACACCAAACAAAGTCATGGGGGAGGAGGCATCAGTACCGACAGGAGCTTCTGGAGGCTGGGGGGTTCTGATGGGCTCAGAGGTCTGAAATCTGAGGTGGAGGACACTGGGGCAGCCAAAGGTATGAATGGGGCTGAGCCTCAGCGTGGCCAGGAATGGGCCATAGGGAACCAGGACTTAGTGCTGCAGTAGGAGCTGGGCATAGAAGGGTGCAGAGAAGGGTGGTGGCTGGAGGTGGGAAGAGCAGGGAGGAGGCACCCACCATGGGATCCTGGTCAGAAGAGCTGGTGGTTTGAGCCAGAGCAAGCTGAGGCTGAGAGAAGTGGGCTGATTGGGGGAGGACAAGGGAGGAGGAAGGACACAAAGGTCGTGTCAGGATTCCTGCCTTCTGGGTGTGAGGTCAGAAGACAGTCCCTGGTGCCACAGTTTCATACCTATGCAGGTGTCACCCATACAGACATCTGCTGTTCACTTACACACTTGGCATCACCTCACCTCGCTTTGGTAGGTGGTCCCCTTGGGCACAGGAAGAAATAGGAAGTATGAGGATGCCTGGGAGGAGTGGGGTTCAGGCTGTTCAGAGCAGAAATTCTGAGAAGCCTGCCACTCAGAACCCCCAAATAAGGAACGGCATTTCAGCATCTTGGGAATAGTTAGGGGGAGGGCGCAAAGCAGTGGGCTGAGGGGGTCTGGAGATACACATGTGGGAGTCAGGCACACATGGGTGGAGAATATGTGTGAACATGGGCGAAGTGCTGTTCACTGTTGAAACAAACCTATGATAAGTACCAGAGGTTCATTACACTATTCACTTGTCTGTGTTTCAAAATTTTCATAATACAGGCTGAGCACGGTAGCTCACGCCTGTATTCCCAGCACTTTGGGTGGCTGAGGTGGGTGGATCACTTGAGGTCAGGAGTTCAAGACCAGCCTAGCCAAAATGGTGAAACCCCATCTCTACTAAAAAGAGAAAAATTAGCCGGGCCTGGTGTTGGGTGCCTGTAATCCCAGCTAATCCCAGCTATTCAGGAGGCTGAGGCAGGAGAATCAGTTGAACCTGGGAGGCAGAGGCTGCAGTGAGCCCAGATTGCACCACTGCACTCCGGCCTGGGTGACAGAGTAACACTCTGTCTCAAAAAAAAGAAAAAGAAAAGAAAATGTCCCTAATAGAATATCAAAAGAGACAAAAACTGTGTGTGGCTGTGTATCTGCATGCGGTGAGTGTGCAGTCAGCTTAAAGACCTCTGAGTGTGTGTGAGTGCATCCTTGTGGGTCCACCACCGTGTGCATGCATGTGTGCAAACCGCAGCATGCCTGCAGTTGGGGACAGCGCGTGGGGAGGGCAGGGGTGGTCAAGGCAAGGGGAGAAGCTTCTATTCTGACCAGACCCTCCAGCACACCCAAGCATCTTGCAGAGGGATTCCCCTCCTGATCGCAGCCTGCCCAGGCCATTGGCACTGTGGTGACCATGTCACCGAATGTGTGAGACTGGGCAGCTGTGCGCCTGAACTTGTGACAAGGTGTGTTGGTGTGTGGACGCGGCTGTTTGTGTGTGGAAGCCCAGTGTTGAGTGTGGGTGTCGGGGCACGACTTGTGAGGCTGGGTGGGGCTCTGGTCCAGAGTCCGGTGGCGGTGGAGCCCTCACTTTCGCACGATTCCCCTGCAGCTCTCCAGCGCCCCCTGCCCCCGAAGCTGGCTGGAAGGAAGGTGGGAGACACCTGTTGGGTGGCTGAGAGCGGCAGAGCCCACAGTGGCCTCTCCCCATGCGCCCCGCCCGCCCTGTCCCGCTCGGGTCCCGCCCCCGCGGCCGCCGCAAGCAACGCGGCGAGTGAGCGCACAGCTGCCAGAGGAGCGCAGGGCGGCGGGAGCGCACCACGGGGACCCAGCCGAGGCCAGGGCCGCCAGGGAGGCGGGCAGAGCAAAGGCAGCGCCGTGGAGACGCCGGGGGCAGCGGGCCACACCAGGCAGGTGAGTGCGGCCGCGGGGTCCCCGGAGCGAGGGAGCGGGGCGTCGCGACTCCGCCGCCTCCTGCCCATCCGGTCCCGTGCCCGTCCCAGGCTCTGCCCCACCGCCCTCCATCTCCGCGACTCCTTGGTCCCTGTCCTCTGCCGCTCTCTCCGGCTGTTTTCCCCGTCCTGTCTCTGTCGGTCCCTCTCTATTTCACTATCTCTTTCTAATTTCTCTTTTCTGTCTGCTTCCTGCTGTCTTGGTCTTTTCCTGTCTCTCAACACCTGCCTCACTATTTATCTATCTCCGCCTCTGTCTCTCCGTTTCTGTTCGTCTCTGAGTTACCTGTCACTTAGGTCTTTTATCTCTTGCTCCTCTACCTCTCTTACCCTCCCTGTCTCTCTACCCAATATTCTATCTCTCTCCATCTCTGTCTCTCTACCCTATCTCTGCCTGATATTTCTGCCTCTCTGCATCTTGGTCCCTCTCAGTCTCTGTGTCACCCCACTTCTTTCTCTCCTTGTCACCCTGTTCCATCTCTATTTTCACATCTCCCTGTCATTGTCTCTGTCGGACATCCCCCCTTCTCCTTTTCTTTCTCTCTCCCTCCTTTCACCATTTCTCGATGTCTCTTGGTCCCTGTCACCCTCTCTGATCTGCTCACTCTTCCAGTCTTCAGTCAATGGCCATTTCTGATTCCCGGGGTCTGGTCCTGTTTCTGTTCACCTCTGGGAAAGCCATCTTTCTGCCTCTTTCCTTGTGACCCCTGCACTTCCCTGAATCCATGACCACCTCCCCCTGTGTTGGGGGCTATGGGGGCAGCAGGGCCCAGGACCCATAATTCCCTCCCCCACAGGCGGCCCTTTCCTCGGGGTCCCGCCTGGTACCAGGGCCCCCCTCAGCTGGGGGACTACGCCTGGAAGCTGTCATGGAGGCCCTGCAGAAGCAGCAGGCAGCTCGGCTGGCCCAGGGGGTGGGGCCATTGGCCCCTGCACGCTCGCTGCTGCCACCCGGGCCTCCCCTGCCTGACCACCGGACCCTACAGGCCCCTGAGGGGGCCTTGGGGGAGGTTGGGGCTGAGGAAGAGGAAGATGCTGAAGAAGATGAGGAGGAGGGGGAGGAAGCCAGGGCAGAGGAGGAGGCAGCTGAGGAGAGCCATCCAGGGGCCCAGTGCCCCAGCTCACCTTCTAGCCAGCCCCCTGGACTCCATCCCCACGAGTGGACCTACGAGGAACAATTCAAGCAGGTAGGACCTACGCCCTCGATGTCCGGCCCTCTCCCCTATCTCCCTCTTCTGGCGAAAGCAGAGCCAGGTGATTAGCAGCCCACCCAACCCCACCACTTTCTGCAAGATGAAAAGAGACACAGAGACACGGAGACCTAGAGAAAGAGGAAAGATTGGAGGATAGTGACAGGGAGGGAAAGACAGATGCTTGGCTAATTTTTTAAAATTTCTTTTGTAAAGACAGGGTCTCCTTGTATTGCCCAGGCTGGTCTCGAACTCTTGAGCTCAAGTGATCCTCCCACCTCGGCTTCCCAAAGTGCTGAGATTATAGGCATGAGCCACCATGCCCAGCCAGGTGTAGGGAAGGCAGTCTGGGGACTGGGGATTCTTACCTACCACTCTACCTACCTTCTCACACATCAAGTCACAAGGTCATATTCCAGGGACCAGTGGGGGTGTCCCAGTTGCTTCCTCTGTCTTCGGAAGCAGAATAGAGGTTATCACTCCCTTGGCGGGTTGATACACCTCTCCTTTCTTTCCTGTCACATCCCCCTAACCCCAGCCCCATGCAAATCTTCTCCCTGGCCTGAGTTCCACGGATGATAGTTCCCAGCCTGTGATAGCCACTACAGCCGCAGTATGACTATAGGGCTCCTCTGCAACTCAGAATGACAAGACTTCATTCGCAGGGCCTTAATCTGAGGTTCTTTCTCCCTGGAGAACCCCTCTGGGTGTTATTCTAAGGACACTACTCAAGGCTGTCACTATGAAGGTGTTACACAGGGCTGTGACTCCAGGTGTGCCATTCTGGTGGTGTTAACTTGTAGGATGTTGGTCTGGGTATATTCCAAAAGTGTTAATCTGTGAGTAGTACTCTGGCATTGGTGTAAAACTGAGTGTTACTCAGGGCTCTGTTCTGGATATATGGCTCTAGAGACTGTTTCTCCTAGGTCTAATTCTAGGGGTTATTACTTGGAGAGTGTATGTATTATTTGTGGGTATCCATCTAAGACTTAGGGCTCAGTTTTTGTGGGAATGTGGCTCTAAAGGTGGATCTGGGGCTTATTACTCATGGGTATTTTGCTTGTTTTTTATTCTGAGGATTCTTATGGGGATGGTGTGATGGAATATTATCTATAGGTGTTACTCAAGGACTGTTACTCTGGGTCAGTGACTTTAGGGGTGGTTCCCTTGGCTGGTATTCGGGAGCTGATACAGGAGGTGGGACTCCAGATTACCAGGAAGAGTTGAGCTGGTCTGTGGATCCTTCAAACTCTGACCCCACAGGGCCACTGCCTCTATAGCAGCTTCCGTAGTAGGCAGGGTAACTGCCTCTAAAAGGAAATCAGACCAGAAGATGAGCTGAAGGGCACTGGGTGTCAACCCAGGAGCTTCTGAGCATCACCCTGCCTGAGGGGTGGGTTAGAAGCATCTCTGCCATTCACTCACCCCCAGCCCTGGCATAAAGGGATGTGAACAGCATGAAGTCCTTGCATGAATGAATCAGAGCATCAGATATGTTTGTCTCCTCAGTCTGGAATACAACCCCAGCCTAGCTTCCTTCTTGGGGCTCTAAATTTCCCATGACGGTGGGGGAAGACTGGGCCCCAGAGGGCAGGCTGAGCCTCCAAGCTCCATCCTGTTCCTCTCTTCCCTTACTCCCTAGGTGGGTGGTTTGAACGGCCTAGTACCAGTCTCTGTATGTACTAGAAAAAGGCACCCCTGCCTGCCCCTAGGCGGAGAGAGCCTAATGCTAATGCCAGGGAGTCCACATTGAGATCCTACTGACTCCTTCAGCTAGGGACCCTTGTTCAGGGTACAACCTGAATTGGGGTCTAGGGAGGGAGGGGGGTCAGCAGAGCTGTAGAATGACCCCAATCCTTCCCCAGCTGTATGAGCTCGATGCAGACCCCAAGAGGAAGGAATTTCTGGATGACCTGTTTAGCTTCATGCAAAAGAGGGGTGAGTGGCATGACGTGGGGGAAGGGCCCTAGAATTGCCCCCTTATCAGGTTTGAGGAAACCCGGTTGGGTTCTCCCTGCAGAGGCCTGAGCTTGGCAGCACCTGTCCTTTGGGCCCTCAATAGCGTCTTTAACCTCTGACCCTGCCCCCCTCCTCCACCCCAGGATTAATTAGCGGCCAGTCCACTGGCAGGTTAATGAGTGTGGGATCAATTGGGAGGGTGGGAGGGGGAACTGATGGGAGGCTGGCCTGGGGTGGGAGGGTCCCAGAATCAGAGGGCTGAAAATGCCTTGGTTCTCTGTCAAGGGTCCTTCCTCCAGTCATGTCTTTCCTGTTTTCCCTTGATTAAGGCAGGGTGCACCTCATGTGCTCTACAGCAGGAAGGACTAGGATTAGACTGGAGGAAGGACTTCCCAAGGGGTGGGCTGGGGACTATGTGAGTTGAGGCTGTGCAGGAGGAGAAATTCCTTTCCAGGAATGTCAGAGCTGGAGGAGAACGCAAGAAGGGTCTAGGAGGGCATCAGGGTGGGCGGCAGTCCATCACTTCAGCTTCTCCCCAGATTCATGGGACCGAACACTGACTCATTATCTCTCTCTACAAAGCTAATTAACTCACTCAGAGCGCAACCTGATAAGCCGCTAATTAACTGGCTGCACTGTCCGCCCCCCCCCCCCTTTTAGTGCAGCTGCTGGCCCACTTCCCGCCCCCGGCCCTCGCCCTAGCCCCAGCACCCCTTTCGGGTCCCTTGCTTCCCTGCGACCCTCAGTCGGGTCCTAAGTCCTTTTGGTTACCAGGGAGGCCCATTCTGGTTCCAGTGTCCCCTCTCTGGCCCTTCCTCGAGGCCTCCCCTCCACTGGGGTAGCGGGTGTGAACCGATCCCAGCATTGCCTGCCCGCCCCTCCCCACTAGCTCTGCCTCCCTTCGGTCCCTGCCTCCCACCGCTCCAGCTACAGGGGGAGGGGGTCCCGCGGGGCCGATAATTTTCCCCCATTAATCAGGCCGCAGCTAATTGTTCGGGTCCAAAGGCGCGGCGGAAGGGGACGGGATCGGTAAGGAATTAACTGGGGCCCATCGCTCAGCGCCGACAGGCCCCTTTGTCAGGACTGGCCGGCGGGGGCGGCGCGGGCTGCGGAGTCGGCGGGCCGAGGCGGGAGCTGATTCTTCTCCCGCCCGTCATCCCCCAGCCTTGGGCAGCCACCCGGGGGCTGCTGCTTAGGGGAGGCCGGCTCTTCAGCACTGTCCGGAAGTCCTTCCTGCGGTCTACCCCAGGGGACAGCAAACTAAAGTTTGCAGGCCAAACCCAGCTGCCTACAAGATAAGAATGGTTTTTACTTATTTAAATAGTTGGGGGACAAAATTAAAAGATGAATAACATCTCCAGACTGGTGAAATTCGAATTTCAGAGTCTATATTATTGGAACACAGCCACATCCATTCCTTTAGGTATTCTCTATGGCCGCCTTTAGGCTACAATGACAGCGTTGAGTAGTTGTGACAGAGATCATTTAGCCATCTGGCCTTTTACAGAACTTTGCCCACCCCTGTGCTAGCCTCCTGTCCTTCCTGCTAAAATAGAGGCCCTGGGGTTCCGTGGGCTACGCCCAAGTCTCCCTCTTTCCCGCGCTCCCTGGGGCTCCCGCCCTGTATCAGTCCCCGGGGATGCTGTAGACAGGGTCTTACTCTCAGTGTCCTGACTGCAGCCCGCTCCCCACCAGGGACGCCAGTGAACCGCGTGCCCATCATGGCGAAGCAGGTGCTGGACCTGTACGCTCTGTTTCGTCTGGTGACCGCCAAGGGCGGCCTGGTGGAAGTCATCAACCGCAAAGTGTGGCGGGAAGTCACGCGCGGCCTCAGCCTACCCACCACCATCACCTCGGCCGCCTTCACTCTACGCACCCAGTGAGGCCAGGGGCGCTAGCGGAAGGGAAGAGGGCACGGGGTCGGGCTGGGGCGGGGAGGGGAGGGTCCCCGGGCGGGCGTCCGGGTGTGGGACTTGACCAGCTGGGCCCAGACACTCCCACACACTCACCGCCTGCTGTCCGCCCCTAGGTACATGAAGTACCTGTACCCGTACGAGTGCGAGACTCGAGCGCTCAGCTCCCCAGGGGAGCTCCAGGCCGCCATAGACAGCAATCGGCGCGAAGGCCGTCGCCAGGCTTACACCGCTACTCCGCTCTTTGGCTTGGCAGGGCCGCCCCCTCGGGGCGCTCTGGGCCCAGCCTTGGGTCCCGGCCCCGCCCCTCGGGCGTCCCCATCCAGCCCCGGCCCCGCCCAGGGTTCCGCCTCCGGCCTGCCAGCGCACGCATGCGCTCAGTTGAGTCCAAGCCCTATTAAGAAAGGTGCGAGGGGAGAATGGTGGAGGTTTAAGGGTCTCTGAGGTTTAGGTGGGCGCTAAGATATAGCAACCATTAAAATGTGGGGACTGAGGTCTGGGAGCAGTAAGGTCTGCCGGGCCTCTGAAGTTTGGGGGTCACAAAGGTTTAGGGGTCCTGAGGTTTGCGGTCAAATGAGCGCTCTGGGGTATGGGTTACTGAGGTGTGGGGGCTGAAGTTCAGGAAAAGCCCCCCCCCCCTTTATTTTTGAGACGGAGTCTCGTTCCGTCGCCCAGGCTGGAGTGCAGTGGCGCGATCTCAGCTCACCGCAACCTCCGCCTCCCGGGTTCAAACGATTCTCCTGCCTCAGCCTCCCGAGTAGCTGGGACTACAGGCGCCCGCCACCACGCCCGGCTACTTTTCTTTTTTTTTTTTTTTGTATTTTTAGTAGAGATGGGGTTTCACCGTGTTAGCCAGGATGGTCTCCATCTCCTGACCACGTGATCCGCTCGCCTCCGCCTCCCAAAGTGTTGGGATTACAGGCTGAACCACCGCGCCCAGCCAGGAAAAGGTCCTTTAATAACAGCAGCTCCATTCCACACCTGTCCACCCAGTGCTCCTATTTGCATATAGTTTTTGCCTCTTGTGACCTGGATTATTTAATAACCAACAGCCGAAAACAACCCCCAAATTCTCTAGACATGTACATTGATCCTTTGGGCTCTAGAGAAAAGCTTCAGCGCTTCCAGACTGAGGCTCTGGATGGGAAGATAGATCGAATGAAGGATGACAGATTGGTACATGAGCTTGAGTTACCTCTTTTGGTCCTAGGCCTGGGGAAAACCAAATGCAGAGATGGGTTAGTTTGGCCAGGGGAGCTGAATAACCTGTTCTTCCAGAGGAGAGTGGAATTCCAGCCCCTCGCCTGGCACTGCCTGTGGGCCTGGCATTGGGACCTACACGGGAGAAACTGGCACCAGAGGAGCCCCCAGAAAAGAGAGCTGTGCTGATGGGGCCCATGGACCCACCTCGACCTGGCATGCCCCCCAGTTTCCTGCCCCGTGGCAAGGTTCCCCTGAGGGGTGAGGAGGGGCTTGTTGTGAGGGGGCTTCGGGACTGTACACTGAGGGAGGATTGACCCATCACCTGATAGGTGTTAGAGACGGGGCAGACAGATTCCTTTATAGACAATTGTGTGAGTATACGTGTGGGGCTGAAGTGGGATAGGGGCTGTCTACAGGGATGGAGGGGGGAAATTCTATTAATAAGTCTGAAGTCTGATTCTCCAAAATGTGATTCCTCTGCCCCCTCCTGGACAGAAGAGCGGCTGGATGGGCCTCTTAATCTGGCAGGCAGTGGCATCAGCAGTATCAACATGGCCCTAGAGATCAACGGGGTGGTCTACACTGGTATGGGTACTGCAGGCTGTCTACACTGGCATGGGGTCAGGGGTATTTAGGCTGGCATGGGGATTTTAGACTTCTTCTACTAGCATGAAGTTCAGGGATATCTAAACTTGCATGGGTAACATGGGGTTCAGGGGATTGCTAGACTGGCATGGGTTAAAGGGGGTGTCTACATGGCATGGGATCAAAGGCATGAGCTCTCTGGCATGAATACCAGGGGATGTCTGCCTTGTCATGGGCCTATGTATCAGCATAAATATTATTGTTTACCTGTTTGAGGGTATCTACATTAGCAATGGAGTCTCTTACTGACCCAAGGAGCTTGTCCTCATTGGTTTGTGGCAGGGGTACGTGTGTAGTGTTCTAGCAACCAGAACACTTACTTTTGTTCCCCTCTTCTGTTTCCATATCCTACCCCCTCCTGCTTGTTTTTGCCCTGTACCATCTCCTCACCCCTTTGCCAGGTGTCCTCTTTGCCCGCCGCCAGCCTGTGCCAGCTTCCCAGGGTCCAACCAACCCTGCACCCCCACCCTCTACAGGGCCCCCTTCCAGCACCTTCCCCTGAGAGGTCCTACTTGAAACTAAGAGTCCCAGCCCCGTTACTGAGTGGGGAGGAGCCCCCCTGCTTTGATTCTTTCCGGCTGCCCACTCTGGGACCCAGCCCTGGGAGGGGACCACACCTCCCATGCCACGTAGACTTAAAACCAAAGTTTCTTTTGATGTTACACCTACCTCACTGTAAAGGGAGGGTACCTCCTCCCCGCCCAATTCCAGCAGCATCTACTAAAGTGTTCTTCCTCCAGTAACCACCATCATCTCCTCATGTGTCCCTTCTGTCAATGTCATCTCTAGAACCTACCCCTTTGAGTCAGCCTTGCTTCTCTTCAGGAGCCAAGTGAAAGGTTGGGTTGGGGTACTGTGAAAGAGACATCCCTCAGGTCACACCTAGACAATAAAGCTGCGATCCCTCCCTCTCTGATGCCTCCTTTCTTGTTTGGGTATGGGAGGTGGGGAGGAATGATGTGGAACATGGGCTGCCTTGGGCCAGGGGCTTTCAGAGGGGAAGGCAGAATAGCAAAGTTCTGTGAGAATAGAAGAGCTCCGTCTCTTCAATCAGACAACCTGAGTTCAAGTCCCATTTCTGTCCCTATAGTGCTGGGTGACCTTGGGCAAGTTACTTAATCAACTTAACTTTAGAAGACTCCAAAAGTTTATGGTAACTCAGGGAGCCTCCTAATGATGTATCTATGGGAATGGACCTACCCTGGAACACGTGCAAACTCAGGGAATGGCGTGGGGAAAGCTCTTTGGCACCCGAAAAGCAAAGGTTGTCTTGACAACCAGGCGCTGGAAGCCGAAGAGGGCTGGTACAGAGCCGTTGCCAAGGTAATCAGCTTTTCACAGCTCCAAGCAGTAAATTCGGGTACTGAAGGGCTGAATCATGGCGTCACTTCCTGCATAAAGGGCCGTTCATGCACTCGGATTGGCTAGCCTTCCTATTTGGACGGACGTCCCACCCTCTGGCCGTTTCCCGGCTGAAGTGGGTCGGTAGTAGCGATGGCGGGTCTGACTGACGTGCAGCGGCTGCAGGCCCGAGTGGAAGAGCTGGAGCGCTGGGTGTACGGGCCGGGCGGGGCGCGCGGCTCGCGGAAGGTGAGTAGTCTGGTCCGTTGGTCCCTTTCTGGAGCAGAGCAAGAGGGGTCCACTGTCCCGGCCCTCGGGATGCAACCGCTCCAGTCCTGTTCTCCGCAGCCCGGCCTTTGAAATAACAAAGGTCCAGAACCTCCCAGAGCTGATTGGACCCTCGGGGTCCATTGTCATCGGGGGCTCTGCGGGTGGTTAAGCCAGCCTGAGAGTGGGCTCAGTACCTACTGTGGCTGAGACTCCCCCCTTGCCCTCACGGGCTGTAGTTGGGGAGACCTGACACACTCGAGAAGCTGACTAATGAGAGTTTCAATAAAAGCTAAAGTCCACGATAGGAAGGCCTGTCATGGAGCCCTGCGTAATTAATTGCTAAATGAATTGTGCAGGAAGAGGTTCATGGGACCCCTGAGGAGGCAGAGCAGAGGTGGATAAGGAAAGCTCCAAAGGGTGAGAGGTGAGGTCTGAAAGGACCAGGATTAGGAAGGGAAGAGATTGGGTACTAGGTGTTCAGATGTGGACTAGCACTGCTTTATACCAGTGACAGAATTTTGACAACTACAAAGCTCAGGTGCCCTCTCCTCACCTTTCTACTATGGGAAGACCTTTTACTGAAGAACTTCTAATTGCGTGTCAGGCATGTCCTGGAGCTAAGTGCGTCCAAGGTAATGATGTATGTTTGTACACTAAATGAGGAATTAGTTGTCACTAGCAGACTGTGCTCCCATTTCAGAACTAACTTCTCAAACATTCTCTTCCTTTGGCATCAATGACACTGACCCTCCTGGTTTTCCTTCTACCTCTTAACTACTGCTTCTCAGTGTTATTTGCCTCCTCCCTGGCATTCCTCATCCTCTACTCTAAAATCTGGGTGAGTGCAGTCACTTCCTTAGTCTCCTCCTCTATTTGACCCTTTAATATTGGGATTCCTTACATTCTACCCCTAAACGTTAGGTAGGCTTACTCGCTTCCGTGGTGTCAATTACTATTTACATGTCAATATGTCTCAAATGTATATCTCTGGTCCAGATTTCTGTTCTCAGAACCAGACTTTCATGTCCAGTTGTCTACCGGATTTTTCCACTTGGATATCCAATAGTCATCTCAAACTCAATCTGTATGCTCTTAACTGTACTCTTTTTCTCCCCTAAGCTGATTCTCTTCTGTATTCCCTAAGTCAGTGATTGTACCATCATTGGGATCCCAGTTGTTTGGACTCTTCCATCTCTCACACTAAATTTGATGTGGAGGGGATAGGGCTAGAGGTAGGCCAGCCAATCTAGAGGTCATGAAGGCTTGAATGAGGATGCTTGCATTTCTCATGCCCAGACCCAGGGCTTAGGAACCAGAAAATATATTGTGTATACTATATATTCCATAGACTCTAAAATAGTTCATTATCTTCCCCATCAGACTTGAAACTCCCCAAGGAGTACATGATTCTCTCTCTCCACTTTGAGGATTCCTGGAAGGTGGGGCTGCATCTCTTTTATCTCTTTTAATATTAGAGAAGGGAGGCCAACCTAGATTACTGGGATTCAGGTTTGACAGTCTAGGAGAATGAGGGTTCTTCAGCTCTTCCAAGCCTTGAGCCAGGTAGTATATCTTGGAATTAACCACCACTTCCCTTACAGGTGGCTGACGGCCTGGTCAAGGTGCAGGTGGCTTTGGGGAACATTGCCAGCAAGAGGGAGAGGGTGAAGATTCTCTACAAAAAGAGTAAGTGCTTCCATGATGTGCCTGCCTGCCTGACATCCCATCCCTAGGCTTCCTGGGACCTGGCCCTAGCCTTTCAGTTCATTAAGTCACTGGAATAGCCCTTTGGGGATCGAAAGATTATGAGGACATTTACCTGCACCCAATTCAATTGGTAAATTGGGGTGTGCTTTTTTACCTTGTGGCTAAACTTCAAGCCCATGACAATGTCCTAAGTTATGAGATAAGAACTCTACCTGAAAGCTTCTCTTGGTGAAGGAGGGTAAAAAGGATATGGGATTTCCCAGGCAAGGTTAAGAGGCAGGAAACAAATTAGACACTGAGAGCCTGGTTATGTCAGAGCTAGTAACCTGCTTAGTAACTAGAAATTAGACAAAGCTCTGGCTTGTCTTGGTGACATCTAGGAGAAAAGAGGCCTTCTACCCTTGATAAGGATAGGTCAGTGAGAATGCTGAGGGCCCAGAGTGGTGGTGGCAATTGTGTTTTCATCTCTGAAGTTTGATGTCAGAAGAGACCTCAAGAGAAGAGAGTGGAGAGATAGGGAAGTGGGGATAGGGAGCCTGCTGGAGCCCTGCTCAAGCACCACTGTTGGGTGCTCCTCATTGAAGGCTCTCCTCAAGGCTGACCACTTGTCAAACATCCTTCATAAGGCAGTGTTCTACTGCCCAACCCTATTCCATTTCCCATCTCGCTACTTTTCTAGTTGAAGATCTGATCAAGTACCTGGATCCTGAGTACATCGACCGCATTGCCGTACCCGATGCTTCTAAGCTGCAGTTCATCTTAGCAGGTAATGCTGGACTACATATGTACATGCATCTGAGGATATGGGTCGTCGGGGAGGTTAAGCACAGAGATGGCCTCCCCATCCAGTCTTCTAATGGATACAACCCCTGGATGCTGCTCTCTGGAATTGTGGCCTGGTTCTGGGTTGAGGATCCAGTGAATCCTCTAGTAGACATTGAGTACAGTATACCTCTGGGCCAGCTGCAGGCCATGGTGCCAGCCACAGTGGGAGCTAGTCCAATGTTCTATCAATAGCCTGCCTCTTGGATTTT
The DNA here is from genome assembly GCF_007565055.1 of Rhinopithecus roxellana. Taxonomy (NCBI): domain Eukaryota; kingdom Metazoa; phylum Chordata; class Mammalia; order Primates; family Cercopithecidae; genus Rhinopithecus; species Rhinopithecus roxellana. The sequence goes on from NC_044564.1 coordinate 24,328,476, forward strand.
CCTTCAGAACCTTCCTCACTTCTGCTCACTAGATAGAGGAGCTTCTAGGAAAGGGTAGGGGCAGAGAGCATTGCCATTAAAGAAAAGAGAGAGTACTGGCATGGGTTTCAACATCTTTCTTTCATGTGAGAAAGCTCTGCAGTTTCAGAGTTCTAGGCAGGAACTATTGCCTTGGCAATGTCTGCTAATCAGTCAGCCATTCTATAAGCTAGGGTTTTCTGAGCTTTGTTATTCATCCAAAAGATGTATAATGATCATCTACTCTGATTCAGGTTTTTTCCTAGATGAGGAGGCATACACTGGTGAACCAGAAAGTCCCTGCCCTCATGTGTACAGCCAGAGCTAGGGGAGACAGGGTCTCTGCTTCAGGGACCTGAGCTTATAACCCAGATGGGAGATCAGTCTCCCAGGAGACTGATAAGTGCAATGCAGCACTGAGGACTGGGTAAGGATGGGCCACTCCTGCTAAAAGGGCCGTCAGAGTTCCCAAAGGGCTCTTGATCAATTGCCATGGCTCAAGCACCAAGTTTAGATATTCTCCTGCACTGACTCTTGAGTCCAGACTCTCTATCCCTCCCTGCCTCAGGAATTGTGCATCCACTTGCACATGAATGGTTGCACAGTCTCCTAAATCATACTCTCGACCCTAATCTTTCCCTTCCTGCATGTGGTTCAGTCTCACCCTCACAAAAACATGTTTCCAACATGTCACTTGGCCTACTTTGGAACCTCAGTGTCTTCTGCCTTTTTAGGATAAATTCCTAATTCCATAGTCTGCCGTTCACAACCTTTCAGTCTGCCGGGTCTACCCTCCCATCCAATTCTGTTTCCTGTGCTCTCCCTGCTCCAGTTCAGCTAATTGAATTCTTTCTCGTCTACGAATTGAGAAGCATTCCTGCCTCTAAGCATTTGCACATAACAGTCTCCTCTCTCTTGAATAAGCTTCCCACTCTATGGATTTCAGTGCATTAAAATCCCCTGTGCATACAGGGCCTAGCCCAGATCCTGCTCTCCTCATTGGACTCTTCCATTACTGTCCCAGCAATCCTCCAGCATATAATTGTCTATGCCTCTGAGAGCCCCTGAGCAGAACCTGCCTGGCATAGTCTGCCAATATCTCCTCTTTTAGACCTTCCCAGGGACCCTTGGGTGTGGGGATCCAAGTCTGAAGTACTTTGTATCCTGTGGCGTAAGAGGTGCTCCCTGAGTTTGTTGATAGGAGGCTAGAAGAAGAGGCCTTAAAGTTAAACCTTGGAGAAAGGTGGGATTTGGAGAAATTGAGAGGCTCCTTAGGCTCAGATGGGTCAGACCTGAGGCATCCAGGAGAGTTGGGGGCAGGATGGAAATGTGTACCTAGAGAAGGGGGTAGTGGACAGAGTCACTGTCCAAAGCTCTAGGACCTAGCCATCTCCCTTGCCAGGTCCTCAGGCCCTTACTGGGCTGAGTAGCAATGCCCAGGTTTACTTCACTGCAACTATCTTGTCCATTTTTGCTTTAGAGGAGCAGTTTATCCTCTCCCAGGTTGCACTTCTGGAGCAGGTGAATGCCTTGGTGCCCATGCTGGACAGTGCTCACATCAAAGGTATCTCTCTGGGGTTGTAGCTTCCCTACTCCGGTTGGGGAGGTAGGTGGATGGATGGGCAGGACTTTCCTGTGTTTCAGGTTGTGTGGATTCGGGTTGGGTCTGTTCCTTATCTTTTTTTCTTTTTCTTTTTTTTTAGACAGAGTCTTACTCTGTCACTCAGGCTGGAGTGCAGTGGCATGATCTTGACTCACTGCAACCTCTGCCTCCTGTTCAAACAAACTTCCCACCTCAGCCTCCCAAGTAGCTAGGATTACAGGTGTGTGCCACCACACCCAGCTATTTTTAGTAGAGATGGGGTTTCACCATGTTGGCCAGGCTGGTCTCAAACTCCTGGCCCCATGTGATCCACCCGCCTCGGCTTCCCAGAGTGCTGGGATTATAGGTGTGAGCTACTGTGCCTGGCCTGTTCCTTATCTTTATCCTCACCCTGAGGTACTTGCCACATCCATGAATTAAAATTACCAGGGTAGAGAGCCCAGTTTTAGGACCTCAGACAATTTGGGCCTGAGAACACTAGCCTAAGCACTAGCAGTCCCCAGCTCTGAGAATTTCTTCTACCTTCTACCTACCCCCAAGCATCTCTCCTTCAAGGTGCTGCAGAACCCAGATTTTACTATCAGAGTCTCTGCCAGGTTCATGAATGTATGTGAATTCTTTCTGCTGCACTGCTGAGAGCAGTCTCTGGGCCTGGACTTTGACAAGCAGACAGTGGCTTTAATTGAATCCAGATATCCATCTTGTCTGTCTCTGGAGGTATTTTTCCCAGCTCCCCCTCCCTACTCCTGATCAGCTGCCTGCTGAATATCTGACAGCCTTAAGCTTTGAGCCCAGCATGGTGGCCAACCCTTGGGCTGTTGGATTCCAGCTTAGGTACCTGGCATCCATCTTCAGCCTCCCTGTTCCCTAGACCAGGCAGACCTGGCCCCACTGGGCTGAGAGCAAAGGGACAGGTCCTATGATAGCCAAAGCTCTCTTTACCTGGTCCTGCTTATAGCACTGGGGTGGTGGTAGGGAGCAACACTGGGAACCCCAAGGTTTTGTCTTCTCCTTGGGACATGTATCTTCCCCTTCCCTATGGGTCCTGGAGTAAGACTGGAGTGGGCAGGGAGCCCCACCGCCACCTCCAGCTGCAGCGGTCAATGAAGTCTGGTGTTTGTTTAGCTTCTCCACTCAATACCCTAATCCTGCCAAAGACCTAATAGACTATTGAGCAGTCCCGGGGGAGGGCACAAGCATCATCCAGCAGTGTGCGTTGTGTTTTACAGCCGTTCCTGAGCATGCCGCCCGCCTGCAGCACTTGGCCCAGATCCACATTCAGCAGCAGGTATGGGAGGGGAGAGGACTAGAAGGGAAGATAGAGGTGGCACAGCACCTCATCCCCACTCATGCCACCTGAGGAAGCAGCTTCAGGCCCTTCTGTTGTAAGCTCAGAGGAAACTTTGAGGTTTATCCTTTGTCTTACATATGCCCCAGGGAGGTAAAGGGACTTGCCTAGGTTCATGTCCAAACCTTCTGCCTCCCAGAGCAGGACTTTATTGAGACCCCATAAGGTTGAGGCTGGGAGGTACCCAAGAATTCCTGGGGATTGTATGTCCTTGACTGTGGGTAGCTCTTTTTTCACTATTCCCAGGCCCTAGTGTAAAGTTCAAAGAAAGTTCAGAAATAAGGACAGAAGAGGAGACATATACTAGGGGGAATGTTTACTTAATGTATGGCCACTCCCTTTCCCATCAGTCTTTGGACTGCTGTTAGGGCACCCATCCTGGAGCCTGCAAGTGCTCCCATAGCCATTTGCTCCTTTGGCTTTGGGGTTAAGCATCATCTTTTTTAGGCTCCATGGGGAGTGGGAGTCACTGATAAGGCAGGAAGTTTAGTGGAAGATGTGGGCTTTGCCAAGCTCCTTTCTGTGCTACACTTTGGCCCTACAGGACCAGTGTGTGGAGATCACTGAGGAGTCCAAGGCTCTCCTGGAGGAATACAACAAGACTGTATCCTTTCTGCTCAACTAGGACCCTAATGGGTGCTGTCCCTAAGCCCTGTCCTTTTGTTCCACCTCTAGCACTCTCTCATCCTATCCCATCCACCTATGTTTGCCTGCTCCCCGCTTTCCATGCACTTCCTCACTCAGACTCCTATTCTCACCTTGACCTACAACCAGACCATGCTTCTATCCAAGCAATTTGTGCAGTGGGATGAGCTACTTTGCCAGCTAGAGGCCGCCAAGCAAGTGAAGCCAGCAGAGGAATGACAGCTGCTCCGCATCCCAAGGTGGGCCTGGGCAATCAGGCTCCAGGGCCCTATGTCAACCTGTCTTTGTTACAAGGCAGAGGAAGCTTTGTATTTATTGGATTCAAGGCCCACCTCTCTACTCAGGTGGAGCTCTAAAGTTGGAGGTCAGGTTACCTGAGGTTTGCAATTTGCAACACCCACCCTCCCCCCATCAGTGTTCTTATTCCAGTGACAATAAACCATAGAGATGACTGGAGGAGTGTGCTAGCTTCTTGGTCTAGGATGGGGGTGGTGGGGGGCAGAAGTGGCAGCCTGCCTAGTCAGTTGGACTGGGAACTAAACTCATCCTGGTTTGGTTTTCTGACAGGTGTAGAGCTCTCAAGATGAAGGCTCTCATTTGATTGTGTGAATAGGATATTCATTTATCCCATATTTACCAAGAAGAGACCTCCAAATGTCAGATGATGGGAGTAGATAGGGCTCACCTAGTCCCTGCCCTGCATGGGCTAGCAGGATAGACAGTACAGGAAAAGGGCGGTCCTATCAGGTGGACACAGAAGAAAAAAGGGACTGAAGGGACCTAGTGAGTGATATCCAGGGACTTTCAGAGCCAAGGGAGCAGCATGTGCAAAGTCCTTTAAATTTCTCTCTTGGGAGCCTACCTGCTACCACTAGCCGAGAAGGGCAGCCTAAGAGGTTTGGATGCAGGAAGTTTTGGTCCTGGGGAGGAGAACTGGGGAAGTAGGGGCGCTGGGACAAGCATGTTGAGAAACAGATTGGCACCGTACTCCACCAAATGTTTGCTGCCCTCTTGTGGTCTCAGGGAGTGCTCTGGCTCCAGACCCTTTTTTCAACGGCCCGCTGGCCGCCCCCCGCCGTGCAACCTCTCTGGCACCTCAAATTCAGCGTGTCCAAACCGCTCTGAAATCTGGGAGTCATCCTAGCTCGGAATTTCCTACTTCTCTGTCCAAACAGTGGCCAGTTCGTCACTAAACCTACCTACTAGTATCTCCCAACTTAATCTTTTTTCCATTCCCACTGCGATTTCTCTGGTTCATTAATGTAACAAATCATTTAACAAATATTTGAGCGCCGGTCATACGCCAGGCACCATACTAGGCTCTGTGAGCACCCCCACCCCCTCAGCCCCCAGACTTCGTGGCAGGTGTCATCAGGGGCTGCGGCCCGATTTCCCCATCACTCCCTCCTGGGCTCCCTTCACAAGATCTGGTTCGACTGGCCCCTGGAAAACCCCCGTGGTCTGCCAGCGCCCACAGGATGAGGTCGAAGTTCAGAAGTCGATAACTAAGGCTCTTGCCCGTGCAACAGCAGCCACTCCAAACTGACGCCTTTGTTCGCACCCACGGTGAAACCCACTGCTCCCGCTTTGCTCAACAGCTAACACCAGCCCTCCCATCTTCTAGTCCAGATCCCCCTCCTTAAGACGCAGGAGTTCCCCGATGGCCGCTCCTTTCTACCGCAGGGAACTGCCCTGCCTCCTTCCGGGGCGTAACAGCGGAGGCTGCGCTCGTTTTCCCATACCCACTGGGACTGGTCCGGGGCGCCCTGGCCGGCGGGTCGTTTCCCGGGCGGAGATGCCTCCGGTCCAGTCCCTCATGCCCGGCCCCTCATGCCCCGCCCCCTCGGGGCGTGCGCGGCCCCGCGGCCTTAGCGCACTCCGGGCCCGCGCGCCATCTTGGCTCAGGATCGTGCGTGAGGCGGATTCGGTGAGAGCTGGAACCCGGCGGGCAGAGGGGCGCTCGGAGGGTGGGAGGACGCCTGCTGCTTGGCTGCAGCGGCCGGCAGGACCTTGGAAGCGACCGTGGCTGTGGAAACGGCCAAGGCTGTCTTGGAATAGCCCGAGCAGCCCTCCGAGTCGAGCCTTTGCCCCCGAGTTTCTGAGTGACCTGGGTTGATATGGATCGACCCTGGTAATCTCTGGGAGAGGGGCTCAGTTCTGTGTGGGGGCAGCACTGGGTAAGGGTTCTTGGCTGTTTCCCGGGGGGCCTGGGGCTAAGGGCCTTGTCCCTGTCCTTGTGAGGAGCGCTCTCTATTGGTATTAGTCTGGGGTGAGGGTTCCAGGCCCTGTTCCAAGGAGTCCAGGATAAGGGGGGCTAGGCCCCAGTCCTGGAGAGTTTGGGATGAGGGGGCCTGGCACTATCCCAGAGACCCCAGTGTTTGGGGAATTTCGTCCTGCCTCTGGGACTCCAGGATTGGAGGTGGGGGTGTTATGGCCCTTGTAGAGGAACGGGGTGTATGGGGTACAGCCCTTTCCCGGACGGCGGCAGGCATGGCCCTTGTCACAAGATGCTAAGGACGAGGGGACATGATCCTGTTTCTGGGAAGTCTGGAACGGGGAGCAGGGCCATATCCTGAATGGAGATAGGGGATGGTGGACAGTGACTTGGGGCATATTGCTTAGCACTCATCTGATGCTTCCCTGCAGTGGGCAGCGAGAGTCACATTCAAGACAGCAAGCAGGATGGAGCACTACCGGAAAGCTGGCTCTGTAGAGCTCCCAGCGCCTTCCCCAATGCCCCAGCTACCTCCTGATACCCTTGAGATGCGGGTCCGAGATGGCAGCAAAATTCGCAACCTTCTGGGGCTGGCTCTGGGTCGGTTGGAGGGCGGCAGTGCAAGGCATGTGGTGTTCTCAGGTTCTGGCAGGGCTGCAGGAAAGGCTGTCAGCTGCGCTGAGATTGTCAAGCGGAGGGTCCCAGGCCTGCACCAGCTCACGAAGTTACGTTTCCTGCAGACTGAGGACAGCTGGGTCCCAGCCTCACCTGACACAGGGCTAGACCCCCTCACAGTGCGCCGCCATGTGCCTGCAGTGTGGGTACTGCTCAGCCGGGACCCCCTGGACCCCAATGAGTGTGGCTACCAACCCCCAGGGGCACCCCCTGGCCTGGGTTCCATGCCTAGCTCCAGCTGTGGCCCTCGTTCCCGAAGAAGGGCTCGAGATACCCGATCGTGAAGACCTGCTGAGCCAGCCTGTTCTCCAGGCCTGAATGTCTGGGATGCTTGTGCCTTTTCTGAGAAGCCCTGTGACTGTGCAACATCCCCCTCAAGGTTTGAGTCCACAGAAGTGGACTTCCCTGTCATGCTTTCCCTTCCCTCTAGCGTGTGGGAAGGGACTGCTGTGAAGAGTGACAGGTGTGGGGCCTCTGCCAAGTTCCGCGTTGCTAAATAAGGGCTTACTCTGCCTTCTACCTACAATGCATCTGAACTGCCTTCTGAAAGAGGAGGGATTTAGGAAATAAAGTTTCTACCTATTTGATGATGAGCCTCTACTCAGCCTGCTATGTGGAGTGGGATTAGAGAAATGGGAGTCCCTAGCCTTACCCCCTGGGAGCTGATCCGGTGAAGACAGGAAGAGTAGGCTCAGGCTGGTGCTGAGAGAATCTAGTGTAGACAAGAAGCCTCATTCAGTACTGAATATATCTAATTCCCTGGGTAGTTACTTAATCCTGCTTTGGCCTGGTTTAGGAACACTGCCAGGTCAGACATTTCTCTCCATCTGCAACTTACAGCATAGTATAGTGGTTGTGAGCATGGACTCTGGTACCAGTCTGCCTGCGTTTCAATTCTGGTCTGCCACTTATTAGCGAGTTACTGCTCTGTGTCTTAGTGGTCTTATCCATAAAACAGGAATACGATAGTGTTTATCACATAGGGTTGTTATGAGATTAAATAAGGAAATATACATATATGACATTTAGATACCACCTTGGCACATAGTGCTATTAAGTGTTAATTGCTATTATCGTTATTAATGATTTACGTATCCCAAATGCAACAACTGTCTCACACCTCCTTCCCTCCAGCTTCCTTGTCCCAGTCTCAGCTATGGAGCTGGACTTCTGCTTTGAAGAGATAGAGGCCTTCCGAACTCCCTCGTGTTCCATCTTCACCTCCAGACCTATCTGTATAAACATTTATCCTCAACTCCACTAGTTTGCAAACATGCTTTTTCCTATCTTAGAAACATATCTTTGGGTTGGGCACAGTGGCTGATGCCTGTAATCCCAGCACTTTGGGAGGCTGAGGCAGGAGGATTGCTTGATCCCAGGAGTTAGAGACCAGCCTGGGCAACACAGTAGTGAGACCCTGTCTCTACAAAAACATCTAAAAATTAGCTAGGCACCTTTAGTCCCAGGTACTCGGGAGGCTGAGGTGAGAGGATCGCTTGAGCCCGGGAGATTGAGGCTGCAGTGAGCCATGATTGTGCTACTGCACTTTGGCCTGGATGACAGAGTGAGACCTTGTCTCAAAAACAGAAAACAGGCTGGACGCAGTGGCTCACACTTGTAGTCCCAGCACTTTGGGAGGCCAAGACCAGCCTGGTCAACTTGTGAAACCCCATCTCTACTTAAAATACAAAAAATTAGCGGGGCATGGTGGTGCGTGCCTGTAATCCCAGTTACCTGGGAGGCTGAGGCAGGAGAATAGCTTGAACCCAGGAGGCGGAGGTTGTAGTGAGCTGGGATTGCACCACTGCACTCCAGCCTGGGTGACAGAGCAAGACTCCGTCTTGAAAAGACAAAACAGGCCTGGCGTGGTGGCTCACCCCTGTAATCCCAGCACTTTGGGAGGCCAAAGAGGGTGGATCACGAGGTCAGGAGTTCGAGACCAGCCTCGCCAACGTGGTGAAACCCCCCCTCCCTACTAAAATACAAAAATTAGCGGGCGTGGTGGTGTGTACCTGTAATCCCCGCTACTTGGGAGGCTGAGGCAGGAGAATTGCTTGAACCCGGGAGGCAGAGGTTGCAGTGAGCCGAGATCATGCCATTGCACTCCAGCCTGGGCAATAGAGTGAGATTCCATCTTTTTAAAAAAAAAAAAAAAAAAAAAAAGACTGGGCGTGGTGGCTCACACCTGTAATTCCAGCACTTTGGGAGGCCACAGCGGGCAGATCACAAGGTCAGGAGTTCGAGACCACCCTGACCAACATGGTGAAACCCTGTCTCTACTAAAAATACAAAAAAAATTAGCCAGACCTGGTGGTGGGGGCCTGTTATCCCAGCGACTTGGGAGACTGAGGCAGGAGAATCGCTTGAACCCAGGAGGCAGAGGTTGCAGTGAGCCACTGAGATTATACCACTGCACTCCAGCCTGGGCAACAGAGCGAGACTCCTCACACGAAATAAAAAAGGCCGGACATGGTGGCTCACGCCTGTAATCCTAGCACTTTGGGAGGCCAAGGCAGGCAGATCACGAGGTCAGGAGATCGAGACCATCCTGGCTAACACAGTGAAACTCCGACTCTACTAAAAATATAAAAAATTAGCCAGGCGTGGTGGTGGGTGCTTGTAGTCCCAGCTACTCAGGAGGCTGAGGCAGGAGAATGGTGTGAACCCTGGAGGTGGAGCTTGCAGTGAGCCGAGATTGCGCCACTACACTCCAGCCTGGGCGACAGAGCAAGACTCCGTCTCAAAACAAAAAGAAAAAACAAAAAAAACCCACCTCAATCCCACATCTCTCTCCAGGTCTCATCCTTGCCTTTTTTCCCTTTGCTGCTCCTTTTCTGCTTCGCCTTGGCCTTAAACTCTCAGGGTCAGGAGCGTGAGAAGAGAAGTGAAGGTTGCATTAGTAGCAGGGGGTGCTGCGGGAACTAGAGCGGGATTATGGGCAGTAGTGAACTCTGAAGAATTGAATTGGTTGGATCTCCCGTGGATCTTGAGATTTTCTCCAATGTGTCCAGCAGCCTGGGTGTCCAGTCAGGAAAGCAGAAGGTTGGGGTTCTTCTGGGCTCACATTGTAGTAGAATGTGTAGTAGAATGGGCCCAGCAACGTAAGGGTGTTGCACTTAACTGAGACCAGGCAGGAGGGATTGAGAGGGAGAGGGAATTGGAGGACTGAAGGCCTTGATAAGGGCTTAGAGGAGGGGTGAGGTGACCACAGGGCCAGCAGGCAGTGGTCAAAACTTTAAATACTGCATCCTTTGCTTTCAAAGATAGGTTAGCTCTGAGTGATGTGGAGGACCCTGGGGAAGGGGTACGTGATGAGGATTCAGAGGAGATTAGGAGAGAGAACCTCAGTGGCTGCCGAGCCAGATCTCTCAAATGCACAGGGTCATGAAGCATCTCATACACTCCTAAAGGGAATTATGGCTGTAGTGGCAGTGACTCAGGTGTCTTGCTGCCAGCAACTGACTGACTTCCCCCATTCTCCTCTCAGCTAATTCAGGGATTTTGTTCCCTCTCCGCTTCTGCATACTGCTTTTTCTCTGAACATCTTCACTTGTGTGTCTTCTGCCATCAGCAGTTCTGTGAGTAGCATTGGATCTCCGGAGCTTTGAGGCCAGGCTACCTTGCAGACTATTGACCTTTGGCTGATGATCTCATCCCATCTGCTGATGGCCAGGGTGGAGGGATCACATGGAATAATCATGGTGATCTGTGCTGAAGGTGGCATTGCGAGCTCTGGAGTCCCAGGAGGGGCATTTTCTCTCCCTCTTTGGTCTCTACAGGGCCCAGCTGGGGCCTGCAGGAGGAATGGCAGGGAGGGGACCAGAGACATCAGCCCTTTGGAGTCAGAAAGGCTGATCAACTTTACAAGAGAGCACAAGAGTTGTATCTAGTTCTGTCCACTTTCTCCTTAATTCACTGCAGTGTGGCTTCTGCCACCATAAGGTTATGTCTTGGCACAAAAGGTAAGGAAGTAGAGACAGCTCTTTCAAGAAATTGGATTATGAATGAGTGGAAAGGGGTGATAGACAGCAGGAGAGGAATGTGGAGTACAGAGTGTTGGGTTTTGTTTTTGTTGTTATGATTGTTGTTGTAGTTTTTAATATACTAGCAGGGACTTGAGCATGTTTATAGGCTGACAGACGGAAGAAGCCAGTAGGGAAAGAAATGAAGGATGCAGGAGATTGTGGATAACTCACAGCATAAGGTTCCTGAGCAGGTAAAAGTGAATGGGATCCAGAAGCATGGAGGTAAGGGCCTCCCAAGGGAAGACGAGGGATGACTTCCTGTAACAGGAGGGATGGAGTTGAGGGGGCAGATATGTATGCAGATAGGTCTGGAGGTGAAGATGGGACATGAGGGAGTTCAGAAGGCCTCTGTCTCCTCAAAGCAGGAGTCCAACTCCATAGCTGAGAGTGGGGCGAGGAAGCTAGAGGGAAGGATGTGTGAGATAGTTGTTGCAGTTGGGAGAGGTGACTAGGAGAGGTACAGGAGGATGACCAGGCAGGGCTAAAAGCCCAGTGTAGGCTTTTGACCATGAACTTCTAGGGTCATTGGTCAGGGTGTGTGAGCTCTAGCAGCACCCACAGGGTAGGTGAGGACTCAGAAAAAGCACAGTTGCATTCTTCCAGACTGACTTTAAGACAGGTAGGAATGATGGAAAATGCATGAGGAGACTAGCAAGAGAGTACATGTAGTGAAGGACCGAGGCATCCAAACTGAGCCAGGAGGGAAGTGAGGGAAAGGGGACAGGAGTCAGTGGCCTGGAGATCCCCATGAAGATGGGGTGGAGTGAGATGGACTATCCTAGGACAGGAACGTTGTAGCTGTGTGGTTTCCTAGGCTGCCGTAACAAAGTGCCACAAACTGGGGGGCTTAGAACAACAGAATTTGTTGTCTCACAGTTCTGGAGCTAGAAGTCTGAAATCAAGTTGTTGGCAGGGCCACACTCCCTCTGAAATCTGTAGGGGAATCCTTTCTTGCCTCGTCCTGGTGATTTGCAAGCATCGTTTGGCATGCTTGACTTACAGGTGCATCATACCAATCTTCATGTGGCATTTTCCCTGTGTCTCCACCCCATCTTCCCTTTTTGTGTGTCTTTGTATCCAAATTTCTTCTTTTTGTAAGGACACCACTTACATTGGATAAAGGCCCACCCTAATGACCTCATTTTAATTTAACTATCTCTATAAAGGCCCTCTCTCTCTCTCTCTCTCTGTCTCTCTGTCTCTCTCTCTCTCTCTCTCTCTCTCTCTCTGTCTCTCCCTCTCTGTCTCTCTCTCTCTTCTTTCTTGACAGAATGTGGCCCTGTTGCCCAGGCTGGACTGCAGTGGCGCAATCTCGGCTCACTGCAAGCTCCGCCTCCTGGGTTCACGCCATTCTCCTGCCTCAGCCTCCTGAGTAGCTGGGACTACAGTCACCCGCCACCACGCCTGGCTGATTTTTTGTATTTTTAGTAGAGATGGAGTTTCACCGTGTTAGCCAGGATGATCTCTATCTCCTGACCTCGTGATCGGCCTGCCTTGGCCTCCCAAAGTGCTGGAATTAACAGGCGTGAGCCACTGCGCCCAGCCTAAAGGCCCTATTTCTAAATAAAGTCACATTCTGAGGTACTGGGGATGAAGATATCAATATATGGTTTTGGTGGGGGGCAGTGGGAGTGGAGGGCACAATTTAACTCATAACCACAGCTAAAGGATGGGAAGGTATTAATAGGGTTGAGGGTTTTTGGAGCTGATAGGATTTGTGGGCATGAGAGTGGATGGCTGGAGGGTCTGGAGGAAGAGACATGGAAGATGAGCTGGTGAGTTGAGGCTGGGAAAGGTAAGGTGGAGCATTCTGGTGGGCAATGGAGTCATCCAGGATGGAATGTGTTGCTCATTCTCACTACCTGTCTTAGAGGTGGCATGTCTAGCCACCTTGTGTTTGTTCCCTTGGAATGGGGACATCAGAACACAGTATGCCTGGAGGAGTTATGTGCCTCCCATATCCAAGCAGGCACCAAGTTCTGCCCGTTTTGCCTTCTAGGTCTCCATCCCCAAAGCCTCTGTTGGTTTGTGCCATTCATTATCGCTCAGCAGTTTCCATATTGATCTCTGTGCTTCAGTCCCCTCAGACCTCTCCCCCAAACCAAGCCACTGGCTATTTCCTTTGTTTAGAATGCTCTTCACCCCATACTTGCATGGTTATCTCCCTCCCTCCTTTAAGTCTTTGCTAAAATGTCACCTTCATGAGGCCTACTCTGGCCACTTCATTTAAAATTGCAGTCCAGCATTTTCAATCTTCCTTACACTGCCTTTCCCCCACCCCAGTTTTTTTTAACCTCTATTTTTAACATCTTTAAAATAATATTTTCGTCTATTATCTCCTCCTGATGAGAATGTAAGCTCCAAAAGGGCAAGAATCTTTGTTTCATTCCCTTACATAACCTAAGGATCTTGAACATCACTTGGCACATAGTAGGTGCTCAATAAATATTTAGTGAGTAAATAAATGAATATTGAGCACCCCCCCCCCCCCACAATATGGGGCCATACTCAGATCTGACCTTGTAATTCCTCTATTCCCTTAGCCTCCATGCCAAGATTAGAGGACAGGATCCAAGTTCATTCACTACATTCACTAGGTGTTTGTGGGTTTTTTTTCTTTTTGGAAATGGAGTTTTGCTTTTGTCACCCAGGCTGGAGTGCAATGGCGTGATCTCGGCTCACTGCAACCTCTGCCTCCCAGGTTCAAGTGATTCTTCTGCCTCAGCTTCTGAGTAGCTGGGATTACAGGCGTGGACCACCACAGCCAGCTAATTTTGTATTTTTAGTAGAGACAGGGTTTCTCCATGTTGGTCAGGCTGGTCTCGAACTCCCGACCTCAGGTGATCTGCCTGCCTCAGCCTCCCAAAGTGCTGGGATTACAGGCCTGAGCCACTGCGTCCAGCCCACTAGGTGGTTTTAAAGGACCCCTTTGCTTGGCCCCTGCCCATGGCTTAGTCCATCTTTGGCCTGGTCCTCTTGGACCCTAAGCTCAGACCGCTTCCCAAGTGACAAGATTTTCTGCCTCTGAGCCTTTGTTCTTGTCATTCTGTTTGCTTGGAACTCATCAAGAATGTTCAAAGGACACTGGTGCTGGCCTCTGAGCACTCCCTTGGGGCCTACCTCCCCACTCCTTACTGTAATACTAGTCTAGTCCAGCTCTCACATTGGTAAGTGATGTTCTGGCTACACTCACTTCTGGCTCTGGCCACCAGGTGGCAGCATTTGCAAAGGGATGGCCCATTCCATTCTAGGGTCTGTGCAGAGGGCCTCAAGAGTCCCAAAACAGAGAGACTTGAAATTTGATCTTTAGTGGGCTCAGTGACCCCTCAGTTATTCAACAAACAGCTGATGATCATCCACAATATGACAAATATAATCACTGGGCTCAGAACCTCCAACCCCACGAGGGCTATAGCCACATATGTAATTTCCCTATGGAGGCTGGGTGCAGTGGCTCATGCCTGTGGTCCCAGCACTTTGGGAGGCCGAGGCCGGCAGATCATTTGAGGTCAGGAGTTCGAGACCAGCCTGGCCAACATGGTGAAACCCTGTCTCTACTAAAAATACAAAAATTAGCCAGTCGAGGCCGGGCGCGGTGGCTCACGCCTGTAATCCCAGCACTTTGGGAGGCCGAGGTGGGCAGATCACGAGGTCAGGAGATCGAGACCATCCTGGCTAACACGGTGAAACCCCGTCCCTATTAAAAATACAAAAAATTAGCCGGGCGTGATGGTGCACGCCTGTAATCCCAGCTACTCAGGAGGCTGAGGCAGGAGAATGGCTTGAACAGGGGAGGCAGAGGTTGCAGTGAGCCAAGATCCAGCCATTGTACTCCAGCCTGGGTAACAGATTTAGACTCCATTAACAAAAAAAAAAAAAAAAAAAAAAAGTTTCCTTATGGTGTGACAAGTACACAGATTAGGCAAGTTTACTGCTGCATGAGTTCAGACAGAGCCCGTATTCCAACCTTTAGAGACACACAAAGATTTAAAGAAGAGAAGGTGATACCTGTGTGGAATCTTGGATAGCTTAGGAGAGACGTGGGCATGACATTCCAGGTGAAGGGAAGGGATAAGCCAAGGCATAGAAGCAGCATAGAGATGATCACTGGAGCATGAAGTTCAAGGCAGAGAGTAAGGCATGAAGCTCATCGGTGAGTGGGGGTCAGACAGGGAGGCCTGCAAGCCTGGCCAAAGGTGCTTGGACTCTATCTTGAGGGAGATGGAACATCACTGAAGGCTTCAAGGTGGGAGTTCTGTGGAATATCAGATTGTGTTTAGAAAGAGAATTCTGGCTACAATGTGGAGAGTGGATTGGGGGTACAGGGCAGGAAGAGCAGTGAGAAAGCTGCTGTAGGGATCCAGCGGGGAGTCAGTGAGGCCGAAATTATAAGCAGAGCAGGCCCTGAAGAAGCTCCTCCCAGCCCACAAGGCCATTCAATTCCTGGCACTTTAAAAGGGTTCTTGGCCCTAGGAACTCTCTCCCCCACCATCTGAGCCACCTCAGCCCCTCTGTTCCTGAGACTCCTTTTGGTGCTATCTCAGCAACTCTGATTATTCTAGCTGGAACCGTGGTCTTTGTCAGTT
Organism: Rhinopithecus roxellana; assembly: GCF_007565055.1. Lineage (NCBI taxonomy): Eukaryota > Metazoa > Chordata > Mammalia > Primates > Cercopithecidae > Rhinopithecus > Rhinopithecus roxellana. Next base: position 24,343,591 of record NC_044564.1, read on the forward strand.
TCCATATGGAGGCCACTGTGTCCTAGGTTCCTCTATGTTGGTAGATTTGTTAGACTCCAGCTCAGCCTACACCCCAGCCTCTCTCAGTGTGATCCTTTCAAGCACCCTCAGTTAGGAATGTGACTGAAGGATTGTCTCCACCAGGGAGCCAAGACGAGCACTGCTCACCCCTGTCATCTCCTGCTACTCCTTACCAGAGGCCACTGGCAAGACTGATGCTGAGGGAAGGGCATCCCCTGCAGGCAGAGGAGTATAACCTGAGGAAAGGCCTAGAGGTAGGAAAATGCAAAAGAGGTTTGGGGAGCAGGGGCTGGCATTGTTAGCAGGGGCTGGCAGGGAGAGGTCAAGGCCTACAAAACCAGGCTCAGAGCCATACCACATACTACAAAGCAGGAGATACCATAGCCACGTTTTGAGCAGGGATTGAGAGTCACCTTCATTCATTATCTCATGAATATGCACAGAAACCTGTTGAATTATTCAAATAGAAAGGATGTAAATGTGTATGCAATTTTGGCTCTGCCCTCCCTGTTGCTATGGAAACCAGAGAATAGCAAAGTAGGAGCCCAACACCCTGGGGAGACCAGGCTAGAGAGACCGAGGCCAGGAAACTCCTCTGTCCCTCGCCCACTTTTCCCACTCCTAATGTTTTGATCTCTTTCTTTGCCTCACCCCGTCTTTGCTTCCTTCTGCCTTGTCCTCTGTCCATCTCTCTGCCTCTCTTGATCTTGCTGTCGCTGTTCTCCTCTCTCTTTTCCATCTCTCTGTCTCTCTCTCAATTTTTTTTTTCTCCCTGTCTCTGTGTTTCTCTGTCTGAGTCTGTCTGCACATTGTTGCTCTGTGACTGAGACAGTTTCTCTCTGATTTCATATCCCTCCCTATCTTGGTCTTTGTGTCTTTAATTTCATGACTCTCCTTTCTCCATTTCCCTGTCTGTGTCTCTGACTCACATCTCTTTCTCTGCATCTTTGTTTTTGTGCCTGATTGTGTCTCTGAGAGTTTCTATTTCTCAGTCTCTCTCCTAGGCTCTCTCTTCTCTCTTTTGCTCTGATTCTATCTCTCTGAACCTTTGGTCTCAATGCTTGTCTTTATCTAATGAGAAGGACAAGAAGTTGCACATTCTGTCCTTACCTGATGGAACGTTCTGCCCCTTGCCCAGCTGCCCACATGTTTGCGGATTCCTGGCTTCTCTCCCCACATAAAATCCTGTTTCAGGTCTGGCCCCCATCACAGTACTGGCGTAGGATCCTCATGACAGGCCCAGGCTGGCTACCAGGACACCAGACTCCTGCCTCAGCTTCTGCCTGCCATGTGCCCCTGCCCAGAGTTTCTCCCTCTCTGGTTCTGTATTCCCAGCACTCTGCTTGAAGCTGGTGGGCACCTTGAGGCAATGATGTCTTGGGAGTAGGGAAGTGAGGGGGGAGTCTTAGTGGTCCACCCATCTGGCCCTCTGCCCAAGAGCTGACATGAAGGGGCTGGCCAGGGCCCAGGTGTGGGGGCATCTAGGGCTAGTTGAGACCAATCCTGACCCCCAAAGAAGACTCCTTGCTGAGCCACAAAGTTGAGCAGCAGCCTTTCCATAGTCTCTCCATGTTCTTGCCTGCTACAGCCTCAGCCATTCAGTTCTTTGTTTGGAGTCCTCTGTTTGTCCCTCCTTCATTTGGTTTATATTTGATGAGCACCTATCCTACTCCATGCCCTCTGCCTTCACAGGTCTAGCGTGACATGGAAATGACATCTGGATTTCTTGTGTTCGCCCCACCACCACCACCACCAAGAGGGAGCTTTTTGGACCAGGTGAAGAACACAGACTCTTCGACCCCTGCAGTTTCCTATCCCTGGTAGTCTTAGCTTAGGGGTGCAAGGCTTATGCAGTTGCCAAAGTCATAGATTGAGATTGAGAAGACAGAGACACAGAGATAGAGACAGACATAGGGAGAGCCAGAGACAAGAGAAACTAGATCTATGGAGGCAATGTGCTTCCATACAGGGTTTGGGATGGGGTATGAGAGGCTCAGAGCAGAACTTGGGATGAGGGTGGGCCAGAATGTTTTGAGGGCAGGTAAGTAACCCTGTGTGGAGGTAGAGGGCTACCCCTTTCAGTTCTGGCCTTTAGGCAGGTTGCCTCACCTCCAGGCAGGCACTAGTTATAGGGATCTGGCCTGGGTCCAGGTGTGGGGACAGCCAGAGCAGTCAGGACAAGCCCTCCCTCCTCCAAGAGGGCTGCCAGAGTGAGCCCCCAGCTCTCCTGCCCAGCCCATAGACAGAAGTACTCACCCCAACGATTGTGGTTCACCCAGTTCAGGCTCAGGCATGATCCTGCTGCTATGAATGCCATATTTGAATTTACCTTCCTGGACCCCCCCTACTCTATGTCACCTAGGCCAATTGTGCCAGAGGGTTGGAGCAGGGTCATGCAGGCAGGGCCAGATACAGGGAGAGCCAAAGAGATCAAGAGAAAGACAGTAAAAGACAGAGACAGAGGATGATGTTGATAGAGAGATGGGGAGAAAGGCCGTGACAGAGCAGACATAGACATCGACTGGGAGGAAGCCAAAGTCAGCAGATGAAGGGGGCTTTAGCACCTGCCAGGGCTAGCGCTAAGCACTTGACTGGATTATCTCATTTAACTTAATCTTCACCACAGTCCTAGGAAATAGGCACTGTTATGATCCCATTTTACTTCTGAGGTAATTGAGACATTAAGTCACTTTTTGAGGCCACAAAGCCAGTAGGTAGTAGAGTACGTATTTGAACCCCTCTGTCTCTAACTGAAAAGCCAGGGAGAGAGATAGACATAGAGACAGAGGCAGGCCCAAATCTCCACACCAGCACTCGGGGAATCTAGGAATCCTGAAATCTCCGGATAGGTGTGCAGGGGGAGGGCCTTCCCATCAGTCTTACAAAAGTACAGCTTCTGGTCCTTTTGACAAGAGACAAGGACTGTGACATAGAGAAAGAGAGACATCCAAGCAAGGAGAGAGATTCCAGGCCACAGAATTCCTTATCTGACCTTCTCACTTCCTGCTACCCTGGTGTGCAGCCTGTACTGCCCCTGCTATAGATCTGGCCAGCCAACACCTCCCTCTGGTGGGGTTCAGGCTTTGAGATCTATTTTTCTCCACATATTTATTGAGCACGTGCTAGTTGACGGGCACTCCTGTCCCACATCTACCTCCTCCCTTTCTTTTTCACTATTGCAAAATTGTTCCCATTGTCTAACTTCAACCTGCTAGGTTCTGCAAAAAGGGATTGTTAAGACTAGAATTTGGGATGCCTCAATATGAAGAGGTTAGCCTGGTATACAGTAAGCTTTTCTGAGCACAGAGAAGAGGTCCTGGAGGGCTGGCTTTGGGTGCCTTCTGGTTGGAGGCCCCTTCTAGTTGGTTTGAGGAGGAGGGTCAGCAGCCCAGCTGCTGGGGGCCTAGGAGAGCTGAGCTGTCAACGGCAGGGAGGATCGGGGTGAGAAGAAAACCAGGAGCTATCCTGAGGGAGCCGCGGAGTCAGCGTTATGGTTTCTAATGTCTTAGCCCTGGTTTCAATTACCCCCAGGGTCCCCAGGGTTCCCCAACCACTGCATGCTCCTGAGCCTGAGGAAGGCTCAGAACTCTCCTGGGAAGACCAAAAACCAGGGGCTCAGGGATGGAAGTCTAGGGGCCTGGGAGGAGCTTTTTGATTCTTCTGCCTGGCTGAGAGAGGACCCCAACCCAAGCAGGGCTCCAGGGAACAGCAGGAAGGCTGGGGAAGGAGGGGTCTACACTCTACTCACAGGCCCCTGTGGAGGAGTCTACACCAGCCTGTTCCATACCCCTAGCTTTGTCCCCTTGGCCCCACCCCACTCCCAGCTGCTAAAGACCTGAGCTCTTCCTTGGTCCTCCCAGGCTGCTTTCTGGCCTCATGCAATCCTGATTCCTCTATCTCTAGGGCCACTACACCGTCCCTGTCTTCTGGAAGTCCCTCATCTTTCCTGCTTTATTTTTATTTTATTTTATTTATTTATTTTAGTTTTTTTTTTTTTTTTTTTTTTTTTTTTTTGAGACGGAGTCTCGCTCTGCCGCCCAGACTGGAGTGCAGTGGCCCGATCTCAGCTCACTGCAAGCTCCGCCTCCCGGGTTCACGCCATTCTCCTGCCTCAGCCTCCCAAGTAGCTGGGACTACAGGCGCCCGCCACGTCGCCCGGCTAGTTTTTTGTATTTTTAGTAGAGACGGGGTTTCACCATGTTAGCCAGGATGGTCTCGATCTCCTGACCTCGTGATCCGCCCGTCTCGGCCTCCCAAAGTGCTGGGATTACAGGCTTGAGCCACCGCGCCCGGCCTTATTTTAGTTTTTTTGAGGCAGAGTCTTACTCTGTCACTCAGGCTGGAGTGCAGTGGTGCAATCTTTGCTCACTGCAACATCTGCCTCCCAGGTTCAAGTGATTCCCCCACCTTAGCTTCCCAAGTAGCTGGCATTACAGGTACCCACCACCACACCTGGTTAATTTTTGTATTTTAGTAGAGATGGCATTTCACCATATTGGCCAGGCTGGTCTCCAACTCCGGCCTCAGGTGATCCATCCACCTCAGCCTCCCAAAGTGCTGGGATTACAGGGGTGAGCCATTGTGCCCGGCCCTTTATTTTTATTTTTATTGATTTATTTTTGTTTTATTTATTTTTACTGCTCCCCCCGCCCCCAATTTTGTTATTGTTGTTGAGACACAGTCTCAGTCTGTTGCCCAGGTTGGAGTGCAATGGCACAATCATGGCTCCTTGCAGCCTCTACTTCCTGGGCTCAAGTGATCCTGCCACCTCAACCTCCTGAGTAGCTGGGACTACAGGTGTGTACTACCACACTCGGCTAATTTTTGTATTTTTTGTAGAGACAGGGTCTCAGTATGTTGCCCTGGCTGGTCTCAGACTCCCAGGCTCAAGGTAATCCACCAGCCTTGGCCTCTCAAAGTGCTGTGATTACAGGCGTGCATCACCACCCCTTTCCTCTCTTTTAATCATGGGTTCCCAGAGTTTTAGTCTCAATCCTCCTCTCCTCTTCCTTTTTTATCACACCTGCTCACTGTTCTCTGATCTATCTCATCATCCCCTAGCACCATCATAATGCTCAGGTTAGTCTGAAACTCTAAATGCCCAAGCCTCCAGCACATGCCGGGCATAAAGGATGCTGGGAACTGTTGAACAGGGGCTACATACCTAGCTGTCACACCACAGACCCTCCAACTGAACATGTCAAGTCCCTTCTCTGTCCCCAGCTCGGTGAATGGTACCATCATCTCCCAGTCTCTCAAGCCAAAAACATGGGAGTCATCTGTAGTTTTGTACACAATGTTCCCTCTAGGCCTGGCACACAGTAGGCATTAATAAATGTCTGATAACTGAATTTAATTCAGTTTTTTCTCTTGGAGTCTCCTCTGCCTCTGTCTATTTCCCTCAGACATGTTAACGCTGGCATTCAGTTTCCAAATCTCTGACTTTTATCTGCCTTCGCAATCACCACAGTTGAGTTTCTGGGGGAAAGTTGGGGCCTTTTTTCTTCCCTCTCCCCTACTTCAAGGAATCACAGGCTGGCGAGAAATAGAGCCATGGGAGGCAAAGGGAGGGATCCAATCTTAGGGACACATGGTCCTCAGGCCTTCCTGGAAATCCCAGCCGTTATCTGGGAGCCAGTTCTATAGCAGCAGAGAGCAATGTCAGACTCTGGGTTGGTACTATGGAGGACAATCCTTTGTCTCCTCCATGAGGAATGGTGGGTAGGTGGGATCAGAGCCCACTGGGGTGGGGAAGCATGAAGAGACTTTGTGCTTCTGAGCAGGGAATTTGTTCATGCAAATTTTTGCAAAATGAAAAATTGTATCTGTGAATTTGCAAATGTATGCACATGCTCCCACCTTTGATACACAGTCCCCTGACTCCAAGTTTTTCCATTTTCCCTATCCCTGCCCCCACCTCCCACTGCCTCTCCCTGTCCCTCTTCTGGATACTCTGCTCCCTCTCTCCCCACCTGCTTCTCTTTCCTCACTTAGCCCAAACTTTGGGATCACCCAGGGCGAGGGTGCTTTGGAGAGCAGACACAGGACTAAGTGTACAGGGAGCCCGTTCTCTGTATATAAGGTGATGTGGGAGATCCTCTGGGGGTCATGGGAGCAGATGAAGCAGATGAATCTGATGTCCTGCCCTTTCCCAAACCCTGTTCTCTCTCTCCTTACCCCACGTCAGGCTGGAGATCTCTTTCTTATGGGTCACTGCAAATACCTCTCTGTGGCTGCCCACCTCCAGCCTCCACCATCCTCACCACCCTCTACCCAGCAGCCTCAACGGTCTTGCTAAAACTCCAATGTGTTTATATTCCTAACTTACTTTATGCCCTTCTATACCACGACAGCCTTGGCCCCAAAGGCATTTCAGGTTGTGGTGTCTGAGCCACTCAGGTTGCCTCAGCCTGCCTTCCGGTCTCTGCCACCTCACTGGTCACTAAACCTCTTTCCCATCCCTCAAGGCTGCAACCCATTCATCTAGGCTCCCACCCCTGTGCCCTGGAGCTTCAGTTTACTTCTCACAGGTCAAGGTTGTTCTACTTACTTGCTTGCATCATTCATTCAGTCAACATTTATTTCAATCTATTTCAAATGTTGAGCGCACCTGTTCTATGCCAGACCCAACTCTACGTGAGTGGAGGTGGAGGCCACAGGGCTGCCCTCATTGGAGCTCACATGCACCACAGAAGTAACTAGATAATTAGACATCAAACTAACTACTATAAGGAAAAAGAGGATGGCACTGTGAGAGAGGACAAAGGGGCCTAGTACAGACCTCTCTTCGGTGTCATTTAGGCTGACACCGCTTGCCTGAGGGGGCTGGGGAACCAGACTTGGGACTTTTGCATGAACAAATATATACAGTACATAGTTTTTTGTTTTTATTTTTTGAGATGGAGTCTGGCTGTGTCGCCCAGGCTGGAGTGCAGTGGTGTGATCTTGGCTCACTGAAAGCTCTGCCTCCCAGGTTCACGCCATTCTCCTGCCTCAGCCTCCCGAGTAAGTGGGACTACAGGCACCCACCAGTACGCCTGGCTGTTTTGTTTGTTTTGTTTTTTTTTTTTTTTTTTTTTTTTTTTTTTTTTTTTTTTTTTTTTTTTTTTTTGAGACGGAGTCTTGCTCTGTCGCCCGAGCTGGAGTGCAGTGGCCGGATCTCAGCTCACTGCAAGCTCCGCCTCCCGGGTTTATGCCATTCTCCTGCCTCAGCCTCCGGAGTAGCTGGGACTACAGGCGCCCGCCACCTCGCCCGGCTATTTTTTTTTTTTTTGTATTTTTAGTAGAGACGGGGTTTCACCGTGTTAGCCAGGATGGTCTCGATCTCCTGACCTCGTGATCCGCCCGTCTCGGCCTCCCAAAGTGCTGGGATTACAGGCTTGAGCCACCGCGCCCGGCCTGTTTTGTTTTTAGTAGAGATGGGGTTTCACCGTGTTAACCAGGATGGTCTCGATCTCCTGACCTCATGATCCGCCTGCCTCATCCTCCCAAAGTGCTGGGATTACAGGCACGAGCCACTGCACCTGGCCTACAGTATACAGTTTTAATGCATGTGTACTGTTGGCCCTCCATATCTGTGAGTTCTGCATCCTCTGATTCAACCAACCACATTAGGAAAAAATAAAAATAGAAATAGAAATACAACAATAAAAAACAATACAAATAAAAACAAAAATAGTATAACAACTATTTTCTTTTTTTTTTTTTTTTGAGACGGAGTCTCGCTCTGTCACCCAGGCTGGAGTGCAGTAGCGCGATCTTGGCTCACTGCAAGCTCCGCCTCCTGGGTTTACACCATTCTCCTGCCTCAGCCTCCCAAGTAGCTGGGACTACAGGCGCCCGCCATCTCGCCTGGCTAGTTTTTTGTATTTTTTTAGTAGAGACGGGGTTTCACCGTGTAGGCCAGGATGGTCTCGATCTCCTGACCTTGTGATCCACCCGTCTCGGCCTCCCAAAGTGCTGGGATTACAGGCTTGAGCCACCGTGCCCGGCACAACTATTTTCATAACAGTTACATTGTATTAGATATTACAAGCAATCTAGAGCTGATTTAAAGTAGATATGGGGATGTGCTTAGATCATACGCAAATATTATGCCATTTATTATATACGGGACTTAAGCATCCTCAGAGCTGGTATCCTCAGGGGGTCCTGGAACTAATCCCCCACAGATATCAAGGGACAACTGTACACTTGTACCACTCTCCCCCAACAACAGTAACTACAATTCTGATTTCTGTCACCATAAATTAGTTTTGCCTATTCTTGAGCTTTATATAGATGAAATCATTCATTGTGTACTCTTTGTGTCTTTTTTCTTCTTTGCTCAACATTTTGTCTGTGAGATTTATCCACATTGTTGTATGTAGCTGTAGTTGGTTGTTTTCCATTGCTGTACTTACATCACGATCTGTTTATCTATTTGTATTGTTTCCAGTTTGGGGCTATCATGAGTAAAGCTGCTATGAGCATTCTTGGTAAACATATTTGATCATTCCTCCTGGGTATATATCTAGGAACAGACTTGCTAGGCCATAGAATAAATATATGCACAGCTTTAGTAGATACTGTCACACAGTGTTTCAAAGTGGTCGTACCAACTTATCATGCACTAGCATTGTATGGAGTTCTAGTTGCTCTATGTCCTTACAAGGGCAGAGATTTTTGTCTGGTTCACTACTTAGATCAATGCCTGGTATATTGTAGGTGCTCAATATATATTTATTGACTGACTTAGGAAGCGGGGAGCCATCAGCATTCTTGAGGTCCTGCTCTGGCCAAGGCGCTAACTTGCTGTGTGACTCTAAGCAAGTGACTCCCTTTCTCTGGGCTGTTTCTCTGTCTGCAGCACAAGGGGACCAGCACTAGGGACTTTATTTTTCAGTGCCAGCTGGGTGCTATGAAAACTAGACACCTTGCCGGGCGCGGTGGCTCAAGCCTGTAATCCCAGCACTTTGGGAGGCCGAGACGGGTGGATCACGAGGTCAGGAGATCAAGACCATCCTGGCTAACACGGTGAAACCCGTTCTCTACTAAAAAATACAAAAAGCTAGCCGGGCGAGGTGGCGGGCGCCTGTAGTCCCAGCTACTCGGAGGCTGAGGCAGGAGAATGGTGTAAACCCGGGAGGCGGAGCTTGCAGTGAGCTGAGATCTGGCCACTGCACTCCAGCCTGGGCGACAGAGCGAGACTCTGTCTCAAAAAAAAAAAAAAAAAAAAAAAAAAAACTAGACACCTGTTCATTCATTTACTTCACTTGTATTGATTAAGGATGCCACCTGCTGTGTGCCAGGATGGTGAGGGTATGATCTGTGACATGCCACTGACAGCGTCCTTCAGGTCAGCCAGGGCCAGGGGTCACTGCCCATCTTGTCCCCAAGTCGTCTTCCCGGAGCCCGCTCCTCCTCCCTCTGTCCAGCCCTGACCCTGGGGGGAGGGGGTCTGGTCTGAGACTGAGGATGGAAAATGTGATTAATAATCAAAAAACATCCAAGAGGAAGAAACCAGGAAAACAACTTGAGGAAGGCTCCTCGCCCAGGGGAGGGGGGCCATGTCCTGGGCCTCGGGACAGCTCCGGCCGCCCTCCCGCCGCCCATTCTGGGAAGCTGCCACAGGAGTGGATAATTTTAGCCAAAAGTGAAAAAAAAGTCACCCTAATTATTTATTTTTTAAAAAGATGCCCCCTAGTGTAAATTATGCTTCCCCTGGGGGCTTCCCTCTACTCTGTTACCCCCCTTCTAATGGTGTCCCTGCTTGGTCAGGCTGCAGGGCTCTGGAGACACTGGGCTGGGGGCAGAGGAGGAATTTCAACATGAAATGTTTTGTTCATTAACAGAGAACATAGGGGGAAATTCCCTTTCTGCCTGGGCCTGGGCAGCCCAAGCAGACACTCAAAAGCTATTGTGAAAAATTGAGACTAGGCTGCAGAATGAGGTGGGGGTTATATTGGGGGGCGTACAACAGACATTGTCTCACCTCTTCTCAGACTCCTGACTTCCAGGGGTTTCCTGAGCCTTAATCTTTCTGCCTTTTGGTGATTTTGTTCCTGATTCCTCAGGTTACTCTCAAAATTTCTTTTTAGCAAGCAAGAGGAACTGGGATTAGACTGGAGTTAGAACTTCCAGTGGAGGAGGAAGAAAGGATATCAAAGGGAGGGAGGGGAGACTTGGACCTGAATAATTTAGAATTCTAACAGAATATATTGGAATCGATAGGCAGCAAATCTGAGGGGGACCTGGACAGGAATGAAAGCCCCTCTCTATCAGAGCGGATTTAGAGGGCCCTGGTGAGAAGGGAAGAGGAGATAGTTCCAGGAACTGGGGTAATTCAAGGTTGAATACTTAGTTTCCCTCATTCTCTACCTTTAGGGAATCTTTGCCCTTTCTGGTGCCAGAGGTTGGAAGGGTCAGGGCACACAGGCAGCCATCCAGATGATAGGATTCCAAAAGGGGGTGTGCAGGATGGGGATGTTGTGAGTGGGCCCCAGGTACTATCTCAGGAGGGTGCTGGGAGCTGTCTCTGGATGCAGGGGTAAGTCGTCCCTAGGGGCCTGGGCTGGACCCTGAGTTGGGGGGGTTTTGGGCCCCCCTCCCTGGCTCGGCCCGGGGCTGTGTGGGATCGGGTTTCTCGGCGCCTGGAGCCTCCGCGAGGCCGAGCTGTTCCCGGGTCCCGGCCAAGCCGCCCCGGGCGCTGGCACTGTGTAAGGAAGCAGGCGGGGTGAGGGGGAGCGAGGGGGGGGCTTGAGGGCGTTTACATAACTGCCTCCTGGAGCCCGCCCCAACCCGCCAAACCCCAGTGTGATTGAGAGCGTGTGTGACTCTGTGTGTGCCTGTGTGACACTCAGTGTGACTGAGTTCATGGCTGTGTAACTGTGTCTACGTGTGGGTATGGTGTGTGTGACTCAGGGACTCTCCTACTCTTTTGGGAGCTCTACTTCCTAGTCTAAGCTGGGGACCCTGACTCTCAGTGTACCATAGTGAAGTTGAGTATATACCTTTTACTGTTTGAGATTGGGTGTGTGACTTTATGTGACCATGTATTTGGCATTTGTAATACAGAGAGCCTGTGTGTGAGAGTGTGTGTGTTTGTAACTTTGGAGAGCCACGTGTGTGCTCCAGGCGGAAACTTTCTGATGGTATAGCAAGTTCGAAACCATCACTGTTTTCTAAAGGAGCACTGGAAAGGTAGATCCTCCATAGGAGATGGGGACGGAGCTCTCCTTCCTTGGGGACATGTCAGTAAGAATGAGGAAGGGTCTTTGCTTGCCCAAACGCTTGGGATGGCACAATTGACCCCTTGGTGTGTGTGTGGGGGGGTCCAAGTTTAGGTCACCTGCCAGGGTGGAGGGTGGTGTCAGAAATCCTGGCCATAGAGCCCCTTTCATGGTAGAGAACTCCAGGAACTGCAAGTCAACCAGGAACTTCCCCTAATTTCCCCAGGCCTCTCAGGAACTTCCCCTAATTTCCCCAGGCCCAAATGTGAGATCCCCATCACGTGCAGGGCACAAGGGATCTGACCTGGGGGTATTACTTCCAGCCACTCCATCATGGGCAAGGTAGATAGTGAAGATTGGGAAGGCAGTGAATTCTTGGAGGTGGGGTTGGGGAGAGGATGTCAGTGAAGTGGGGTTTGGCTTAAGGATAAGTGACATGACACAGAAGGGGGCTGGCGCAGAGCTGGGGAGGCCGGGAATAGGGGCGCTTAATAAAACTGGAGAGGAGGCAGGGCCAGATCCTGCAGGGCTTTGAAGCCCCACCTAAGAAACTCAACTTTGCTCCCAAGGCGGTGGGAAGGTTTCAGCACTGAGGCTTACAAGCTCAAAGGCTACTGGCTAGATAGGGCATCAGAGGCGGCAGGAGCGGAAACCACGACTAGTCTGTTGACCCAGCTCCGGGGGGAGGAAAATTAGTTGTGAGCCGGGTGGCTGCGGTGTGAAGAGGTGGCAGCACCCGGTGTTCAGTAGGTGGCCCAGGCCTCAGCGCGGAGCAGGAGCAGCAGCCAGAAGAGAACGCACGTCCCGCACCGTCCGCCAGGTGTCGCTTCGGCCCCGGGGAAGCGCTCGAGGCCGCTGGGTCCCGCGCCGGGAGGAGCTGCTGACCGGCCTGACGCCTGGACAGAGGTCCGACGTGCGTCTCTTCCCTTCCTTTATCCTCTGACACCCACACGTCCACTTCCAGGACTCTGGACGCCCAGTGCGGATCTTGTCCCCGCAGCCGTGGACTGCGGCTCTGCATACTGCAGCCTCTGCATCCCCGAGGGCCGAGGGGGACGAGGGGGACGTTGGACTGGGACAGAATTCCCGACTGCTCCCAACCTGGCAGAAAGAGGCTGAGCCAGGGACACCGGAGCATCTGGAGGTCAATACCGTTCCCCAAACCACTCGCCAATTTTCACCCCGTTCGCCCCTCCCCTGCCGGATTAGAGCGCCCAGGCCTGTCAGCCCCCTGGGGAGGAGCGGCCCCCGGTGTACCGAACCTTGCCAGGGCCTAGAGCTTCGCCGCAGGGGCAGGGGCAAGTCCTGCTCCTCTCAAGATCCCGTCGCACCGCCCCCTTCCTTCCCCGCATCCACAGTCTAATCCCGGTCTGCGGCCCGGGAAGCACGAGGCCGGTGGCCGGGAGAGCCCGAGGATAGGACACCTTGGGTGGGCAGCTGTGCGCTGGCCCTCAGCGGGGCGCAGCTAGTTTGCTGTGTGTCCTGAAGTCCTAGCTGGCCGTCTCTGAGCTCCAGCCCATGCCGACCCCTGCCAGTTGTAGGGAGGGGATTCTGTGGCCACGGAAGTGAAAGTGAAAAGCCCAGGCCGTGGCGGGAAGAAGGATTTTCCTCTGCAGTGGGAGTCCCTGAGGCATTTGTTGGGAAAGGGCCCGGGCGCTCTAGGCAGCCTATTGGGGTAGGATGTGAGGAAACAGCGAAACATTTCCCTCCCTTCTCCTCGCCCTCAGCCCTAGAGCAGCTCCCCGGAGGGGCAGGGCCCAGGATTATGGGTCAAGGGTCAGGTGAAAAATCCAAGGGGTGGAGACCGGGGTGGCCATCTCGGTCTCCGCCTCTGCCATTGCCACTCCATTGCGCTCTCACGTGGCCTCAGAAGTTGGTCAGGTTGTCTAACCTTACCCTCCTATGTTGCAGCCAGACCAGAGGCCCAGGAGCGAGTGCAGTGAACACCCCGGCCCCTCAGAGGCCCAGGCTGCGAAGGGAGTGAGCCTCCTATCGAGGGGTGTGCCTGTGCCCAGCTTTGAGGGTGCACCCTCCCTTCCCCTTCATTCCAGTGGAGGCTTCTCTCCCGGTTGTGTGTCCTCGGAGCGCGAGGAACATGCTAGTAGTGGTGTTGGTGTCATAGGAGACATGGGAGGTATGGGCCTGGACTCCCGGCTGGGTCCATCCCCGGTCAAGGAAGCCCTTTTCCCCTGCGCGAGGGGGTGACCGGGAGGGGATTCGTTGCGGGAGGCAGTAGTAATAGGGGAGGGGCGGAGCCGGCTGGCTTCTTCTGGCTTCTTCTGCCCAAAGTGGGGGTTGGGGGTTCTGGCTCGCGTTCCTCTCACGGCGACGCCGGAGGAAGGACCCCGAGAGTTGGCCCGGGGTGTGCCAGGGAGTCGGTGCGAGGCCGTCAGGGCCTGAACGTGCGGGAGTGTGCGCAGGAGAGACCTGGTCAAGGCTGAGAGGGAGAGTGAGTGTGAAGGAGCGATCCCGGGGGTGGGTGCGCGCCCAGCCGCCCTAGGGGAGCGGGCGGAGTGGGTGTGTGTGTGTGCGCGCGCGCGTTTGCGAGACCCGCGGCCGGGGCTGCGCGTGAAGCACGGGGACCACAGCCGTCTGGAGGGCGCGCCCGAGAAAGGGTGAACGCGAGGGGGCCACGCGTGCCAGTGCGGGCGAGTATGCCAGCGGGGGGCCAGAGCGCGTGCCAGTGCCTGGCGAGTGGGAGTGGGGGCTCACAGGCCCGCGCAGGGCGAGCGGGCCTCGTGTGCCAGGAGCGAGAGCGTGCCAAGGCGGGGGCGCGCGGGGCCCGTGGCGGGGATGGGTCGTGGCGCGCGGCCGCGGAGAGACAAGGCAAGAGGGGGAGGGGAGCGAGGGCGCGCGCGGCCGAGCGGGCGCCCGCGGTCACATGGGCGAGGGAAGGAGGGAGGGAGCCCGCGAGGGAGGGAGGAGGATGGGGGGGTTAAAGCCGCCGAGCGCCGAAGAGCCGGTGCAGAGCGGGCGGCGGCGGCAGCGGAGGCGGCGGCTCCAGCCGGCGCGGCGCGAGGCTGGGCGGTGGGATCCGGCGGGCGGTGCTAGCTTCGCGCTCCCTGCCTCGCTCGCTGCCGGGGGCGATCCGAAGGCGCAGCGCGAAGCCCGGGTAGCCCGAGGGCGCGGTGAGTACCCTGCGGCGGAGTGCGCGCGGCCAGACCCTCAGAGCCCGGACTGACCGACAGACCGTGCGCGCGGGAAGAGTGAGGGGACACCCGTGGGCCTACGGCCGAGGGCGACAGGAAAGTTCACGAGAAACTTTGCCTGCAAACTCGGGGGCGGGGGCGCTGGAGAAGCGACCCCCCACGTCCTGGCGCTCCGGGGGTTGGGCGTGGTGGTGGTGGTGGGGCCGGACTGTCGACTAGAGGGAGGTGGCTCCGGCGGTTTGTCCTAGTGTCCCTGTTCTCCCCACCCCTCAGCTGCACACGCGGGGTCTGGAAAAATTCCTGGGCTTCAGGGGTTTGTAGTGGCCCCTGCACGCCCAAAGGTGGCTTCTTTCTCGGGCAGAAATCTGGACTTCAGAGCGCCCGGGGATACGAACGGACGGTTGCGCGTCTGCCAGTGCATGTGTGTCCGTGTGAATCCGCGCGCGCGCGCGCGTGTGTGTGTATGCATGTGTGTGTGTCGGTCGGCCTCCTCATGGTTTTCTCTTGAGTCCGCCTGGATGTATCTCCATGTAGTGGGTCTCCTCCAGTGTGTCTCTTTGTAAGTCTGCCTGGCTTGTGTGAGTCTGCCTATGGTTTATCCCCAAGTGTCTCTTTGTGAGTCTGCTCGTGTGTGTCTCCTCCAGTGCGGCTCAGTGTGAGCCAGCCTGGGTGTCCCTGTGTTGCTCCGAGTAGTGTATCTCCGCGTGCGTGGGGGCTGGGCCGTGGGGAGGTCACCAGACGGACAGCTCTCCCTCTCGGCTCCTCTTCTCTCCCGAGCCTCTCCTCCACCGTTAGCTCGCTGGCTCCCTTGTCCCCCTCCCCCCTCCAGTAGCTTCAGGCCAGCAGGACTATTTCACGCCTTGTTGAAAATTCAGGATTTTCTTTCTCTTTACGTCTAGTCAGTCTCTTTGAGAAGCGTCTGTGTGTGTCTGTGTGCCTGGCAGCTTGTCTGCAACACTTGGTGTGTGTCTGCATGCCGCTGTAGGAGTGTATTTGTAACACTAGTTGTTCTGCCTGTAATACTTGGTGAATTTGTGTCTGTGTCACTGGGGGTGTTTGTATGACTGTGATCACTGAGGTGGTGAGTCTGAAATGCTGGGTGTGTCTGTGCATCTGTAGTTGCTGTGTGTCCAAGGAGACTGAAACACCAGGTGTATTTTTGTGTATGTAACTCTGGGTGTGATGGTGTGTCATTACACGTGTGGGAATGGGGCTTGAACCATTGCATATTCCTAGGGATGTAGGGCTAGCAATGACTTGGCGGCTAGAAGGGCCTAGGTGTCTCAAACTATAGCCCCCTGTCTCCACTGTCACAACCCACACAAATCCTCTCAGCTGGTGTCAGGGGCTCCTGGTCAGCATTGGTGAGATGGAGCTAAGGTTCACACTGTCAGGGCTGATACTCCAACTGAGACCATGAGCCTATACAAAGACTAGGAGTTTAAAGTTCACGCACAGGACTTCTGGGGGCTCTGGAATCCATACTCAGATGCACACTGGGACACTTCAACTCCTTCTAGGGTCTAGGGGCTTACATTCATATGGACTCACACTTACATTTTGGGGCTCATATCCGGGGATACACTTCAGTCCTGGAGTTTCCACATAGACTCACATTGGAACTCTGCTCACACTGGGACCCACACTGGGACTGTAGGCTCATGCTTAGATTCACAGTCTTATCCTTTAGCTTAGATCTACATTGAGACCTAGAGCTCACACCCAGAATCTCACTGGGGTCCTTGGGCTCACACTGGGGCTCACGCGAAGACACAATTCACGTGTCAGTGACACTGTGTCAGTGACACAGACACAAATTCACCAAGTATTACAGGCAGAACAACTAGTGTTACAGATACACTCCTACATTCTGGGACTCCGAGTTACAGTCAGACTCGCATGGGGAACATGGGGCTCACATTTGAACTCAAGGACTCACTGAGGACACTGGGGTTCATAGTCAGATTCACACTTCCAAGCTGCGGATCACATTGACTCACATGGGGACCCTGGAGCTTACTCAGATTCACACTAGGACCTTTGGGTTCACACTTAGATTCATATGGGGACTTTGGGGGTCAGGCCTCCTTGGGTAACCTAGGGCTCACACAGAGATTCATACAAGGATCTTGGTAACTCCATCAGACTCACGTGAAATCCTGTGACTCACTGAGATTCATATTGGGATCTCAGAACTCACATTCAGACTCACACTAGGATTCTGATGTTCACACTTAGTCTTACAAAGGCACTTTGGGGCTCACACTCAGACTTAAAAAGGGATACCAGTGCTCACACTCGGACTCCATATGAGTTACCTTAGCTCATGCTCAGAAGCCCTTACAACCAGGGTCTCACACTCAGACTTACACTAGAACTCTAATGCTTATGCTGACTTGTACAGGAATCCTGAGACTCACAGGCTCACACTTCAGTCCTGGAGCTCACATTCAGACCCAATGGGGTTTACAGTCTGATGCGTGCTGAGACCTGGGCTCATACTCAAACCCATACTTGCATCTTGGAGTTCACACTTAGATGGGACGTTAGACCGTGACACTTAAACTCACACTTTCATCCTGGGCTCACATTCAGATCCACACTGAGATTGTG
The DNA here is from genome assembly GCF_007565055.1 of Rhinopithecus roxellana. Classification (NCBI taxonomy): domain Eukaryota; kingdom Metazoa; phylum Chordata; class Mammalia; order Primates; family Cercopithecidae; genus Rhinopithecus; species Rhinopithecus roxellana. The sequence continues at coordinate 24,360,584 of NC_044564.1, forward strand.
GCATTCACAATCCCAGTGGAACTTAGGACTCATGGTCAGATATGCTCATGCTTTCCTTTGGTTTGTGGTGAGTATTGGGGCACTTGAGGTGAGGAACAGAGACTGCTACAGGATCTGTCCCCTCCAAAGGTGAGGAGGAGAGAGGATACACATTTGGTCACATCTCTCACATGGGTTGTGGCCTAATGGAGGGGAGTGGTGGTAAAGGCTAACCCAGTCAGATTTCCCTGCTTTCCTTCCATAAGGAGACTAGGCACTTGGCAGGAAAATCTGAGTGGATCGTTGGTACAGGAGTGACATGAACTCTTAGATTCCTCCGTGTGCCATGTCAATGCACACCCATCCCCCTTGAATAGTTTTGGGCATCCCTTCTGTAGTAGAGAAGGCCAGGTGGGGGAAATAAGACTCCTGTCCTCCCAAGACATCTTCCCCGCCCCATACACACACATCTCAATCATTCTTAGGATGGGAGGGGTGTGAAGATTGGAGGGAGCAGACCTTGGCTCCTGCGACTGCTCCAGGGTATTGAATCTGTGATTGTAGGAGAGATAACAGCCTCACATCTGTGGGGAGAAGGTAGCTGGAGGAAGAGACGGGATCCGGGATCCCACGCTCTCTTCTCTTCTCTGCCCTTGCTGGGGAGGGGTAGGGACCACATTATGTTGTGTGTGTCCCACAGTGTCTCTGGGATTGCCTGTTGAGCCCTTATCCTGGCTCCAGGGCATGCCTGGGATTCCCCACTCTGTTTCCCAAAAGAGCAGTAGCCCTGGGGGGCCTAGGTTGCAGCCAGCCCTGGGACTCCAACTCCCCTGGAGACCCTGCCCTGGACTTTGCATGCTCTGCTGCTATGGACATTAGTGGGTGGGGCTGCCTGAGATATGCTGTCTTCCCCCATGGGAGCTCACACAGTAGGGACATGGCCCTGTGTTCCCTCCCAATGCTGAGATGGCTAGGCTGTAACTGCCCCCTGTCCTGAAGGGGACACATGCTCTCCAGCCCCCCTATGGGGGTGGAGGGCTTAGAGGCAAGGCGCCCCTGCTCTCTGCTCCCCCATGGCGAGTTGAAGTGTAAATGAATAGGAAACATATGGAGTGGATTTTCTTTGAAATGCAGATGGGTTGGGGGGGGACCATGTGTGTTTGGTTTGGGGGGTCCTGGAGAGCAAGGAGCCTGAGAAGTGAGAACTGACCCTTCCTCTAGACCCACCATTGGGTGGGGGTAGTGGGGGAGACCTCAGCTTTGTAAACTCCTGTGGCCCTGAGTGACCAAACCCACAAGGGCTCTCGGCTTCCTGTGGGGAGGGGCTGGGAAGGCAAGTGGTCCCTGGGGATGGAGAGCACTGAGGTCATCAATCCCTTTTACCTCTGCAGAGGGCAAAGAGAGTCCCAAAGCACAGAGCTGTGCCTGGTTAGAGGTCACCAGAGCTAGGCACTCTGTGGGTCAAGGGGTGGAAGGAGGAGCTGGAGCAGATGTTGAAGAAGAGTTAGACCCTGCTGCTGTGGGCAGCCAGCTCCCAAAAGCTGGGACTAGAACTACAGTAGCAGGAACTGAAATTAAACTATGGTAGTGACTTGTATTCAGCTTGAGGGCCCGTCTTGAGTTTAGGAGCAAACTGAAGAGTCCTTAGGCTGTAGGAGGACAGGTTTCTCCAGACCCAGGGCAGTCAGTGTGCCCCACCATATAGCCTACCAGTACTTTCCCCACGTGACACTCACTAAGGTTGCATAGTAGTTGCCTGTGAGGTCTGTGTGACTCAAGGACTGGGTCTACCTTGCTCACCCTGTACCTGCCTGCTCTTGGCACAAACCTTGTACACCATAGGAAGGCATTCTTGTGTAAACAATAATACATCTTTTTCTTTCTCATTGGACCAAATGCTCCCTGTGGGCAGGACCATGTGCCTGACTCCCTGTACAGTACCTGGCAGGGAATAAGTGCTCAATAAATGTTGAAGCATGAATCACTGAGTGGGACAGATCGTGGGGAGAAGGAAGCTCCTGAGATTTGTGGTTTGAGACCCAGCATCCCCTGTCCTACACCCCTGTTTGGCTCAAAGGAAGACTGGTTTGCAGGCTAGACTAGAGGAAGGACTTTCCTTCACTCAGGGAAGGAGTGCAGAGGATAGGCCCCTTCCTTGGAAAGGTCTGGACCAGAGGAGGCTGGGGCAGGGTAATCACTCTGATTCTGTGACAGAGGTCAGAGGTCAGCCTGCTCCTTCCCAGCCTCAGGATTTTGCAGAAGGTAAGGTCCTTTTTTCCCTATGTGGTGGTGAACATGCCCCTTACCCTCTCTGGGTGTGGGTTTCTTGGACGAGAAGAGATGGGGTCCATTCCCTCAGGGACCCTCTAACTGAGGGAATGGACCCCATCTCTGACCTTCCAAGGCTGAGCTCTGAGGCTGTGTAGCTGTTGTGGGCACACAGACTGTCTGTATTGGTTATTAATGCCTGTCTGAGAACACGGGGTTCGGATCCTAAAAATACTCTGTCCAGCCAGAGCCCAGGAGTTGCTGGCATGGGCCAGTGTGGCAGTGGCTGCATCTTGGTCAGATAGAGACAGAGAGGAAGAAACACACCCAGCGCCAGGAAAGACTGGGAGAGTGTGTGAATATGGGGAACCTGAGGCAGCACAGGTGAGAGATGCACGACAGAGAGAGCCTTTGTTTTATGTGGAGCAAAGATTTATAAAATTACTAGTCAAATTATGGCAAAATTTAGGGTAATCTGTTATCCTACACAGCAGAGAATTTCCTTCTAAGAGACTCTGGAGATACATCTGATATCAGAAATAAAAACCAAGTAGTCTGTAGGATTCATTTGAAGACCAGCTTCAGGATGTTCCAAAATAAGAGTGTGGCAAAAAACACAAAAGTATTCCCAACTACCCTTTTCTGACCTTCTGCCCTCCTCCTTACCTCTTCAGAGCCCCTCCTTGCAGTCAGAGTTCCAATGAGGGTCTTAAGACTCCCGTTTATAGCTTCCCCCAACTTCTAAATCCCAGGCCTTTGCATAGCCCCTCTCTCCAGAAGGGAGCTACACAGTGGTCCCAAAAACCAAGAGGAGCCCAGAGTCAGAGGGAAGATGCCATGTGACCTTGGCCCATGAGCTGACCCTTCTGGGCCCCTCCGTGAAATTGCGGGATAGGGGGCTGGGCCCTGGCCCAGGCCAGGAGAGAAGGCGGTTTTGGCACCCATCCAGGCCCCTGACGTCAGTGACTTTCCAAATAATGGAATCAATATTGGGGGGTGGGGGCAAGCGTGAACCAGGCCCCAGCGATTAGAAACAGATCGGCACAACCCCGCAGCTGATTCTGATAGAGCTGCCTTGGAGAGCTTGGGTGGGAGGCCTGGAAGGAGCTGGACCTGTGGGGGTGGAGTTGAGGGGGTACTCAGGAATGGGCAGGCGGGGCCACCTAGTGTCCAGAGCTCTAGGGTATACAAGTGGGCAAAGATTCGGGCTGTCTGGGATTGGAATGATGGGGTGAGGGCCCCTGTCCTGGTCCCTTCCTCCTCTGAGCCTACAGGGTTCTGAGGCTAGGTAAAGTTTGTGGATGGAGTCTTGGCCAGCGAGTGATAAAGAGTGGGCAAGGGGATTTCATCTCTCTGCATCCCAGATGTGGGCCCCTAGGCCATATTAGGGGTCACAAGTTATACCTATGCAGTAGAAGAGTTCTGAATGAGACCTAAGTAAGATGACTTTTTGCTTGGAAGCAAAGGGCATTAATCCAAGATAGAGAGATGGGTATCCCTCCTCAAATTGGGAGTCTGGCCTCCTCCACCAGCTCACATTCTCTCAGCCTCCTAGAGGACAGCAGGTGAGGATGGAGGGGACCATGGGGTCTATTGGGGGCTGGCCTGGCAGCAGCTGACAAAAAACAGGAAGAAGGGCTGGGGGAGCAGCTGTAATTATGGGGCATTTATTATTAATCAGATGAAATTGCTGGAAGCAGCTGGTGTAATGTACGTAGCGATACAGACTCTGCATGCTCCCCCCACAACACGCACACACACATACACACGCCACACACAGCCTGAGCTTTGCTTGCTTTCACAATCTGTTTCTTATGAAGGTCAGATGGGTCTATATGTGTCTGTCTGCATACTGGAGTGTATCTGTCCGTGTTTTTTCATGTCAGCCTGTACCCTTCTCTACTCCTATTGTCTCCTTTTCTAGCTATCTCTTTCATTCTTTGGCCTAATGTGTCCCTCTCTGTCTCTGGCTTCCCCTCCATCTCCCTCCCTTTGGGCCTGTCTTGGTGTGGGTGTATCTGTCACTATCAACCAGCCTGTCTCTAATACCTTATTTTAGTTTCTGGCTATCTCTCCCTGGTTGGTGATGTCTCTGCATCTCTGGGCAGGATTGGAAGACATGGAATCCCTTTCTCATGGTATGTGTTTAGGCATCTAATCATACCTTTGGCAGATATATCTGGGACCTGTTTTCAGGGGAGCAGTTGGACCCTGAGGATCTCCTGGGGTCTTATGGAAGGTAAGGGGTCTTTTGAATGGCTGGAGTCCATAGAAGCAACAGTGGCTTTCAAGATATCCCTGAGTTCAAGGCCAGCTCCTTTACTAACTACCAGTTGTGTGACTTTGGCCAAGCTGCTTCTCCTCAGTTTCAGGATCTGTAAAACACAAACAGGATTACCTCCAAAGCTTTTTTTTTTTTTTTTTTTTTTTTTTGAGATAGGGTTTCACTTGATCACCCAGGCTGGAGTGCAGTGGCTCAATCTTGGCTCAATGCAACCTTCACCTCCCAGGCTCAAGCGATCCTCCCACCTCAGCCTCAGGAGTAGCTGGAACCACAGGCACGTGCCACCATGCCTGGCTAATTTTTTGTATTTTTGGTAGAGATGGGGTTTCACTATGTTGCCCAGGCTAGTCTCGAATTCCTAAGCTCAGGTGATCTACCTGCTTCAGCCTCCCAAAGTGCTGAGATTACAGGTGTGAGCCACCATGCCCGGCCTTGAAGCTTGTTTTGATGATTCAGTACCAAAATGTAAATTAAGTACTTATCACAGTGTCTAGGTAACCAAGGACCCTGAACAAGTGATACCTGCTATTATTATTGGGAAAGGCATTGTGCAGGTGGGTGAGAGATCTGCACAGGCAAGTTGGTATAGCAGCAAGGTTTTGGAACTAGATGTAGACTCAAATCTAGGCTCTGGAACTGATCAGCTCTGTGGTATAGGGCAAGACCTCCTTGAAGTTCAGTCTCCTTGGCTATCAAATGGGAAGAACAATAAAACCTACCTCATGGAGAAATCATGAAGATTAAGTAAGATAATGCATATAAAGTGCCAAACACAGTTCCTGGCATATAATAGATGCTCAATAAATCATAGTGGTGATAAGGAAGGGGGTGTTATGATGGTGGTTATTTACACCATGCCTGTGACCCTGTGACTCTAGGATTGTGCATGTGAGGATGCATGTGATATACAGGTGCCTGTGTGTCTGCAAACTGATTGTATGGGAATTGTGGATTGTCTGTGGGTGTGTATCTCTGTGTTGTATCAGGCCACTGCCTTCTGGCAACCTTTGTGCCTGTGGTTCAGAACCTGAAGTCAGCAAGGGGTGCTAGAAGGGGTCTGTATTACTCTCAACTTTTCTTCTTCCAGATTTTAGCTGCTACCTGCCTCAGTCTCCCCTTCTCACAGTGGGGCTGTATGGAATGGCTTCTGAGTTGGACTAAGGCCTGTGGCTCCTCTGTGACCTCTGATTTGTGCCCTTTGCCCTTCTAGACTCTAGCCTTGTCACCTCATCTTGCCCCCTTGGTTTTGGAAGTCCTGAAGAGTCGGTCTGGAGGAGGAGGAGGACATTGATGTGCTTGGTGTTTGGCCAGTGGTGAAGAGGTAGGTGCCGGGGCCCAGGTGGGGCAGGTCAGTCTCAGGGAATCAGGCAGGTGTAGTGGGGCTGTACGTCTAGGGGACATGAGTGGAGGAGGACCTGAGATTCCTTCCTCTCTTCCCCTGTCCTTTCTTTTTCCAGAGGTTTTGGGCTCAGCCTGACTGAGGCTTTTCATGCTCTCATAATAGGCCTAGAAAGGGAAGAGACTTATCTATTGTCACACAGGCAAGGGCAACACCAGGTTAGGAAGCTGGGTTCTATACTAAGGGGGAGCTGAGTCCCAGACATGGGAGTATGTTTCTGTTTCAGTGTCCTCAGGTTTCCTCTCTGCCCCTCCAAACATCTCTCTGGCTTGATTGGAGTAGCTAGGCTTTAAAAAGATGGGACAGGAGGTCAGAAAGTCCAGAATCTTCTGAGGCCAGCTGTGGGGCCGAGCCTGACTCTCCCTGTCTCTCATTCAGGCCAGGCAAGGCCCCTGGATTGGCAGCTTGGGGGTGGGGGCATCCAAGGAATCGAGGCACTGGAGCGGAACGGAAAGGCCTATTGTCCAAAACCCGCCAGAGGCCCACAAAGGCCGGCCCGGCTTTTCATCTCAGCTCCCAAACAGACTGGCCATTTTCCCGGCTGGGGGCTGAGGGGGAACTAACCCTTCACAACTAGGACCAGGGTGTTGTTGAGGGTGGAGTGGGGGACCCCAGGCTGACACATAAAAGGGACTTAAGATGGAGCTGGGGCCCAGGAGAGGAGGAAGGGAGGCCTGAGAAGGCTGTAGGGAATTAAGCTTTTCACCCCACTGTTCCCAGAGGACCCAAGGACATGGGGTATGTATCTGATAGTTCAGAGTAGGATGGGGCTAGGAGATGGATGTACAGAATAAAAGATAATATTTATGGGGGGTACCTTGGGAGGAGTCTGATAGCTTACATGGAAAGTGGGCTACTGGGCCGCGAGGGCGCATAATCCTCTGCAAACTGGGAACACCTTAGGGAACCAGGACAGGAGCTGGAGAAGAGAAGGATAGTGGTCGGGGACAGAATGGGCTCCTTGCAGCAAGAAGAACTGAAGCCAGACAGCAGGAGGGACTTCCTGCCAGTGAACAGTAGCTCAGATGCCCTGACCCTCTTCCTGGGGATCTCAGAGGATTGCCTCAGCGAGCAGGGGAGCTGGAGAACACCCCAGGGGCTCAGGCTGAGGCAGCTTCTGTGGGGGCCAAGGAGGAGGAGGAGGCTGGAGAGGGAGGACTTGGCAGTTCTGTGCACCCTCCCCCAGCCAGCACCTCCAGCACCATTTTAAAAACAGCTTTTTAATTTAACAAAGTGGATGAAAAACTGTTTTCGGAAATAAAGAATATCTGCTGTCTCCCAGGCTAGCACTCAGCCCTTGTGGAGAGCCTCTCTCTGGGTTTCTCCCCGCTGCCCATGGTTCCTTTCCTCCTTGTCTCTCTTTTTGTTTGTTTCTGCTCCTCAGCCCCCCAACTTCCTTTGGCCTCCCATCACCCTTTCTCTCTCCATCACCCTCTCTCTCTCCATCTCAGCCTCCGTGGGAGCCTCACCCTCAGTGTCTTATCTCGATGGTATCTCTGCATTTCCTTCTGTCTCTCCTCTCCCAGTCTCTCTCTTCTAGGGCCCATCTCTCTTTCCTGATTTGTCTCTGTCTCCCAGCCTGTCTCAATCTCTGTCTCTCCACCCCCCTCCTTCTCCCCCAACCCCAGCTCTAAATGGGTCTATTTAAAACGCCCGACGCTGCCAAGTCAGAAAAGCGTCTCCTGATAAAGCGCATTAGGCAGAGGGATGGAGGAGGGGGAGGAGGGAGCGGCGGGCGGAGGGATTGATCCAAGCCCGTAACCCCATTAATCAGGCAGCGTGGATCCCCCTCCCTCCCCCATTCCAGCCCCTTTTGAGCTAAAAGCCCCTTAAATATTTATCACCCCTCCCCCACGAGGGCGAAGGGAGGGGTGTATGGCACTTGGTGTGAGCATCCCGAGCTGTCTGGTGCCCCCCACGCATGTGCGTGTGCACGTGTGCGTGTGCACGTGTGCGTGTGCTCATGTGTATGTGTACGGGTGTGCACACCTGACAAGCCCGGGGTCCAGCGACCAACCTGCCCCTCAGCCTCTGGGCAGCCTGGTCTCTCCCTGGAGACCCTAGGAGTTGCCCTGCTCCTGCCCCTCCTGAAGGGGGACGTGGGGTCCTCATCCCAAATACAGAAGGTCACTGGAGCACGGGTGGCATTGCACTGTTATTCCCAGAGGGCAGGATGGTGAGCCTGGGGTTCAGTTTCCAGATTCTCCCAAATTTCCAGCACTGGAAGTAACTTGGGGAATAGAGTTGGGGCCCCATGCTTCTAAAGTAAGCAACTTGGAAGGCTGGCTGAAGTTCCTGCTTTATCCTCAGAGGGCAGGCCTAGGACCTGGAATAGGACCTGGGGGTAGGCTGGGAGCCTCCCGTGCCCTAAAAAATGTGGGAAAGTGAGCTGGGCCTTGGGAGGGAGCGGTCACCCCGGGAGGAGGAAGGTAGCCCGGAGCTGGGGCCGAGTCCCACATCTCTCACCGCTTGCTGATAGCCCCAGGCAGCAGAGGTCAGCCCTGAGACCGGCAGTGGTCTGCCCGAGTTGGCCTGCGGCAAATTCTCCTTGGCCGGGGAAGGGAGGCCCCGGCCGCCACTGGGTGTGGAGTGGGGCCTGGACCGGAGCGGGGAGGGTCCCTTCTGCCTCCCCTCCCCCAGCATCAAGTGCCACATCTCCTCCTGACTCAGACAATTAGATTCAAAGGATGACCTCACTGCATGCCGTCCCTCACTCTCCCTCCGCTAGCTCGCTTGCTTGTTCGCTTGCAGCGCGCTCCTTCCTCCCCTCCTCCTGGCCCGCTTGCCTGGTCGCTCACTCGGGGCTCGGCCCTCGTCGCTCACCGCGCGGCCCGGCCCCTCGCCCACCCGCCCGCCAGGACCGCTGTGGGGGCTGCTCCTGCCTCCCGGGTCGTTGCGGCTGCCCGGGCCCCAGCCCCGCAGACCCGATGCCCGCAGGCGGGCAGGCGGACCCACGGAGCGCCGGAGGCACCGACGGGGCCCCTGCGTGGGGACCCAGGTCAGTGGCCGCAGGGCCGGAGGACTTGTCACCCCCACCGCCGCGACGCCCCCGCCCCGCGCCCACCCGCCAGCCCGCCCAGCCCGCCTCAGCGCTTCCCGCTCCTTTCTCGGCCCCCGCCCCCCGCGGCTGCTCCGCGCGCTCCCCCTGCCAAGCTGTCTCTCTTCTCTTCTCTTTCTCTCCCCCCAGCCCCCCTGCCTCTGCAGCCGGTGGGAGGGACTGGGACTTCCTGAGGTCCCAGGGATGGGGCCGGGGCCCATTGGCTGCAATCGGACCAGGCCTCTGAGAGGGGAGGGGGCTCTGGCTGTGTCCATCGGCCTGGGGGAGGGGACCACCGCCTGAGTGGAAGGGGGGCTACAGAGAGAGAGGCCCAGGGTGTGGGGGTGACATCTAGACAGAGGGGATGAGCTCCTGATATCTTTCTTTTCTCACATCCTGTGGGCCTCTTGCCTGGTTTAATTTGATCCCCAAAGCCTGGCTTCATTTGTCCACACCTCCTAGCTAACTTTAGTCCCCACTGCCTGGTTTCATTTGTCCCCACTGCCCGCTTCCCCTAAGTCCCTATCACCTGGCTTTATGGCATTACCCCTGCCTCGTTTCTTTAGGTCCTGCCTGGCTTCCATGGAGTCAAGTCAGGCTCCTTTTAGGATGGAGGCATCAGGGCCCCAGCTACACCTGGAGTGGCAAGTGGCAAGGATGTCTGCAGCATTGCCGATCTTTCCTGGGCTGGGGCCTGGCCAGCACAGCCTGGATTCCATTCTGCCTGGACAGCGACTCCGTGTCTACTCCTCCAGTGATGGGGGCGGGGCTGCAGGGTCCAAGGACACCTTAGGACTCTCCTCCTCAGTGGTTAGTTAGAGGAGCACCCGCTCGCTCTGCCTGCTGCCCCCCCATGCTGGGCATCTGCCCTACCTCTCTGTGGGCTGCCAGTGATGCCAGGGCTTTGGTGGGGGCTGGGGGGCTGGAGTGGAGGTCCCATCTCCTTCCCCTCTCCTGCCCCTTCTGCAGCCAGGCCAGACATCGGGGTGCCCGCTAGACAGTTATGGGCATATAGAGGTTTTGAAGAGGCCTTGGGATCACACAGCAGATAGCTAGGCTGAGAGCTGCTGCTGATCCTCATCGTGGCGAAGAGAGGGTGATGAGGGGAGGCAGCAAGGGCCTGGGGAGTTGGCTGGTTTCTGGGCCTTTCTGGCTCTTGCCAATTCCAGTGCCACCATCTGTCTCCCCCAGGTACTTCCTTCTCCTCTCCTATATGGAGTGGATCTCCCTTCATCCCCTAATGCTGTTGAAAGCAGGGTTTGGGGAAGAAGGAGCTGCCTGGGGAATAATCATCTATTTAGGGACCAACAAAGTATTTCCTTTCCTTTTCTTTCCTGCCCTAGGCCACCCTAGGCTTTCTCTCCCTCCCCTCAGGCACAACTAGGCAACCTGAGGTCCTGGCACAGTGTGGCTGTTCAGGATGTGTATGTGGGTGTTTCCCATTGCCGGTGTCGGGGCGTGAGGGGCCAAGGGCGACTGGGGGCCCTGAGCTTCTGGAGGTGTGCAGTGGTGTCTGTGTGGAAGGTTGACTGTTTGGAGTGTGTGATGGTATCCATATGTGAGACCATGGCTGTGTGAGGGAGTCTGTGTGTGTGAGTGTGACTGTAATGTGTGTGTGCACGCACACCAGCATGTACGGGGCTGTGGGAGTGGGTATCCATGTGGGAGGCCCTGATGTGTGGCCACGATGGTAGGCTCTGAATGCCAGTGTCTGCAAAAGGCTGCCTGGGTGTGTCCGTGAAGCTCTGGTCCTGTGTGTCTGAGGAGGCGGGGGCTTTGAGAGCTCTGCCGGGTGTAGTGAGAGCCCAAGTGTGTGCTCTGTCTTAGGATGAAGTGAGCACTGGGCGCTGTGTGGCCTGAGTGGCTGGTGTGTGAGCATGTGTGTGCGTGTACTCATGCCTGTGTTTACCCATCAGGAACAGATTGCTCTGGCTTCCTCAGTGTGAGGAGGGGAGGAAAGGGGAGGAAGGATGGCTTGGTCTTGCCCAGCAGACCAGAAGGCTCCTCAGAAGTAGCGTGCATGGTGCACGTGCACATTAGGGGGCAGAGAGAACAGAACACAGAAGACATTCGAAGCTTCTTTTCCCCCCACCCAACTCTGGCTCTGTCAGAACGACCAGCTTCAGGTTTTTTTTGTTATAAGCCAATGCATCATATGCACTGCTGACCCCACCCCCCGGGGTGTGTGTGTGTGTGTGTGTGTGTGTGTGTGTGTGTGTTTGTGTGCGAGCTTGCATGCATGGACCTCTGTGTATGGATTCAAGGGTGTGTCTGCACCATAGCAGTGATGGGTCCAGGGGTGGGTGTGGTAGGAGATGCTGAGGCAAATAGGTCTTTGTCCCAGTCTCCAACTCTGGAAAGCCATTCTGTCCATCCTTGTCTCCATGGGGGGCCCTGCCTTGCAGCCTCCTTCCTGTCCCTGGCATCCACTTCGGGCCTTTCCCTACCCCATCACCCCTGCTAAGGGAAGTCTTAGTCAACCCTATTGTTCTGCCCATCCCCTGCCTTTCATGGAGTTCTTCCAGCTGTCTAACATGCTGCAGCATTCTGTCCCTCCGAGAAGAGCAGCACTCCGCTCCCCACAGACTTAACCTGACTGGAGTGTGTGCCTTTCCTGCGTGGAGGGGGCCTCCTGATTCTTGTGGAATCCAGAAGAGACTGGACTGGGGTTGGGGGCTGGGGGATTTGGCACCAGTGCCTCAGGTTCTGTGAAGCTCTCCAGAGCCTATGTATCCAAAGGGAGGATATGAACTTATCTGCCCCTTCCTCTTCTCCATTCAAGAGGAAGGGGGCTGGACCAGATGGCTTCTGAGGGTAAAAGCCCAGGCCTTCTGCATCTAGAGGGCTACTTAAGCACAGGCCTGCATGTATGTGCATATACAAGCCCATGCGCAGGTCACCAGGCAACACGCAGTGCTCCAAGTGGGCCTTCACATGTGGGCACAGGCTGGTGACAGATTCCCATCTCCCCAGGATGCCTCCCCATCTGCCCAGCCAGGCCTATCATGGAAGGGCCCCAGGCTCCCCCAACAACACGCCCGCACACACGTGCAGCAGGGCACGCACATGCTGATCTCAGGGTCCCCATGGTGCAAAAGGCTGGGAGTGGGGGTTTTGAGCACTCAGAGTCCAGGCCGCTGCCAAAATCCATCGGAATCTTGTCCCCCCCAGGCCTCCATCTCCGGCTGTCGAGGTCACAACAGCAGGTGCGGATACCCACCCCCCCAACTCACTCAATTGGGCCGCCTCCTTTTCCACAGCCTCAGCCAGCGTTGAGAGCTGGGGGACCACTCCCCCTGCCTCCCTCCTGGCCCCCTCCTACTGATGCTTGGCTTATCCTGCCCCCTTCTAAAGAGGAGGACGGGGCCTAAGCTTGGGTAGGGTCCTTTCCCCTGAGGACTGAGGCTTGCCCCTGGTGTGGGTGGGGACATGGTAGCCCAGGAGGAGGTAAAGCTTGAATCCTGAACCCAGGCACAGCTTGGAGCCCTATGCCACTTGGGGTGGGGTCTCTGAGAGAGCTGAGAGGAGAGGCAGGTCTGGATTCAGAGAGGAGGGAAAAGAGAAGGGGCTAGAGACCAGAGATTCAGAGATAGGAGGGAGAAACACCGTAGGGAGTGGGAGCCTGCCCGCCTATGGCCAGCCAGCCCCAGCCCACGAGCTGGCCCCTGACCTAGGCCCACCCCTCCCTGGTGGGGGGCCTGCTGGGCCAGCTGCCAGGGGCCAGGCCTCCCTCCTCGGCCTGGTCCCCCCACCCCCCAAGCCTCTGGACCGCTCAGGCCTCTGCCCCCGCCCCCACCGCCCACGCTGTCCAGGCTGCCTAGGCCTGGTGGGATCTGGGGGCCTCCCAGCCTCCGCCCCTCCTCCCCGTCCTGGAGCTTCCCGCCTGCCCTTACTGTCTCTTCCAGGCTCTCCCTCAGCCAGTACTGTTCCTCCCTGCCCACCATGTCCTTGTCCCTGTCTGCCCCCGCTCTGTCTCTCATGTCCTTCTCCATCTCTGAGTCTATGTATCTCTTTCTCTGCTCCAACGTAATTCCTCTGCAGGTCTGAGGCTTCTAGAGTTCCCAGGCGTTTGAATCAGTGAGTCCATGCTGTGTCCTATGTTCTTGACTCATTCCTGGGATGGGTCCTCTAGGCTGCTGTGGGGAGAGGTGAAGGAGATGAGGCCCCAGGATAAAAGGTGCCTTTTCCCCTCACTGTGGGATTCTGGAGTCTGGGCTATGGGAGTCAGAGAGGGGACTGGAAGCTGTGGGGAGTCCCCTCCGCTCTGTGCTGGGCCAGATGCCCTTATCAGATGGATGTTCTGAACCCACCCTGATCCCTGGCAATGGAGGGAGTCCATCTGGTGACCTTCTCTGGATTTTAATTCCCTGCCTCGGAGATGGAACAATAACCTTGCTTTGAGGTCACTTGTTTTGAGGCCTCCCTGATCATTCATTGTCAAGGCAAGACTGAGCCTACCTGACCCTCAGCATGCCCACAGCAACCCAAACCCTGAAGTTCACAACACACTATTACAGATCAACACGCACACACAATTATAGCTGAAACACAGTTAGTGGCGCTCATTATCCCCCACCCTGACCTGATGGTGGCAGGACTTCCCCAGGGTTGGCCTTCTACAATCTAAACTGCTGTCTGTGATTCTGCAGGGATAAATAGAGGCTTTCCAAAACTCACCTCCTTTCCCCAGGTTCTACCCTCAGCTGGGCATGGGGTGAGGGGAGGGGCACAGGGCAACTGGAACATTGCTGGGACTGGCAAGATGGTTCTTGGGTCTTGGGTCCTAAGCCAGATTCTTAAACTGGGTAATAGAGGTTCCTGACCTGGAGCCTGTCATAGTGTCTGTCAGTGTTGCTGATGGCAGCTATCAGACTCCAGGGGTGCCAGCATTACTGTGGACTAGTATCATTCTGTGAGACTGTTACTGAGTCCATCAACATCGCTCTGTCACTGTGTTGATGTCACCGTCAGTGTTACTCTATGTGATGGAGTCTTATTGCATCTTTGATTCTGAGGCTACTGTCACTGTGACTGTGTCATTGTCAACCAGTGTCATTGCCCTGTTTGTTGGTGTCAATGTATGTGACTGTCACTCACTGCATTATTGTCATTGTGGTGACTGTCAACATCCCTGTGTGTCATTGTCAACGGTACAACTGTGTCATTTTCAATGGGCGTTGTTATCATTGTGTAATGGTGTCTTTATGCCACAGCGGGACAATGGCAGTAAGTTGGGACCCTAGAATTTGACTCTTAATGTGTTACCTGTGTGGGTGTAATGATGACACTGGGGTTCTGTGCTGGGATAGGTGCAGGGACCCTTGTGCTGACAAGGGATTCAGGGGCTTCTGGGCGCTGGGCTCCTTTCTTGCTTATGGGGTACCCCCTCTGTTCACTCCTCATTCTGGGGCTGACCTTTTCGAGGGGCTGATAGGAAGCCTGGGCCAGTTTGCATAGCCCTTATCTGGGGCTCTATGGGATTCATCCTGCAGATCTATCCCAGAGCCATAGGGTGTGGACTTGGAAAATTCCCAGGAAAGATGCTCTTTACCCTGGGATAGGTGGCCTGGAATGAGCCAAGGCAGGATGGAGGTGTGTCCTGGATGCCTCTGGCCTCAACCTCCGACCTGGGCAGTGGGCCCAGTTGGGAGTCTGAGGAAAGGGGGAAGTGACACTGGCCTGGGGCTTTCTGGATCTGCAGGGCAGGGGCAGGGATGGGGTTTCACCCTTGTCCCCTAGGGGCTAGGGTCCTGGATCCCTAGCAGGAATCCTTCCAGCCTCCAGAAGAGCCCTGCTCTTGCCTCACATAGCATTGACCACCATCCCATCCTCCTTTGTGCTAGAGGAGCTGGGCAGGCCACGGAGATGCTCTAGGGTGGGCAGAGACCCCGCCAGTGGTCTCCTCCCTTCTCTCTGGATCTGTCCCTCTGCCCTTGAGTCTCTGCCCATCTCCTATGTGCCCCATCTTTCCCCCTGCGTCTCTTCTATTTCTTCCTATCTCAGCCTCTCCTTGTCCCTCTGGGTCTCCACTCAGAGCTCCTTCTCTCTCCCTGCCTCTTGTTTCCCTTTCCTGAGTCTCTCCCTTTTCTGGGTGCCCCCAACTCTGCAGTGTCTGTCTTGGCACCCCACCCCCACTCTGCAGCACTCACTCTCAGCAGCGCCCGTCTCCCGTGGCTGCAGCCCTGTTGGCCCAGGGCCCGGCCCTTACAGTAACTCATCGGGCTGATGGAGGCGACTTTGATGAAGAAGCCACCCCTCCCCCTGCGGGGGCCTGAGTGTGTGTGTGTGTGTGTGTGCGCGTGCACGCATGCACGTGGGAGTGTGTGCTTGTGTGGACCAGGAGGGAGCTGGGAGTAGAGGCCATCCGTTCCTCCTCTCCCTGAACACTCCCATCCTTGGATCTAACCTCAGCCGCTCCGCCTGCTCTTCTGCCTGCCCATGCCCTGGTTCCTGCTCCCATGTGGTGGGCAGTGGGCCTGGGACCGAGGCGGAGGATCTTCCTGGCTGTGAGGAAAAAGACATGGACAGATGGCAGAGGCAGTGGGGGAAGGTCTGAGGGCGACTGGCCAGGGCTGAGGTCAGGGAACCAGGTAGGCCTCTGGCTGCTGGTCTCTTTTTCTCTCTCTTACACCACCTCTGAATTCAGGCAGTCCTGGGTTCTTTTCCTGGCTCCACTGCTTGCTGACTGTAACTTTGGCCATTGTCTTAACCTCCTAGGCCTGAGGAGTAGCTGAAGAGTGGGGAGGGGCTGAGGGTCAGAAGGAGCCAGGCCAGGTGGTAGCTAAGGCTCCAGGAGTCACTGATGTGCAAAGAGTAGCTGGGGCCACTTGGGACACAGAAAGATTTCCTGTGCCAGGGAGGGACAGTCAGGGCACCTGTGACTGTGACAGGGAGGAAAGGAAAAGCAGGCTCAGAGGAGGGGACTTTCCTGGAGAAGGTCAAGGGTAGCAAAAGGCAGGCAGGAGCCCTCTCCCACAGGAAGCCCCAGGAAGTCCGTTGCTCTCCAACCTCTCTGCAGCTGCTTCAGGCTGATACCCACATTTGTCTCTGCTATGCTATGTCTGCACCGTCTGGAGCTGAGTCTCTGGCACTTTCTTGGGGTGTATCTGGCACTGCGTCTCTGTCAGTTTCTCTGGCTGTGTGTCTGGCTGTTTCTCTGGCCGTCTTTCTAACGGTGTCTCTGGCAGTGTGTCTGACTGTGTGTCTGACAGTGTCTCTGGCAGCGTTTGGAGTGGTGTGGATACTTCCTGACTGAGCATCTGGCTGTGGCTCTGGCTCTTTTCTTGAGCTGTTTTTCTGGGTGTATGCCTGTTTGTGTCTATCAGTTTCTCTGGTATTTCTCTGCTTGTGTGTCAGACGGTTTCTCTGGCACTGTTTCTGACAGTGTCTTAGCTCTCTGGCTTTGTCGCCGACAGCTTTGCTGCCTGTGCTCCTTGCCCGTCCTTCGGCACTGTGTTTGCCTGGGTCTAGCTGAGTCCTTTCCAGTGTTTCTGGCGGGCCCTTTGATTGGGTGGTTGTTCTCTGACCACCTCTTTGGCTGGTTATCTGGTTTCATCTACCTGTCTCTTTGGCTTTGTCTGATGGTCCTTCTAACAGTCTCTGGTGTATCTTCCACTATGTGTGGAGCTGTTTCTTTGGGGTCCTGTCTGGTGGTTTGGGGCAGTGTCCCTGGCCAGCATCTTTGCTGTGTGGCTGGCTGGAATCAGAGGGTGGCCCTGGTTGAGTGTCTGGTAGCATCCCTCAGTGTTTCTCTGGATCTTTGCTTCTGTGTGGTTGATAGTTCTCTCTCCTCAGACTGAGGGTCGGGGGGGTTGTTACATTTGCAGCCTATTTCTGCAGGAAATAATTATTTCCCTGCCATCAAGTGTAGATGTGTGCTGGGGGAGGGGAAGAGAATAGTTGGACTCATCTCAGGAAGTAGGACATCAGGTTGGGGGGCACTAGATCCATCTGGCTTCTGGGGCCATGTCCTGAGTGAATCCTGTGTACTTGCATGGGTGCGTGTGGACACTGATGCACACCTACTGGGCTGGGGTTCCCAGGCTCCTAGGGGCACATGGCTGGGGTCAAGGGTGGGCCAGGGTCCCTGACAAGGACTTACATATTAAAATCCTTCATTTTCTCTTGAGCATTGGTGTACAATTACGGAAAAGTCACATCTGACCTGGGTCATGTCCCACTACCCTGACTCGACTGCTCTGAGCTTCCCAGGGCCCAGTGGCAAGGCTCGCCGCAGGGGTGTTGGGGACAGATGACGGATCTGAGCGGCTCCAGAGCATCCAGGTTTCAGGCTGTCTCCCCAGGAGCACAACAGGGGGCTTCCATTCAAAGCAATCTGGAGAAGTACAGACCTCCAATTAAATTAAAACATTACCCTTTCAGTTTACGATGTTTATAGCTAATTAGCTAACTTCACCAGTAAAGTTATTTTTATTTTTATTTTTTTTAGAAAAATGGCCCTGGCATTACCAATATTCTATAACTCATTTGCGGTTGACAACGTTGTGTAGCCAGCAGTCTTATCGAACAGCAAACCACCATAGGTTGCCTTCTACCATCTTAGCAAACCTTTGCCTACAGATGCCAATAATGTTGCTTTCTATTGCCTGAAAGAAGATCTTGAGCCCCATTAAGAAGGGCATTTTGGGGTCAAGATGCCCTGGCCCTGGGGCTGGGATTTCCCAGTCTTGCCTAAGAACAGGAGGGGCTCCCCAGGACAGTCCTGCCTGGGCTGATGCTGTCCCCTCCCCCACCCTGGTTTCTCCCAACAGATGGCTGCTCCTGTCCCGTGGGCCTGCTGCGCTGTGCTTGCTGCTGCCGCTGCAGTTGTCTACACCCAGAGACACAGTCCACAGGGTGAGTGCTCACGGGAGCCGCCTGCTGACCCCCGTCTCAGAGCTGGACATGAACCCTCACTGGCATAGCTGCATTCTGACACCACCCAAGAGTCACACGCTGGCATTGTCACACATGACCACCCAGAGGGACATGGAGTCATGTGACACTGAAATGCACAGTCCTCCACAGTCACACCTGGGTGGTCGAATGCTGACAGTGTCTCTGGCTTGAGGTGATCTGTCTTCTTACTATGGTGGCATAGGGTACAGGCAGGTGGGATGGGAGTTGGTGGGGGAGGCTGGGGCAGGACCTGTATATTGTATCTGGGTGAAAGGGGATCTCTCAGAGATTTGTGGGGATGCAGTTGGAGGCACTGATTGGAGACAGTGGGCAAGACTGCAGGTCACCTTCTACCCTCAGCTTCATCCCAGAGGGAGGATAGGGACAGAGAAGGTGGACTGATTGAGAACAAGATGAGGGGACAGGGTAACATGCAGGAGAGAGCTAGTGCACTAAGGAAGGGACAGGTTAGTCAGCTGGGATGGCCACATGGGGGAGAGCTCAGGGCTCAGCCATTGGCAGCCTCCCTGCCCTCCCTCTACCTATTTCTCCAGTGAGGGGCAAGGCCTGCCCACAGCCCACAGGACAAGGAACCGTGTCCCTGCAGGGAGAAACAGGGGCCCTCTTAACTTGACCTCCTGCCCCTCTACTGCACTTGAGGCAGCACCTCAAACAGCAACATCAGCTGAGGGTCTGAACTCAAAACTCACCTCGAACGAGGCTCCTTAAGCTCCCTGCCTGCATGATTCCCACCTCATACTCTGTGTCAGTCGGGCTGGGTGAAAGCAGAGAGGGTGAAGGCCTCTCCAGGAACCAGGCATGGAGCAGACCCTGGTGGCTGGGCTCTGCCACCCTCAAGGCTGTGAGTAGTGAGTCGAGGCTTCTATGGCCTCTTCTTTATGAGATCAACAGTGAGACCCAGAGAGATCCTGGCCGCCCCCAGGGGCATTGACTGGGCGTCCCTAGGGCCTGCCAGTGGTCTCTACCTTGTGCCCCCATGGTCCTGGACATAAGGCCACCTGTCTGAGAGTGTGAGATTGTGTTCTTGTGAGGGTGAGAGCGTGTCCTTGTTTGAGTGCATTTCTCCGTGTGGCTGTATTCTTGTGGGCTGTTCCTCACGTGTGACACTGTCTGTCTGTGTCACATTGCCTGTCTGCATGCCCTTTGTGGGCTGTATCCTTGCGTTTGAGACTGTACTCCACATGTAATTGTATCTCTCTATTTCTCTTCGTGTGTTTGTATTAAACTGTCTCCCTGTGTCCCCGGGGGAACTGCTGTGCCTCCAGGTGATGGTGCCCTTCTTGTATGTGTACGTGTGATCTCGTATCAGGTGTCACCATCCCTGAAGTGAGACAGTGTCCCTGTGTGACTGTGAACTTGTGACTGTGGCCTTGTGGATGACTGTCCTGCATGTCCTTCTTCTTTAGGGGTGACTGCCCTTGTTACTGTGTATGTGACAAAGTGAAGTTGCTTTAGGATGCCTGGGGGGACTGTTTCTGGCATGTGGTCCCCCTGTGAGCCTGTGTGTGCAGGTGTGAGGGAGCCGTCAGCTCTGTCCCTCTGTGTTCTCCATGTCCATGACCTCATCCTGTCTCTGTCTCTCATCCTGGCTTCTAACAACCTTTTCACAGCTGATTCCTTTGGAGCATTTGTCACCGCGTCAGGGCCAAGAACCCCATCCTCCCCCTGCTGCTTGATTTAATTTCTGAAATGGACAGCACATCAGTAGGGGCACCCACGGGGCGGGAGCAGAGCTGTCCAGAGACAAAAGATTAAATCACTGCCATCTTTGGAGCAGTTGCATGGCTGTGTGTATTGCCATTGTTGTGTTATTGTAGCAGTTGTGACACTGTGTGCTTGTTATGTCCTGTTGCCCCTCCACCTCTCCATTGTGGCCTGTCGTTGTCTTCTGCCATTGTGTTGTCGTTTTTTCATCCTGCCCTGCCCTTACATCATCGGTTTGTCATTACTGTCAGGTTGTGTTTCTACTTTTTTTGTGGAGCAGGCAAGGTGTGGTCGGGAGGTGTTATCCCATAGCCATTGTATAATGTGATGTTGGGTCGCTGTGTCCTTGTGTGGTGACTGTACCTGCTCCCCAGGATTAAGGGCCACACTGGGTCCATGTTAGCATTGAACTGCCTGGTCAGTGTTGATGTGTTGCTGCTGGGACCATGATGGCCACATCCCCTCCCCAAAGGTCAGTTTTCAGCCTCCTCCTCAGGCAGCTGGATGCAAAGTCTCTGCTAGGGGGTGCAGAGAGAGGGGCTTGGCATGTTTCCTGGAAGCTCCAGGTTTTTGGAAGGGAGGCTGGAGGGGGGCTCAGTGACTGGAGCTGGTGGACTGTTGGGGGGGCTCGGTGGCCGGAGTCTTGGACACTGGGCCTCTGGTCAGGGGGAGGCCCCTGTTTAGTGTCTGGTCCAGCCTCACAGCTGTGGCCTCCAAGGCCCCTAGCCACCGCCCTTCCGCCCGTTCATCCTCTGTTCGGCTGGTCCCAGGCTCCACAGACGAGTGGTCAGGGCTGGCTGGGTTTTCTGCTTCCTTCTCCTCTGACAGGGACAGAGAGGCTCAGAGAGGGGCAGGATAGAGACAGGCAGCGAGGGAGAGAGACCCGGAGTCACAGAGAGACCCTGGCACAGCGAGGACAACAGAGGCAGCAAACCAGGACAGACATTCCAGCGCAGAGAAAAGCAGTGCCAAGGAGGGGGCTGCAATGGGGGGAGGGAGTGGCCAGTGGGTCCAAGGGGGATCCCTACACCCCTGCAGTCTTGGTGGTGTTAACAAGTCTAATTAAGAGGCCACTGGCCCAACTTAATTGGCTCGTTAACAGGAATTGCCTCTGAAAATTCCCCAGCTCAGCAGGGTGACTCTCTGGAGGGGAGATGTAAGCGAGTGTTAACGAGGGATCCTGCAGCCCCCACCAAACTGCTGCCCCCTCCCCCTTCCCTTCTCCTCTCCCACCTTCACTCCACAGATCTGGCCAAGGCCTGGGAAGTGTCTGTCCCTCAGGCTTAGTGGGTAGAATGAGAAGGGGGTGTCTTGAGATTCCCATCTCCCTGTCTCTGTGTGCCTGCGTCTTAAATCTGCCTCTGCCCTGCTCGCTTCCCTCACTTCGCGCTGCCTGTCGACAGGTGCTCGCCTCCACCCTTCCATTTCCAGTCTCCTGGGCTCTGTCCATCATGCCTGGGTTGCTGAAGCCAGGGCTGGGGTTTGATTTTGGCTCTGACAGGCTGCTCCTGGGGGCAGGAGATGAATGGTCAGAGTGCTCGCTTCATCCCAGCAGCACTGCACCCCCCAAGACCCCAACCTGCCCTACGTAGTTCCTGCCTTGTGAACTTGACATCTGCTAGGAGTTCCCTAGGGTTCCCTGCTGCCCATTCTCCCTTCTCCTGCTGCCACCTGAGCCCTGGATGGCTGAGGGGCAGGTTGTTATGGGATGGCAGGCTGGGCAGACGGAGGAAAAGGAGAGAGACAGGAAGAGAGATGGGGGAGGTGGGGATAGAGACAGGACAGAAAGAGACAAGGATGGGGTGGGGAAGAGAAATAGATAGGGAGACAGAAAAAGGAGTCCAGGAGTGGGCCCCTCAGTGCCAGCTTGCCTGGGTAATGGACGTCAGTGACTGGGCTGAGCCTGTGGGTGGCAAGAGATCAGGGTCATGGGGGTCAGGAAACTTTAAAAAACCCAGGAACTGGAGAGGAACTGGGTTTTCTGTGAGAACTGACCCCTCTCAGCATTATGCAAACTCTCTGTCACATGCAAACACACACACACACAGAAGATTGCCCAGTCACACACCTAGCCCCTGTACATGCACACGCATACATTTGGAGACACTCATATACCCACACACTTGCACACTTGAACACTCTTCATCTCCCCAAGACACTCACACAGTCAGACACTGAGCCTCTCATCCTCACTCATGCATCCTCACAGGCTCTTGTCTGAGCACATTCACCTGGGAGTGCTGGGCAGGGCTGTGACCTGTGACTTTTGCCCTCTGCCCTCGCCCCCCACAGAGGCACCCCATGTGCAGTACGAGCGCCTAGGCTCCGACGTGACACTGCCATGTGGGACAGCAAACTGGGATGCAGCAGTGACGTGGCGGGTAAACGGGACAGACCTGGCCCCTGACCTGCTCAACGGCTCTCAGCTGGTGCTCCGTGGCCTGGAACTGGGCCACAGTGGCCTGTACGCCTGCTTCCACCGTGACTCCTGGCACCTGCGCCACCAAGTCCTGCTGCATGTGGGCTGTAAGTGTTGCCCCCACCCCTCATCCAGCCTCCCTCCTTCCTTGAGACCCAGACTCCTAGCCCAGATCAAGTCCCCTTCCTGTTAGGGGGACACGGAGAGGGGAGAGCTGCAGCCTGACCCTTGCCCTCTGATTCTGTCCTGGCCCACTCTTCTGGCCTCTTAGCCCAGTCTTGCCCACTGAGTCCAGACCCCTAAACATTTTGCCCATGATCCCACCCCCGTGGAGATCTTAGGTATCCTAAAACCCTATTCCCTCTGACAGTGTGGGCAGAGAGCTGGTAAGGCATGGCTTACCTGGGACATGAGTGGGGAGAGACCCTCAGGTCACAGATCTGAGCTGGAGGAGCCTCACTGTGTCTGCTCCCACAAGGGCTGGTCAGAGGGCTTCAGGGAGGGAATTGGGATATGTAGTTACACAGGTATAGGCAAGGTGCTCCAGGAGGCCCCAGGGAAGGAGGAAGGCATCCTGGAGTGGGAAGCGAATGGAGACTTGGGAAGCGAATGGTGATTTAGAAGACACATTGAAACATCATTTCTGGCAGAGAGCTGGGTGTGACTGTAGGCCTCAGCAGCTGGGAGGGCACATAAAGGCCACTTGGGCTGGTGTCTGTGTGAAGAGAGAGCTGAAGGAAGGGACAAGGGGCAGATCATGATCCTGGAAGCTGGGCAGTGACAATTTCTGGGTCATGTTCCTAAAAGATCACTCTGAGTGGAGGGAGGCAGGTTGGATGGAGAAAAACCAAGGTAGGAAGGAGGCTGTTACTGGATGCAGGAGAGAGGATGAGGACCTGGAACCAGGGCATGGAGCTGGGGAAGCTGAGAAGGGGCAGTTGGACCTCCAGGAATTGGTGATGGATTGGAGGTGAGAAGGACAGGAGAATAGAGGGTGGGAGGAGTCAAGACAGCTGGAGGGATTCATGACTGCCAACAGGAAGAAAACAGAAGGAAAAGATGATGTGTGCTATTTGAACAGTGTCTTAGTTTGGGTTTCCCTAGAATCAGATCCCAAGATGAGAATTCTTATGCAAGTAGTTTATTTGGCAGGTGAGGAAAATACCATAAAGGAATGGGAAAGTGACACATAAAAAGGAAGTTAAGTTAGTCAATAAAGAGTGAGATATCCAGACATTGCCTCTTGGCGACTGACGTTAACCACTGAAGGTGCAGATGCAGAACATGCACCTGAGTTGCCCTGCTTGAGGGTAAGGGAGCTGGGATGTGTATATACTAGCTCCTGCCCATCAGTGGTTGAGAGATTCACCTGGGGTGGGAGGGAGGCGCTTTGATTCCCCAGCACTTTTGACCTGATGTCCCAGCAGGCAAAGCAAAAGAAGGCTCTTAGGCGAATAACTGCAGAATTTGGGAGTGAGAAGTATTAATAGTATGGGCAAGGGATCTGCGGCTCCCTAGACATCTGCTGCAGACCTGTTCGGTGGGATCCTTGGAGGACAACCGGGAGTTGAGATGGCTGGTAACCAGTGGGTCTGAGCATCTGGGATTTGGGGAGAGGCCTCTGCTGGAGATGGATATTTGTGGGGGGTTGTCAGCATTAAGGCCATGGGAGGGGGTGAGATGGCCAAGGGAGAGATCGTGGAGTGAAGAGAGAAGAGGACCCAGAACTGAGCCCTAAAGACCATCAGCATGTAAAGAGGTCGATGGAGGGAAATGAGCCACAGAAAGAAATAAGAAGGAGCCAGCAAGAAGGTAGAGGGAAGACCAGGTGAGTGTGATTTGGAAGAGGGATCTGGAGAAGTCAGAATGACAAGGCCATCACCATTGCTGAAGGTGAGGTGGGCAGGCATCCAGATCCCAGCTGCAGGTACCCACCAACAGAGTGAATACTCTGAACATAGTTCCATTTCTTCATTTCTTTTCTCCTGAGCCAATGAATCAAGCTCCTCTGGCCTCATTTTATTTGGGTATGGTTCACCCCACTGCCCAAAAATCATCTCCTAATTCCCTAGAAGCTACCTAAGAGATGTTTAAGGGATCTGGGAGCAGACACTTGCCTCGTTGTCAGAAGACTAGTGTAGACCACCATGCAAAATGTTAGGCTGAAGGGTTGTTCAGGGTCTTCCACAAAAACACTGACCCACCTGTGGGGCTTAAAGAGGTGTGAAAATGTATTTTGGTGGGAATATACCCTTCCCCATGGGAAGGCCTTTTTTTTGGTTATTCTTTAATGTGTCTGAACTGAAGAGATGGCAGTCAAAACCCAACATTTTAGTTGCAAGCCACGGGTGGAGTGACCCCTGTTGGCCAGCTTGAGAAATGCAGGACCAGCCTAATAATTCTCCTTGGCCCACTATGGGGTCCATCAGAAGTGGAGCACTCGGTCTAGCCCTAGGCCCTTACAGAGGGAAAAGGGCCATTTACCGAGTGCTGTGGAAAAAGGATGAATCCAGCTTGGCACTGGTCACCCACATCCCTGTCTTCTCAGTTTGGGTCCCAGAAGTCCTCAGGATGGACAAGGCTGGCTGTGATGGCTGGGCCTTGGTGGCCCTGGACCCCTGTTGCTGATGATGTGATCTTCTTTGAGAGGTCGTCGGAGGGGAATTGGGTCTTGAAGTAATGTCCATAGTCTGTACCCACAGGACATGCCCACAGCTGCCCTGTTGTAACCAGGGCCCAGACCTTTTATATAGAGTGCTCGCTGCCCTCCAGGCCCTGCTGCCAGAGGAAGGCTGGCCATGAGTTGGCTGTAGCATTAGTTTCAAGTACTTATCTCTCATTGCATTATTTCCTTCTAAAGACCTGGTCAGAGGAACAGGGGATATTAATCATTATCGTCTCAGTCACTTCATATTAGTAACAAGAGACTGGCTTTGGCAACACTCAATATCAAATTATCCTTCCTGCCAGCTATCAGAGAACAGGACAGAGTGACCCCTGATTTATGGGTCATTCAAACCAAAAATTATTTAATATTTATCCTAAACATGTGCAATTTTTATGTCTCTATTTACAAGGGAACTTGGTCTTAACAGTATTCTGTTGGAAGTCTCCTTAACCAGGCTAATCCCTGAACTGCTTTCTCCTGATCCGCCTTCTTGCTCTAAAGTGGATCCTCATGAGCAGAGCCCTAAGGACTCCTCTCCTTCCTAGGATGACGGAACGACCCCCCACATTAGGAAGCAGGATCACAGTGTTCCTTTAAGTAGCATCTTTTTATTTACAAGACACTGCTGATTCTGTATCATTCTGATCTTAAACTAAAACAAACCAGAGATTAAAATGATTTTTAAATGGACAGTTCCTTGTCCAGTTTTTTAAAACTTTTATTTGATTGGTTAGGATGGAAGCTCTGGATCCCCTGGTTCAGCACTCCTTTCCCTGTAGCCCTGTTTGGCTGGAAAGGAAAGAGTGGGGAGAAGGCTATGGTCAAAGAAAATGTCTGGGGAGAAATCACAAGTGGGAGGTCGGCGGGGCATTTGGGAGTCCAGAAGTTGGAATGCGTCAAGGGATGCCACGAGATAAGGTTGAACCAGGCCCGAGCTTCGAATGCCAGGCAGGAGGCAGCATGCGGGTGGGGCGTGGGTAGGGCTGGAGTGGAAGGGTCATCCTGCCCCACCCTGCCTGATCAGGCCTGGCCTAGGGTGTGGGCAGCTTGCCCCTCCTCCTCTCTGGGCCGGCGGGCAGGCCTCATGCGTGCCGGGGGCTCCAGCCCAGGCGGGCTGGCGAGATGAGAGGAAAAACATGCGGTTTGGTGGGCTGGACATGGAAAAACAAGTCAATTAGGAGGAAAACAAACAAACCCTGGGCCAGCGGGGGCACACGCACGCATGCACACGCGCACACGGCCCCACGTGGGACCTAGGGACACCCTGCCACAGGCTGACACAGTCACTTGGGTGTCTCAAGAGACCCCCAAGGGGCAACCCAGATGCCCTGTATGCCCAGAGCCTGATACTGTGACCTGTGTGCATAGGAGCGTTTGCTCACACACTCTAACATGCACTCACACGGTGTTCAGTTCATACGTGTGAACATGCTGGGAATTCCGGGCACCTTCCACACGCACAGTTTGCAAAATACATTCAGCCTCACTTTGCTCCATCACATACGCACTGCCTCATGTATGAGCTCTAGCTGTCTCTGTGTTCAGACACAATGGCACATTTACAGGCACTCTTACAGAGTACCTTCGCCACACAGCCTTGCACATAGGGATGGTCTCAAAATTGAACAGCCTCACCCTGAGTCATGTGCAAACACAGTCATCCAGTCCCACACAGCCTCCCATCATACAGTTACACAACTGCCCAGAGTCTCACAGTTACACACGCGGAACTTCTCACAGTTACACACAGCCTTGCAATCGCAGCTTCTTAAAAACAGCTTTTTCTCCAACTCACAACACACTCACAACAGGCATCCTGATCCCACACTGTCCTACAATCTCACAGCACCCCCACCTCCACCCACCCGGCCCCTCAGCTGGGCTCCAGCTGCAGCAAGTCACTCCTTTTCTTCCTTTTGTTTTTCTTTCCTCCTTTTCCCTCTGAGAAACCTGGTCCCTGTCAGGAAACCCAAGCCCTTCCCTGCTCAGGGCCCAGGGCCAGGCAGGAGTAGCCAGATGACAGACAAAGCCCCCAGTCGGCCCCCCAACCCCCACCCCACCGTGACCTCCCCAGTCAGGGAGAGGAACTGGCGTGAGGGGGAGGTTGGAAGGGGAGGCTGGTCTGAGGGGGGAGGACAGTTGGGGAGTGGAGGAGCCTGGTCAGTGGGGAGGCTGGCCGGGGGTGGGGGCCTGTGAGTCCAGTGCTGTGGCCCGCTCTGCCCTCCGAGGAGTCCTGGGCAGCAGGGAGCTGACTCTGCAGGCTCCGATCCCCACCCCACCCCCAGCGCCCTTCCCCTTCCTGGGGGTAAGGAGGGCGGTGGCAGGAGCGGGGAGTGGAGGCTTCTCGGCCGACCTCGGAATGTCCTTTCCTCCTGGGGTGGCTGCCAACTCTGGCCTGGCCAACAGGCCCCCAGAAGGCACTTCCTGTGTCCTTGGCCGCCCCCCGCCCCACCCCCAGGCAGAGTTCTGCACCCGTGGGCAGACAGGGAAGAGACACTAAAGGCACACAGGATGAACATGGAACGACACGAGATGGACACAGGGCCTGGAAGGCTTCCCAAGGGAGGCGGACAGTGGAGGGCAGAACGCAGGTTGGCCCTGTGGGGTCTCAACTGGGCCCTGCTTTCCCCGACAAGCCTGGGGAATGGAGCTGCCTCCGCCCACAGCATTGCCCCCTCCACCTGGAGTTCTCCTGATGCCTCTCTGTCCCCTCACCTCTTCTGCTGCAAAGCCAGATCTGGATCCTGGGGGTTCTGCCCCAGGCCCCTCCCAGCATCACGCATACTGGACACGCACACGCAATCACACAGAGTCACTCACAGTCACGTGCACACTGTGGATGGAAGCCCACTGTTCCCCTGTGTCACCATGGCCACTCTACAAGCATAGACATGCACTCCCCTTCACTGTCCCTGGCTTATTGAGCTGCCCCCTCCCATTTCCTGTCCACCTGTCAGGCCGGGGGCGGAGGAGGGGGGAGGCACAGGAGGGAGGTGTCAGTGTCCCTGGAGCCACAGACGGACATTCCTTGCTTGGGTCAGATCACATAAGCTGCCTCCTTCCAGGAACCTGAGCCGCCTGTCCTCACGCCTTACCCAATGCCTGAGGGTGGGACAGCTGGGCTAAGTGCTCACGGCAGCAAAAAAGAGTGCGGGCTAGACTGCAGAAAGGACTTCCCAAGTGTGTGTATATAGGGTTACCCCTGTCCTGGGGTTTAGTCCCAGCTCTGGCTTACTGTCTGACCTTGAGAGGTCCCTATCCCTCTCTGGGCCTTCCTATTTCAGAGTCGAGGGCAGCTGCTTACCGTGTAAAGGGCTTCTTAAAGGGTCTGCGATGAAGATGCTGGGGGCTGGCACTGGGATGAGGTACACACAAAGGGAACAGCAGCTTCCTTTCAACAGGCACTTGTACACACACACAATCACACAGACACGCAGATTCACACACATCCACATAGCTGCTCCTATGGATCCCTGGTCACTCATTCATGTCACATAGAGACATGTATGTAGCATGTATACCCCTGCATGCAGACATCTACAAACACAGATATGCATACAAACAGCTGCCCAGTGCCGTTCCTGTGTAGCCACCAGGCCTGTCTTTGTGTCTCCATCTCTACTGAGGGAAGTCTGGGGTGTCTCTTCTCCAGGAAGTGCACCCGATACTCCAGCAGTCGGAGGACCCATTCAAGACTCCCCTCGTCTCCGCAGCACAGTCTTCCTCTGGGAGTGGACACAAAGTGGCAGGAGATGTGGGGCTGGGGCCGATTCCCCCAGACATCACCTCCATCCTGTGATTGATGAGTTGAGGCCAGCAGCCCCCTGCTCCCCACGGTTCCTGCCTCCATTGAGCAGGTGGAGGGGGGGGTTCCCTGTCCGCACAGCCCTTGTTTTTCTTTAATTAAACATCTGGCTCTCTGTGGCCTGGGAAGCCTCAGACCCTCGCTGACAGCCTCCCCCCCACAACTTTGGCATCGATGATGGGTTGAGGGGGGAGAGCTGGGGCTCTGGGGCCCACCTGTCCCCATACAGTGCAGGGGACTGGGAGCTCCAAGAATGCCCTGACCATACTGTCCTCACCCCCAGTGCCGCCGCGGGAGCCTGTGCTCAGCTGCCGCTCCAACACTTACCCCAAGGGCTTCTACTGCAGCTGGCATCTGCCCACCCCCACCTACATTCCCAACACCTTCAATGTGACTGTGCTGTGAGTAGCTGTGCCTGTGACCCGGGTCCAGCCCTGACCTCTGACCTCTACCCCCTTCCCACCACCATGCCCTCCGTCCATATCCCAGCCCTGCCTTGGGCTTGACCTTCCCTCAACCTCTACCCCATCTGACCCTTGATGTTGGTAACAGTACCTGGGCCTCACCTCTCCCCAGGCATGGCTCCAAAATTATGGTCTGTGAGAAGGACCCAGCCCTCAAGAACCGCTGCCACATTCGCTACATGCACCTGTTCTCCACCATCAAGTACAAGGTCTCTATAAGTGTCAGCAATGCCCTGGGCCACAATGCCACAGCTATCACCTTTGATGAGTTCACCATTGGTAAGTGTAGTGGTTGGGGGAACCTGCTGCCTACTCCAGTGGGAATGTAAGTGGATGTGTGCCAGAGGCACATGAACATTGGTGGGGATGTCTACATGCATGCACATGTATACATGGCATGTGCATGCCTTTGCACAGGTATGTACAGTGCACATATATGTGCACATATATGCATGACATATATACCTGTGAACGTGTAAGTGAATGTCCTTTACCTGAAGGGCCGAGAGACCTGTACAGCAGCTCTTCCGATCATTTTTCTGGCTCCCAGAACATGCAGCAGGGGGAAGTGGGGGCAGGCTGGGCCAGACCCTTGTGCAGCTGCAGCCTCCACCACCACTCCCCCAACTCTAATGGCTTCCTTACGTCCTGTGATGAATGAGGTGTCAGAACAGGAGACAGGACTGGGACAGATACCGTCCTCCCCCTGACGCCCCCATCCCAGCCAGACCTTCTACCTGCCCCTGCCCTATTCCAGGCAGGCTTTCTGCCTGCTATTCCTCCACCCCAGCCAGATCTTCTGCCTGCCCCTGTCTTCTCCCCAGACCCCATGACTGGATCCCTAGCCAGAGTATTTCTACATAAGCTGGGCCCTTACGCACTCCCATCAGATCCCCAGCCTACCTCCAGATCTGCAACACCTGTGGACTCTTTTACTCTTGACCCAGGTCTTAGTTTGGAACTGGAAAAGTTGAAGTGAAAAACCAGGCTTGGGGGAGTGTGTGATGCTGGGGTAGGAGGGGGTAATCCAGGTGACAGTGGGGGTGACAGTGGTAACTATGGAGGCATCATATTGGCTTAGTTACTGGGATGCAGGTCAGTATGAGGATAGGGTTGGGATGATGGGATGATGAGATGAAATTTGGGATGTTGATATGAAGAGTTGGTGACAGTGACTGTAGTGACAGCCATTGGTGATGATGGGGATATCAGACTTGGAAGTAATGAGATAGTTTTCTATGGTAGCTACCAGAATTGACAACAGAGAAGAGGCATGGTGACTATGATATTGATGACAATGGTTGGCAATATGAGAGGGTCAACATGGTGGCTAGAGTTGACAAAGTGGGTTGTTGCCAGAGATGAGTGTAGTAATGAAGCTATGTCTCCTGAACAGTGAAGCCTGATCCTCCAGAAAATGTGGTAGCCCGGCCAGTGCCCAGCAACCCTCGCCGACTGGAGGTGACGTGGCAGACCCCCTCGACCTGGCCTGACCCTGAGTCTTTTCCTCTCAAGTTCTTTCTGCGCTACCGACCCCTCATCCTGGACCAGTGGCAGCATGTGAGTGCCCTGCCCTGTCAAGATCCTGGGTGCCTGAGTTAGAATCATGTGGAGTGAGTGGCACCCATATCCCATGTGGCAGCAGATCCAGTGTGAGACCTGATGAGTCAGGCTCTCTGTGGGGAAAAGGGACCAGGTGGGCCTGGGAGAATGGATGGAGCTGAGGCAGGTGTCCTTAGGGGTTCCCAGTGACCCCTGTTAGTGCAGTGGGAACACATATGTCTTTTGTGGCTCCCCAGGATAGTGGAGAGAAATGCAGGAAGGGAGACAGTGGGCAGGGCAGGAAAGGCTCCCTTTCCTTACCTCAGCCTGACCAGACATCTCCCTCTTTCAGCCCTGAAAGACATCTCCCCCTTTACACTCTGGCCCAGGCTCTGGGCCTGTGCTGGCCCCAAGGGGTCAGGATCAGGCAGTGGGGTCAAGCCTGGTCCAGGGTGAGTTTAGGCCCTGACTGGCATCAGAACTCCAAAGTCAGACCCAGCTTAGGGGTCAGCTTGAGGCTATGAGTTGGAAGGTAGCCTGGCTGGGAACCAAGTAGTAGACAAGAATCAGTATGGGGTCGGACTATGGTCTGGATCAAGCTACAATAGAGAGCTCTGGGGAACAGCCAGAGGTTTGGGGCAGACTTGGAGTTCTCTTGCTTTAAGCACCCTGGGCCCATAGGGTTTTGGGCACTCTGTGTGGCCCATGAGGCCTGTAGGCTAGGACTGGGGTTGGGAGGGTACTCCATGGGACAACCCAGGCTGGTTCCTGGGGGTCAACTTGTACCCCTACCTCATCTACCAGGCTCCAACTCCAGCTCGTCATGCCCCTATCCCGTCTGGCCTTTAAAGCGTGTAATTCGATTCCTGGGTGCCTGTCCCCCACAAAGCCTACTCATGCACTCACATGTTCCCTGACAGAGTCCGGAGTCCCTCCCGCCTGGCCAGCTGCCCGCGCCTAATGCATTGCTAATAACCAGGGTCTAGTTTCACAAGCCCCCCCTCCCCCGCTAACGAGCTACAGGCAGCAGCCCCGCACTTCGCAGCGCACACGCCTTGCAGTGGACCTGGCACACTGCCCACCACACACACGGGAACATGCACACACGCGCGGCTCCCAGCAGGAATCATACGCCATACGTGTATGCAACTAACATGCCAAGACCATGCGCAAAACTGACCCCCACACTGAGGTGGGAAGAGCAAAGTGTGCAGGCTCTGTGGCGAGAACACACGTGGCCTGTAGCTCATCCTGGCCCCATTCCGTGTCTCACTGGCACTGGGGCTGGCTAGATTTATGGTTCTTTTCATCTAAAGTTTTGCTCTGAACAGAGTCTATTCTCCCCAATCCTTGACCTTGGGGAGAGGCAGGTATATGACTGGGAGGGGCGAGAAGGGCAGAACAGAGAAAAACATCACCTGGATTTTCAGGAGGAAAATCCAGACCAGGAATTGCAAAAGAATGGGCCCTGGACAGGGGCTGTCTCAGCATGGACAAGAGAGAGGCAAGTACAGGGACCCAGCATGGGTTCTCTACAGCTCCTGCCCTGGCCCTAAGTGGACAGGGAGGCCTGGAAGGCGTGTCGGGCGTCTGCTCCAGCAGACCAAGGAGGACTCCCAGGGGAGGCCAATGTCAGTGACTAGGGAGTTCCTGTCAGTTGAGAAGCCTTTCTCTTGAGAGGGAGGATGAAGGGATCACTGATAACCTCGCAAGAAGGATCCTGATCTAGGATATGTGGCCCCCAGGAGAGCCCACAATGAGGCGGCAATTTGATCTGTTCCCCATGGCTCCCTCCCTGTGGGGAGACTGACATGGAGGTCTGCGGTCTAATCCCGGCAGGAGGGAGACAGAGCTGAAGGAGCTGAGCAGAAAGGGACTGGGGTGCCAAAGGTGGAACTGGGACCCTGGCTCCAGGAGAAGAGGGTCTTTGGGACCCTCCGATCTTCCAGGGCTGAGATTAGGATTTACTGAGCCCAGGGTCTGGGCCCAAAAGGTGTCTCACCATGACCCTGACCTTTACCACCGTTATCAGGGCCACAGGCTGAGCACATGCCCCGACACACATACACACATACACACATGTGTGCATGCACTCACAGCCTGTCAGGTCAGATAGCCCAGACCCCAGTTTTCTGGGGGGAAGATTGGAACAGGGACCAAAAAAGCCCTGAAGCCAGACGTGGCCCAGAGCGGCCCCCTCCTCCGCCCCCGCCGGCTGCCCCTGTTTACGAGGCGGCTTAATGAGGCAGCGGGTGCCACTGAGATGAACCAGAGCCCAGCCTGGGCCTGGAAGGGGCGCCGGACAGGCAGCCCGGCCTGGAGGGTTGGGGGAGACCAGCAGGATGGGGCCGGCGGGGCAGGAGTGGGGTTGCGATGCCTCCAGGAGGAAATGGAGCAGCTGTTCTGTGCCCTGCAGCCCCAGGGGCTGTCCCCCACCCCTTTCTGCCCCAGCAGGGTGATAATCACACTGAGGCCTTCCTGAGGGGAGGCTCAGCTGGGGCCGGGCTGGTAGGTGCCTTGGGCATCTGGGAACCCAGGCTCTGGCTAGAAGCCATGGTAATGACAGCGCCGGCTGAAGTGCATTTGGTGCTGTCGTCATGCGTTGGTCCTTATTGTAACCCTAAGAGATGGATACTCTCATGAACGCCGTTTTACAGATGAGGATGGCAAGGTGTGAGGATATTAAGTAACTTGGTCACCTCACTACTAAGGGATGGGGCCAAATTTGAAACTCAGGCAGCCTAGCTCCAGTCAGTGTGTGGAACCTCCCCTCTCAGTGGCTTCCTGGTGGGAGAAGAGGGCGGCACTACCATCTCCTTTCACCCCCTGCCCTTGCCACCTCCAGGCTGGGACTGTGGTCGGGATTCAGCCAGGCTGGGGACTGTGAGAGAGCAGGGGCAACAGCAGAGTCGTAGGCACAGGGCAAAGACCTCCTTATTATCCCCTGGGGTGTTTCTGGTCTCCTTGAAGATGTCATTACTCTCCTTCAGGGACAACTGCTCTCCCGTGGGGTCTCCTCCCTAAGATGTCCCCAATCTCTGGCAAGAATATTCTCCATGTCCTCCTTCTCCTCCAGGGAAGTCCTCACTGTCCCCAGAGCACTTCACTCGCCCCTCCCCAGAGGCATGCTCACTTCCTCTGGAGGGACCTCATCCTCCTAGCCCCCAGGTGTGTCCTTACCCCCACCCCATGGTCTGGCTGCAGGTGGAGCTGTCTGATGGCACAGCACACACCATCACAGATGCCTATGCCGGGAAGGAGTACATTATCCAGGTGGCAGCCAAGGACAATGAAATTGGGACATGGAGTGACTGGAGCGTGGCTGCCCATGCTACGCCCTGGACTGAGGAACCGCGACACCTCACTACGGAGGCCCAGGCCGTGGGTGAGCTTGCTCCTGCCCTACCTCCTGGCTCTGCTGTCCTGGAGGCCTGTGGTAGAACCTGTGGCCTGGTTCTACCCTGCTGCCTCCAGCCTCTGCTCCCGGGGTAGCCACACTCTGTGGCAGCCACACTTCTGCCTGTCTGTCCAACCCCTGCCATTCCTGGTCCATGCTATCTGGACATCGTTGGTAGGGGTCATTGGGTGGAGGGGTTATCTGTGAGCCTTGGGAAGCAGGATCTGCCTGATGGGGGAGGCGTACCAGTCTGATGCAGGAAGCAGAACGGTATGTCTCATGAGCCCCCAGATCTGGATAGGACCCCAGCCCTGGCCTTGCCCTGAGTTTCCCCCATGTTCCCCAGAGACCACGACCAGCACCACCAGCTCCCTGGCACCCCCACCTACCACGAAGATCTGTGACCCGGGGGAGCTGGGCAGCGGCGGGGGACCCTCGGCACCCTTCTTGGTCAGCATCCCCATCACTCTGGCCCTGGCTGCCGCTGCTGCCACTGCCAGCAGTCTCATGATCTGGTAGGTTGAGTGAGGCTGGGTGGCAGAGGGAGCCGAGGGAACCCCCATTCCAGTCCCCTCCCTGACAGGCCCATGCCTGTCTCTGCAGAGCCCGGCACCCCATGAGGACATGCAGAGCACCTGCAGAGGAGCAGGAGGCCGGAGCTGAGCCTGCAGACCCCGGTTTCTATTTTGCACACGGGCAGGAGGACCTTTTGCATTCTCTTCAGACACAATTTGTGGAGACCCTCGGCGGGCCCGGGCCTGCCGCCCCCCAGCCCTGCCGCACCAAGCTGGCCCTCCTTCCTCCCTCGGGGGAGGTGGGCCATGCAGCTAACCCACCCACCAAAGACCACCTCACCCTGGCCCCTTGGGCTGGACCCTCCAATGCCAGCGACTCCCAGGAGCCCTTGGGGCACGTGAGGGGAGCCTCTCACATCCGATTTCTCCTCCTGCCCCAGCCTCCTGTCTATCCCAGGGTCTCTGTTGCCACCGTCAGATTATAAGCTCCTGATGCTGGGGGGCCCAGCCATCCCCCTCCCCCCAGCGCCCACACTTTTCAGTCCCCTCCCCTCTGCCCTGTTTTGTACACCCCTCCCCTGACCCTGCTCCTATCCCACAGTATTTAATGCCCTGTCAGTCCCTTCTAGTCTGACTCAATGGTAACTTGCTGTATTTGAATTTTTTATAGATGTATATACAGGGTGGGGGGGTGGGGGGTTCTCATTAAACGTCACCATTTCATGAGTCCTTGAAACAGATACGCTTTGGGAGGGTACCCCTCTTCCAAGGACCCTGCCCCTTCCAGGGCTGGTGGAGGAAAGAAATTGTGGTTGGGGAAGGTGGGGAGAGGTGTTCAGCTTTCAGGCCAGTGTATCTGGTAACAGTGTTGTCTACTTCTTGGCGGGTAGGGCTTCCCTGGAGCACAGGGTTGCAGCCAGGGAAAAATTGTGGGAAATGAGTGATCCCGTGGGGTATCCAGTCAGTCCTGGAGGCTGCCCAAGTCTTGGCTGGGGCAGAAGCCTTTCAAGGGTTACCTCTAGAACTGCTTTCCATGAGTGCCCTGGCCCGAGCCCAGTGCACAGGGCTAGAGATGGCAGAAGGGGAGGGGCAGGCTTCATCCTTGGGGCCAGGGGGTGTGCATGATCCCTGCCATCCAAGAGACAGTCCAGGAGTGCCAGAAGGTCAGGCCTAGGGCTCAGCCAGGCCACAAGGGCTCAGAGCACAGAGTGTCCTGGGCCTGGGCAGGCAGGGCGGCTGCCTGAAGGAGGAGGTTGCTTGGAGCATGACCAGGGACAGGACCTGGGCTTCAGAACTGGAATGACAGAGTACAAGACTTACTCCCAGGGCTGGGTTATAGTCAGGACTGTGGAGCTGGAGAGGGTGGGGCTTTGGCTTTATAGGATGGTCAGTCTTTGGTCCAACCTCAGATCCTGCCCACACCCTTTCAGTCCCCAAACTGGGGCTCCGGGGTCCCTCTGACTTCTCCTCAGAGGAGGACACTTGGCTGTCCCAGGCCTGCTTAGGTCCAGACCCCACTTATAGAAGCCGCCTTACTGAGCGTAAGCAGGCATTCTCAGCTGGGAATGTCCAGGGCTGGGGCCAAGTAAGGCCCTGTGACCTGGGGGCAGGGGTGAAAGGAGAGGCTGGAGCTCTGACCTGGGGAGCCAGGTTTTGGCCTTGCTCTGGGTGCCTGGAGTAAGAAGAGGGGGGTGGAGTCAAAGTCAGGTCCACACCCACACCCACCTGTGCACAGATGTGTGCACAGAGCCACCAACCACCCTGATGCCATCACACACTTTCTCCCAGTTCAAACCCTTCCCCTCAGACTAGGCTCCGGCAATGGATACCCCTTCCTGGGATCACCAGGCCCCCCTGGGAATGTGCCCTGGGAAGGGGATTGACAGTGCCTCAAGCACCGATGAGTCCGGCCTGGACAAGACACAGTCCCAGAGGTGAGGCCTGGTAAGGGGCTCCAGAGTAAAGTGGCCGTCTCTTCTCCAGGTTAGAAGAGAGAGGGGTGTTCTAGGTGGGAGACCCATGAAAGCAAAGGCCTGGCATCAAGGTGAAGCTTGTGGCTTTTCAAGCTGAACATGCCCAGCTATGGAAATGCAAGGCTCTTCATTCACAGGAAGAGGCTCCCAGGATGGACATCCTGAGAGGTGGCTGTGGACCTGCTCTGTACCCTGAATCCTGAGTTCTGCCTGGGGGTCTGGTCCCTGTGAGGTGTGGCTCAGCCTAAACCTAGGCTCCAGCATGAGTAGAGGTAACAGGGGGTCACCAACAGTCTCCCCCAGAACATTCCTGGGATGTGTCAGAACTTCCACCCTTCATCTTTGGGGTGGGTGGGATGAAGTGAGGAGTCTCTGGCCTGAGCTGCCTTTCTGCCTTGAGAGCCCTGGTCAGCCCTGACCTACCCACCGCCCACCCAGAGCTTGGGCATCAGCAATCTGGCCTCCATTAGCAACATGGGAAAGTAATTATGTGGGGCCTCGGGAGGAGGGGGCAGAAGGAGGGGAGGGGGCCTGCCAGAGCCTCAGAGGCCAATGGAGGGGAGGACTGGGGCCTCTATCTCTCTTCCCCCAGCTCTAAGAGAGAGACCCTGCTCTGCCTCAAGCCCAGGGTGGCTGGAGGGGCAGCATCATTGCCTCTGACTAGACAACTGCCCTGAGCCTGCGGGTGGTCACCCTCCTTTTGGGTCCTGGGCCCTTGGCCTCACAGAGGCTGTTCGCCTTGGAGGGTCTCAGTTGCTGACTGTCACCTCTCTCTAGTACTGTCCCTCCACATCTAGTTCCTACAGTGGTTCTGGGGAGCCAGGCATAATTGCAGACATCAGTTCTTGGAGCTAAAACAGAATCTGGAGAATTAAAACAACCCTGAGGCATGGGGGGAAGGGGAGGCTGGGATCCCAGACCCCAGGTACATTGCACAGGGTCCCAGCCTTCCAGCCCCCTACTTCTCTTTGTGCCCCACGATACACTGTGGCTGGGCCCCGCTCTGTGTCCTAGTCTATCAGTCCCTGCCCACTTGATCTCTCTTCCAGTGTGGCTCTACTCCATTCTTACAAGTCTAGACCTGCCTCTCTGCACCCCCGCCCCTCTCTTCTTGCTGAACCCATTTTCATTTCTATGTTTGTCTCTTCTTTTTTTTTTTTTTTTTTTTTTTTTTTTGAGACAGAGTCTCACTGTCACCAAGGCTGGAGTGCAACGGTGCGATCTAGGCTCACTGTGCGATCTAGGCTCACTGCAACCTCCACTTCCCGGGTTCAAGCAATTCTCCTGCCTCAACCTCCCGGGTAGCTGGGATTACAGGTGCCCACCACCATGCCTGGCTAATTTTTGTATTTTTAGTAGAGACGGGGTTTTGCCATGTTGGCCAGACTGGTGTCAAACTCCTGACCTCAGATGATCCGCCCACCTTGGCCTCCCAAAGTGCTGGGATTACAGGCATGAGCCACTGCACCCAGCCTATATTTGTCGCCTTCTGTCCCATTCCTATCTCTGAATCTGTCTTTGTCCTGTTTCCTATCTGCATTTCTTTCTGTATGTTTCTGTTCCATCCCTGTCTCTCTCTATGTCTCCATCTTGTGTCTCTTCTCCTGTCTCTTCTTCCCTCCTTGTCTCTATATCCATCCCTCTCCATGCTTGTCTTCGCATCTCTTCTTCCTTGTCTGTCTTCCCTTTTTCTGCCTTCTCCCTCTCCCTCTGTCTCATGTGTCTCCATCCCCATCTCTGTGTCTCTCTGTATATATCTCTATCCATGTCTCCACCTCTGTCTCCCTCTTCCCTGACTCTGTCAGTCCTTCTCTTTTTTGCCTCCCTCTGTGTTCCCACCCCTATCCAGACCCCAGCCTGTGGCCGCCGCTCCTCTCCGGCCTGCACCAGGGACTGTCCTGGCTTCTGCTGCCCCCTCTCGGCTGCCCGCCTACCCTTCATTCCTGCTCCTAGGCTGGCAGCTCTCAGCACAGACATCCCATGTCTGGTGTGCGTTCCCAGCAGCCAGCCAGGAGAGAGGGCGACATCAGGCAGGAATCCTTCCTGGGCAGCCTCTGGCCCTGAGAACTCCCTGGAGCCTGTGAGCTCACTGCCTGTGTAGGAGGGAACTCCGAGAAAATTCATTCTCACGTGGAGAGAACAGAATCCCCGGCTCCAGTCCCAGTCCTGCATCCTGCACCTGCCTGTCTTCAGGTCCTGAGGCCCACAGCCCAGAGCGGCCGGACCCTGGGAAGGCGATGCCTGCCTGGAGATGGAGGGCTAAGGCCCTCGGGGCAGGAGTGATTGGGATGTAATCTCTCCACCTTGCCTCTTCTCAGAGGAGGGGGAGAGGAAGGAGGTCTGAGGAAGGGCGTCGGATGGAGCCAGTTTGGGGAGAGGCTGGAAGGGACCTGACAGTGCCATTCTGATGGGGAAGCCATTCTGAGGGTGAGTGGGTCTGAGAGGGCGCATGCGACAGGGTGAGCCTGAGCCAGGGCTTGTCTGGGAACGCATCAGAAGAGCTTTCGTTTGAAAGGCCCAGCCTGAGGGGTAAGCTGACCCAAGGGTGTCTGAAAGGGCCTGGTCTGATGGGTCCAGTCTGAAGGGAGACTGAGCTGAAGGCACACGGATCCGAAGACTAGAACCGCCAACTAGTTCTAGTCTGCCTGAACTTTCCCAGTTTTAGCACTGAATATCTCAAGTCTCAGGAAACCCCTCAGTCCCAGGCAAACTGGGACGTCGATCACCCTGTTTGAGAAGGCCTTGCCTGACAGCACCAGTCTGATGGGGGAGGCTGGTCTGAAGGACGTCTGAGGTGGGAGGCAGGTCTGCAGGATGTCTGACAGGGGAGGTTGGTCTAGAGGATGTCTGATGGGGGAGACTGGTGTGGAGGATGTCTGAGGGGCCTGGTCTCATAGTTGCAGTTTGAGGGAAGAGCCTGCTCTAGACCAGAAGGCAAGCATGTAGAAGGGGTCCTTCCAGAGGGGCAGTAGCTTGGGGAATGGCCACCAGGGGGCAGGACAGGTTCTCAGGAAATTCAGAAGCAACCGACCCAGAGAAGGAGCCAGACTGTGGGGCTGTGTGCAAAGTATGCCCACAACAGCATGTGTCACTGCGCCGTCACGTGCACATGGCAGTGATGGTATGCAGCTGTGTACCATGTTTGTTTTAGTGTGGCTAGGTGACTAGGGATGCATCTGTGCTACATTTGTGTGTGATGGCGTGTGCCTGGTGTGGCCATGGCTGAGGCTTTACCTGCAGCTGTCAAGATGACAGCAGGAACACCTTGGGCATTACCAGGACAAGGGGGCACTGGGAGAGGAGCACTCAGAGGAAGGTCTCTGGGAGGGGCTGAGGATGGGGAGGAGAAACGGGAACCAGGCTTCCTTACTGCACCTGCCCCGCCCACCATTAGTATCCCTGAGATTCCAGACCCAAGAGCTAGGTGCTTTGGTTACAACAAAGGCAGCCCCTGCCTGGACCCTGCCTGCCCCACCGCTCCAGCCTCTCCCCTGCTTCTCCAGCTGGCACTCCTCCAGCTGGACTCCTCCTGTTCCCCAGTAATTGTTCCCATCCTCTCCTACATCCATGCCTTCGTTCATGCTGTGCTTGTGCCCAGATGCCCTCCTGAGAAGCATCTAAGTTCCCTCTGACTCTGTCTCCATGAAATGCTTCCTGCTCATTCCCTGTCTTCCTTGGACTGAAACCCACTGTGTGCTGAGGCCTAATTCTATGGGCCCTTGTCTCATCCCAGGAACTTGAAAGTGCTGGGGGCTGGAGATGCCAGAGGGGGCAGTCCAAGGGGAGAGGTATGGACAAAGCAAGGTGGGGACCTCTGAGTTAATGAGACAAAGTAACACCATCACAGAATCCCCTGAAATGAAAGAACTGAATATTCAGATTGAAAGGGGCATACTGTATACCAGAAAAGTTGACACAGAATAATTGACATTAAGACACATTGATTTGGCTGGGTGAGGTGGCTCACACCTATAATGCCACCACTTTGGGAGACTTACGCAGGAGGATCAGTTGAGCCCAGGAGTTTGAGGCCAGCCTGGGCAACATAGCGAGACCCTTCCCTCTAAAAAAGAAAAAAGACACATTGATTTAGTTACCAAACTTTGGGGCTAAAGTAAGAATACTTAAGGCACCTAGACAGAAGAAGCAAGTCATTTATTTACGAGGGGGAATATTCAGTCTGGTCTCAGACTTCTCCAAGGTAGCATTTGACAAGTGAAGACAATATCTACAGAGTTCTGAGGGTTAAAAAGTGTCACCCTAAATCATAACCAACAGAGTGGTTGATCTCAGTCATGAATTTGGGGGATGGTGTACTCATGAGCCTTTCCAGAAAAGACTATACAATGACAAGATTCAGTCAGCCAAGAGATTAGTCAAGTTCAGGAGCTGAGGAAGGGAGATTCATGGTAAAGAACTGGTGGTGACATTAATTCCATTTGGGAATTAACCTTCATTCAATTTAGGCTAAGATTACACTGTGGGAATTTTAGTTACAAAACAATGTAAATACAGTTGACCTTTGAACAACACGAGTTTGAACTGTGCAGGTCCACTTGTTCACAGATTAAATAAAATCAATAAAAGTTACACCAAGAGTGCCTGCCTCTCCTGCCTCTCTCTCCCTCTTCTGCCTCTGCCACCCCTGAGGCAGCAAAACCAACCCCTCCTCTTCCTCCTCCTCTTCAGCCTCCTCAACATGAAGATGAGGATGAAGACCTTTATGATGATCCCCTTGCACTTAATGAATAGTAAATATTAATATATTATTTTTTCCTTATTATTTTCTTAATAACATTTTTTTCTCTAGCTTTATTATAAGAATACAATATATAATACATATAACATACAAAATATGTGCAAATCAATTGTTTATGTTATCAATAAGGCTTCTGGTCAACAGTGGGCTATTAGTAATGTCAGGGGAGTTGAAAGTTATATGCACAGTCTGGAATGAAGAGGTGAGGTAGCAAGGAAAGCACATCTTTGTTCACATCTTTGTTCATAGCTAAGTCAATAAATAGATAAAGCTAGAATATAATGGTAAAATCCTAATCCAATCTCTTTTTTTTTTTTTTTTTTTTTTTGAGGCAGGGTCTTGCTCTGTTGTTCTGGCTGGAGTGACATGGTACTATCACAGCTCACTGCAGCCTCGACCTCCTGGTATC
The DNA here is from genome assembly GCF_007565055.1 of Rhinopithecus roxellana. Taxonomy (NCBI): domain Eukaryota; kingdom Metazoa; phylum Chordata; class Mammalia; order Primates; family Cercopithecidae; genus Rhinopithecus; species Rhinopithecus roxellana. Next base: position 24,402,125 of record NC_044564.1, read on the forward strand.
AAGCAATCCTCCCACCTCAGCCTTCAAGTAGCTGGGACCACCACAGGCATGTGCCACCATGCCTGGCTAATTTTTAAGTTTTTGTAAAGACAAGATCTCTCCATGTTGCCCAGACTGGTCTCGAACTCCTGGGCTCAAGTGATCCTCCCACCTAGGTCTCCCAAAGTGTTGGGATTACAGGTGTGAGCCATTGTGCCTGGCCCAATCTCTTAATTGAAATGGTTCTTGAGAGAGGTCTTTCAGGAATGACTGTTCTTTTAAGGTGAAGAAATATCTCAGCTATTCTTTCATTTTCACTTCAGTTTCTTTTTTTCTCTATTAAACTCAAGTAAATATACATTTGCTACTTTTGGTTAAAAAAATAGTTTCCATAGTATGTCCCATTAGGACTATGAGAACAGTCCCATTCTTAGATTTTTTTTTTCTACCTGACTGGCTGTCTCTCTAGCCTCTCTCTCTCAATGCTTCTTTCTCTATATTAGGTATATGGTTACAAAATGTAATACTGATCATTTCTGGGTGGTGAGGTTTTGAGTGCTTTGTTGCATTTTTCTTTGTATTTTGTCTATTTTAGAAAACACTTATCATTTATCTATCTGTCTGCCTGTCTAAGGTAAATCACTTAACTTCTATGAGCCTCCAATTCCTTATCTTCAGCCTGGTAATAACAATATTGGAGGGCATTTTAAAGACTGTGAGATAATATGCCACTCCCCTAATGATAGGCTGAATAATGGTCCCAAGATGCCCACATCCTAATTCCCAGAACCTGTGAATATTACCTTATATGGCAAAAGAGACTTTGCAGATGTGGTCAAGGATCTTGAGATGAGACGATTATCCTGCATTATCTGGGGTGGGGTGATATAACCACAATGATTCCAACAGGAGAGAGGGAGGCAGGAGGAGTCAGGGGAGACAGTAGTGGAATGATGGAAGCAGACACTGGAGTGCTGAGCTTTTGAGGATTGAGTACTGGTCCACAAGCCAAGGAATGCAGGCAGCCATTAGATACCGAAAAGGCAAGGAAATACATTCTCCTCTTGGAGCCTACAGAAGGAACCAGCCCTGCCAACACATTGAGTTCCACTAAAACTGATTTCAGACCTCTGAGCAGTCAATTGTAAGAGAATAAATCTGTGTAGTTTTTCGTGTTTTTGTTTTTGTTTTTGAGACCGAGTCTCTCTCTCTCACCCAGGCTGGAGTGCAGTGGCACGATCTCAGCTCACTGCAACCTTTGCCTCCCAGGTTCAAGCGATTCTCCTGACTCAGCCTCCCAAGTAGCTGAGATTACAGGTGCCCGGCTAATTTTTGTATTGAAGCCATTACATTTATGGTAATTTGTTACCGCAGCAAAAGGAAACTAATGTTTACACCTGTTTCCTTGGCCCAAGGTGACCTCCCCGTCCATCCCCTTCGTCCAGCCAAGTTGTTCAACATTTTACTCACATTTCCCTGACATCTGCCCTCCACTGCTGCCCAGAGGGGGATGTGCATCCCCCACCTTAGCACGTGCCACTTTGTGTGATAGTTCCTCATGGACAGGTCTCTCTTCCTCCCGGGTTGTGCATATGTGAGGATAGGGCTGAGGCCCAACAGAGGACTCAGCTTAGTAACTGTTAATGCACAGATGAATCAATGAGGGCTGGGCGAGAGGTTGGCACCTGATAATTATCCATGACCCTCCTTTCTTGGCATCCGGATCTCTCCCTTCCCTATGTTTATCTGGCTTTCTCTCCCACCAGTCTGTCCTCCTCCACATACACACATTGTTCCAATCTCTAGAACACATTTGCTGACACCTATTAGTGACTCTGTAGGTAGGCTTATCTTTTGTGTGTGTGTGTGTGTGTGTGTGTGTGTGTGTGTGAGTGATGGAGGCCTGTGACTCTCTTCATGTGTTTTCCCGGCCATGGGTATGTGTGTAGTGTCTGTGGGTAGGCTTGTCTGTACATACATCTTTGCTTGTATGTATGTGTCTCTGCTTTGTGGGTTGTATGTATGCTTGTTTGTCAGTGTGTGTCTGCATATGCAGGGAAGGATACTTTTGATTTCTGCCCTCAAGGGGTTGGACTGCCTGCTGCAGGACCTGGTGTGCCAGAATGACTGACCAGGATGTTAACTGAGTTTGGCTCCAATCACAATCTTCCCTTTCTTGTCTCGTGCAGAAGGTCGGGTCAGGCTTTTTTTTTTTTATCCTTGTCTCTTGTAGGGAGGATCTCAGGCCCAAAGCTGAAGTCAACCACAGCTATCTTCCTGACCCTGACCTTCTAGAAACCTAAACTTCTTGAGAGGACTATACTAAGGCAAAGGGAGAGGAGGTGAAGCAATCCAGACCCCCCGACACACACACAAAAAGACTGAGTCTGTGGTTGCATGGGCAGGGGGGGCCCGCTAATACTTCCTAATGGTACCCCGGGAGTGGAAGCAGAGTGGGAGCTTAGGAAGGAAGGCTCCTGGACATTGACCTCCCAACAGGCAGAGCCCATGGGGATCACAGCATAAAATACTCTGTAAGCTGGGGAGGATGGGGTGAGGAGAGGGCCCAATCATGACCTATCTATTCGCTCCAGGGACTAGAACCCTGGGGGAGGCATTTATATTTAGTTTTGTTTTACCATTTTAACCTTTTTTTTTTTATTTTTGAGACAGGGTCTCGCTCTGTTGCCCAGGATGGAGTGCAGTGGTGCAATCATGGCTCACCACAGCCTCAACCTCCTGGGCTCAAGCAGTCCTCCCACCTCAGCCTCCTGAGTAGTTGGGACTACAGGCATGTATTGGGAAAAAGGCATATGGGGTGTCTGCATAAACTGGCCATAAAAATATGGGACAACAAGTTGTGGAAAGCCACAAAAGGCCTCTGAGGAGGAAACCCTCCTAATTGCCATCATGTTCCCATGCTCAGAGCGAGACCCGCTGTCTTCTCTGTAAACACTGTTCAAGAGAAAGGCACTCCTTTGAAACACTGGAATGTGGACAGACATGCAGGCTCCTAGTTAAGTGCTCCCACTAGCTACTCTCCGATAAGTTAAAGATACACTGAGCACAAAGGAGATTCATTTAAACCACTATTGCTATAGATTACACCTATGACGCATTGCCTCCCTTTCACTGTTTCGCCCTGAATATCTGCTTCTCAGATCTTTTAAATTCTTTTTTTTTTTTTTTTTTTTTTTTTTTTTTTGAGACGGAGTCTTGCTCTGTCACCCAGGCTGGAGTGCAGTGGCCGGATCTCCGCTCACTGCAAGCTCCGCCTCCCGGGTTTACGCCATTCTCCTGCCTCAGCCTCCCGAGTAGCTGGGACTACAGGGGCCCACCACCTCGCCTGGCTAGTTTTTTGTATTTTTTAGTAGAGACGGGGTTTCACCGGGTTAGCCAGGATGGTCTCGATCTCCTGACTTCGTGATCTGCCCGTCTCGGCCTCCCAAAGTGGTGGGATTACAGGCTTGAGCCACCGCGCCCGGCCTCTGCTTCTCAGATCTAAGTGATTGTACTCAGTAGTGTTGACCAGAACTCTGAGCCTTTTGCAGCCTCCATTTTGCAGCTGGCCCCTGGGGCTCCCCACCTTTCAAATCTTAATTTGTCTCTTCTCAATCCTTTGTCACCACCAGACTTTGGGTACCCTACAGGTGGTGTTGAGGCTGGTCCCCAACAGGTATACACCACCATATCCGGCTAATTTTTAAATCTTCTATAGAGATGGGGGGTCTCCCTGTGTTGCCTAGGCTGGTCTCAAACTCCTGGGCTCAAGCAATCCTCTTGCCTCAGCCTCCCAAAGTGCTGGGATTACAGGCGTGAGCCACTATGTCCAGCCACCATTTTAACCATTATTATGTGTACAGTTCTATGGCATTAAATACATTCACATTACTGCACAACCATATATTTAGCTTTTATAAAATAGACATTACTGATTTTGCACACCTTAGCATGCCTACCACTGGGCTTAGTGTCACTAGAAAAACATATATGGGGAGTGGGGCTGAGACTGTGGAGAGACAGAGGACATCCCCTACCCATGCAGGGCAGAGCAGGAGAAAGGATGGGCGGGAAGACCAGCTATGGTGCAGATGCTCCTGTGCTCAGGAGAGGGTTGGGTGGGTGCTGGGGCTGCAGAGGAGGTGGGACCACACAGTCTGTGGTTTGAAAGCCAGGCCGAGGTTCAGGAGCTTTTGCTCAGAGTCAGGGGTTCAGGGAGCTGGGGAGGCCTGGTGAGCTTTGTGTGTTGGAAAGACTGGTCTGGGGGCTGTGCAGAGTAGGGCTAGGAAGGAAGAGAATGTGGGACCCATGGTGGCTGAGAAAATGAGCAGGCCTAAGGAAGGTTCTTTGAATGAATGATGGGAAAGGCCTGAGAGTAGGATCTTGCTATGTCCAGGCAGGAGAGGACTAGGCCCCGGGCAGTGAGAATGGGGTTCTTAGAGCACACAGTTGCCATGTCTTGATGAGTGAGTGGTGGGGAGGGAAGGGAAAAGGAAGAGTCTCGTGCAGGTCCTGTTGACTGGGAGGCAGCAGGACTATTTATTGAAACAGCATGGGAGGAGGACAGGCTTTGAGCAAGTTGAAACAACTGTGGCTCAGACATTCATTCACTTGCCTATAGTTGTATACGAAGCAATGGACAGATGAGTTCAGATGCAGACATGTCAAGTGTGAGACCTCCTGGGAGAGGACACTGAGTCAGCATAGCGGTTAAGAGAATGACGCTGGGGTCAAACCTAGGCTCCTGTTGACCTTGGGACAAGTTGATTAATCTCTCTCTATTTTTTTTTTTTTTCCAGACAGTCTCTCACTCTGTCACCCAGGCTGAAGTGCAGTGGTGCAGTCTTGGCTCACTGCAACCTCCACTTCCCGGTTTGAAGCAATTCTCGTGCCTCAGCCTCCCAAGTAGCTGGGATTACAGGCATGCGCCACCACCCCCGGCTAATTTTTTGTATTTTTAGTAGAGACGACATTTCGTCATGTTGCCCAGGATGGTCTCAAACTCCTGAGCTCAGGCAATCCACCCACCTCGGCCTCCGAAGTGCTAGCATTACAGGCGTAAGCCACAGCGCCCAGCCTGATTAATCTCTTTAGCGCTCAGTTTCCTTAAGTGGAAAATCAGATAATAGTAACTACCTCATAGGGTTGTTGTAAGGATTTTTATTTTTTATTTTATTTCATTTTTCGGACAGGGTCTCGCTCTTAGCCAGGCTGGAGTGCAGTGCAATCTTGGCTCACTGCAACCTCCGTCTCCTGGACTCAAGGGATCCTCCCACCTCAGCCTCCCGAGTATCTGGGACTACAAGTGTATGCCACCACGCCTGGCTAATTTTTGTATTTTTTGTAGAGACGGGATTTTGCCATGTTGCCCAGGCTGATCTCAAACTCCTGGGCTCAAGTGATTTGCTCGCCTTGGCCTCCCACAGTGCTGGGATTACAGGCGTGAGCCACCACGCCCAGCCGTTGTAAGGATTTAATGTATATAAAGAAACTGGCATGGTACCTGCCATGTTATAAACACTCCATGAATCTTAGTTCTTAATGACAATAGCAGCAGCCACAACAACAATGCATACCAGACTAGGACTTGGGAGTGAGGTGTGGGTATTAAAGCATCATCAGCACAAAAATAGGCACTGGCTGGGTGCAGTGGCTCACGCCTGTAGTCCCAGCACTTTGGGCGGCCGAGGCAGGCTGATAACTTGAGGTCAGAAGTTTGAGACCAGCCTGGCCAACATGGTAAAACCCTGACTCTACTAAAAATACAAAAATTAGCCAGGCGTGGTAGCGCACGCCTGTAATCCCAACTACTAGGGAGGCTGAGGCATGAGAATTGCTTGAACCTGGGAGGCAAAGGTTGCTGCCAAGGTGGAGGTTGAGCCCAGATCGTGCCACTGCACTCCAGCCTGGGCAAGAGAGCAAGACTCCATCTCAAAAAAAAAAAAAAAAAAGAAAAGAAAAATGGTTACAGAAGCCACAGACACAGAGGTGCTCACTTGAGTTGTGAGGAGAAGGGGGTGGGGGCTGAGAGTGCAGCCCACCAAAGAAGATGAGGAGGGGCCCAAGAGGTGAGGGAGACAACAAGCTGGAGTTGAGGTCAGCGAAGCAAATTTCAGTTCTAATCCCGGCTCTATCACCTGCTGCCATGGGGCCTTAGAAAAACCCCTTGACCACCTTGAGCTTCGGTTTTCTCGTCTGTCTCATGGACCCATCTTCCATCCAGGTGAGGATTATCTATAATGAATTTAGTAAAGCCCCGACAGAGACTAGGTGCTTAATAATGAGTTGTTATTTTAGGAGAAGGAATAAATGTTCCCAGAGAGAGCAGCTTCATGGAGGACATGGGAAGACAGAGTTTCAAAACAGGGCCAACAGCTTCAAGGCTGCCAAGTAGTCAACACATATCAGGACTAAAAGGTATTCACTGGAAGTGACAAGGAGGTGAAAGTGGCCTTGGTGAACCAGCTTCAGCGATGGTGAGAGCGGAAGGCAGGGGCAGCAGCTGGGGAGTGATGTGAGGTGGGGAAGTGGAGCTGAGACAACAGGTGGCAGCTAGGCAGTGACACTGCGGAGTGAGTAGGGGGGCAGAGAAGCGACAGGCAGGGTTTTGAGATGGGGAAGTCGGCGCCTGTGGCAAGTTTGCCTGTCACTGGATGTAACTGCTCTGTGAACACCCTTCCCCCACCGCTGAGGACTGGCTCAAGCCTTGGGATCATTTGTTCTCCCCACAATCCCAGGCCCCTGGGTGTGCCCTGGGCCCCAACCTGGCTCATCCAGTGCTGAGGACAGGCACCTCTTCTCTTTGCCCTACTTTCCAATGTGGCTTGGGAAAAAAGTTGAAATGGTTCACACCTTTAGCCAGGGCCTTATCTCCTGTTCCTGGCCCTTCCAGCCCAGGGGAGATGGGCAGTACTAACAAAAATAGCTATCTACGGTCGCTTTTCTACAATAACCGCACCTGTCTTTGAAATTTTGGAGTAGTGACCCCTTTCTTCCTTCTTGAACCTCTGTCCTTTCTTGGCTTCCCTAAAATTATTGGTCTCTCCCAGTTTTTCTTCTGCATCTCTGACATATCCTTCCTTATCTACTTTGCAGATTTATCTTTTCCCCTGCATCCATAAAAGTTAGCATGGTGGACTCCTTTATGTTATAGCTGGAAGGCATCCCCTTCTGGTGGGAACCACTCTCGTGGTTATCATGGAAGCCACAGTCTTATGACCTCCCCAACAGATGACTGGTGCAGGGAATGGCATCTGTCCAAAGCCGGGCTGATGAGAGCAAGTCCTGAGGAATTATGGAACTGAAACTGAGAAGGATAAGCTGGAGCTGGAACTGAAAAAGAGCCAACATCTTCTTGGGTACCTGGGTTATAAGCTGCAAAGTTTGATAATTGTTAGGAGCTGGGTTTATTATTACATAGACTAGAGAGGGAGGTTGAAGGATGAAGGAAGAGAGGGAAGGAGGGAGAGATCGAGAGGAAGAGAGAGAAGGACAGAGAGAGAGAGGGAGAGAGAGGAAGCAAGTAGAAAGGCACGTAGATGAGCAGTAGAGAGTCCTGATGACATTCAGATTGCCAGATCCAATTGTTCCCAAGTTCCAGCCATATTGTTGCACTAGGACTCTATGAAATACTAAGTTTTCTGAAAATAAATCCTCCCTTTGCCTAAACTAGTTCAAGTTAGGTTTCTTTGACTTGTAACAACATAGAAATCAGGTATCAGGACCAAAGTATTCTAAATGACAGAACAAAGTGAGGAACTAAGAGATGTGTAGAGAGGCAGTAGGAATCTCCTAAAACCAGCCTGGGAACCTGGAAGTCCTTTTTCTGTCGTAGCAAAGCAATTAGTTGAACTAGCACCTGTTGTCTCTTGTGTCTTAGCTCATACGCCAACTGAAGCTGAAGCACTTGAAAATATGGTAATAGGCCGGGCGCAGTGGCTCACACCTTCTATTCCAGCACTTTGGGAGACCAAGACAGAGGGATGACTTGAGGTCAGGAGTTCCAGACCAACCTGGCCAGTATGTCGAAACCCCGTCTCTGCTAAAAATTTAAAAATTAGCCTGGCATGGTGACGGGCACTTGTAATCCCAGCTACTTGGGAGGGCTGAGGCAGGAGAATCAGTTGAACCCGGGAGGCAGAGGTTGCAGCGAGCCGAGATCGCCCCCACTGCACTCCAGCCTGGGTGACAAAGTGAGACTGTCTGAAAAAACAAAACAAAACAAAACAAAAAACCCAACCAAACAAACAAACAAAAATGAAGAGAAAATACGGTAATAAAAAGTCAAGACAACAAAAATGAGTTATTCAAAATGGGTGGTCTGTGAGCAGTTAGGGGACAAGAGAGTAAGCATTTCACTTGGATAAGGAAATTTGTTTCAGCCTTGACCTCAGATTACTAGGAGTAAGATAATATGTGCCTTGCTGAATTTCAGGAGCTGGGTTATTTGCTGCTCTCTAATGTTAATACCCTGATTAGGAAACTGTGAGAGTCTAGCAATCAGGACTTACACTGGAAGATTTGGCATTGGAAAGCCCTTCTTGTCCCCCTGTTGCCAGGCAAATGTGATGGTGTCTCCCATTGTAAAGTGCATTGACTGGAATGGGCAAAGCAAGAGCATCTATTCCAGGGCAGGTGGAAGAAGAAAGGATCTCAGCCCTTCTAGTCCAGGCTATGATTTCCTATGAAGCCACAAGCCATAGTCAGAGGGACTGAAAAAGACCCCGACATGGAGCTAAAAAAGAGAAATTGCTCCAAAAGTGTGCTCAGGCCCTGAATCATCTTGGTAAACCTAGAGATTCTAGAAGCATGATTCTGTAAAATTCTGGTATTGATTATGGTAGTAGAAATGTGTTCATGGATGTCCTTCATCTTTCATACAGTTTTTTTTAAATATGGGAAAATTCCCATTTCAAAATCCAGCCTACTCAGTATAGAAGTCAGAACTGAAATTCACAGCATACCCTTGTTTACAGGGATGATACTTCACCCACGTGAGACTTCCATTTGGAAGTGAGAAAAATGAGTTAAAGTTCACCAATATTTCTGGGTTTCCTCTCCTTCTGAGTACCAGGAAGACTGTACTTCCCCTGTCCCTTGATGTCAGGTATGGCTATGAGATTTGTTTTGATCAATGCAATGTGAGCAGAAGCCAGCGTATGCTTCTCCTCACTTTTTTCTCTTGCCACGGCAAACCCTGAAAGCTCATGTCAAGAAGGTCAAGAAGGCAGTATCATCACAAGATGGTGGAGACTCCAGAAGCCTAGATGTTTGAGTGGCTGCAGTGAGCAAGACTTCCCCACCCGACCTCCCACCCTGCCCCATGCTGGAACTATGGCATGAAGAAGAAATACATTTTTTCTTGTTTTAAGTCAGTAAGATTTGAAGGTTGTTTGTAACTATTGTGTTACCTAGCCAATCCTGATTGATATAGGTAGGAAGCAGGTTAGACACAGGGCTTCGATTTCTGCTGTTGCCAGTAGTAACACAAGTGTCCAGCTTTTGGGGGTGGTAGCGGCAACAGCAGTGGTTTCCCAGTAGTTGCAATATTGAGTTCCTATCACAGAAGGGCCATAGAGCTTGTAAAATTGGCAGTCAAATTGAACTCTTGGTACTTAGTATTCGGAGTGGCAATGGCTGTGGTTTCCCCATCAGGTGTGTGGTATGATTTGGGTGTTGTTCCTAGGATCTTAGCCTCAAGTCCATTTCCCCAGCCCTCTTAACAGTTTTGAGCTAAATAATCTTTTCTAACAAATCATTTTTCTGCTTTATCTGGAATGGATTCTATTATTTGTGAAAAAGAACCCTGACTGATAAAATTACTATATTTAATAATCTCATATTCCATTGATTATGAGAGGCAAGTTATTGTATAAACGACTAAGAAAAAAGAGGGCCCAGTGCAGTGGGTCTTGCCTTTAATACTAGCACTGTGGAGGCTGAGGCAGGTGGATCAGGAATTCCAAACCAGCCTGGCTATCATGGTGAAACCCTGCCTCTACTAAAAAATACAAAAATTAGCCGGGCATGGTGGCACACGCCTGTAGTCCCAGCTACTTGGGAGGCTGAGGCAGGAGAATCGCTTGAACACGGGAGGCAGAGGTTGTGATGAGCCGAGATTGTGCCACTGCACTCCAGCCTGGGTGACAGAGTGAGACTCTGTCTCAAAAAAATAAATAAATAAAATAAAATAAAATAAAAAGAAGAAAGAGGCTAAAAAATGATTACACACTATTAATTGTAAGACACATTCTGATTACATAGTTGTTTAAACTGGAAAAAAAAAAAGTGCACCTTAGAACCAATCCAACATGTTATTAGCAAATGGAATATCTCCAAATGAAACTGATAGGCAGCTGATTACGGTTTTAAAAGAATTGCATAACCTGTTGAGGGAAAAGCCCTTATCCAATCCTCCTAAGTGTAGAGCTCTGTGATTGTTCAATCCCAGGATAATCTGTAAAACACCACCAGAAGGTGTAGTGCTAATCAGTACAGTGCTGCACAGAGAAATCCTCCATAATGGCCTTCTCAAAACACTGGATAAGGGATCTCTACCTTGTGGGCAAAAAGTAAGGCAGCCAGATTGGCTGACCGAGGAACTCCACAGCCAAAGGAGCAAGTCAACAGATGCCATGAGATTTGCTAGTCCCATCATTTCATTATTATTCGTGGCCAACAAAATCTACAGTAGATGATGTTCTGGATTAGTGACCAATGCACAGTGCTTCCTTTTCACCCCATTTTATTCTCTATTTCTTCTATCTCTACATATCAGGACTTTTTCATAGGGGGAGTAGTTTAAAGATAGTTCAAAGGAAGTTAAAAGGTAGTGGGATTATTAGAAGCCACATTTCATACCTCATGGAGACCTCACTAGAGCATGAAAGGACATTACCGGGAGAACCTGTATCTGAAGAACAGTGAACCTATGCTATGATCTCCAGAAGCAGCAGATGGGTGTGTCACTGAATTGTTCTCCATTGTAAAGAGGCGAATTTATTGGCATTTGTATCATAGGATGATTGGATTATGTAGATGAGGGTCTTTTTGGAATCATGTAATAGGAAATAATGTGTATGTGTTGGGCAAACAAAGGGTGGACTGTATGGACACCTGCCATTTTGCTTCTTTATGATGCTCCTTCCCCTGGAAACCACCACCTCCACCTCCTCACTACCCATAGGGTTATCATGTTAATCAATTTGATCGTTGATCTTCATCCCTTGACTACCATTGATTAGTCCAGAGGTAAGCATCTAAGTTGAATCAAAATATTTCCTGAAAAATTTGCAAACAAAAAAAAAAAAAAAAAAAAAGAAGGAAGGAAGGAAGGGAGGGAGGGGACAAGGAGGAGCTGGCAGCAGCAGCAGCCAGTCTCTTTGGATGCCTACACAACAAACTTTAAAATTTTAGAATTGTCTGAAGTCCCGTTTTATACCATGTGGACTAGAAGAATATTGGAAGTCAGTCTGGGGATGGGGAGGACAGGGACTTAGGACAGGGACTTGGGGCAGGGAAGGGAAATGGAGGCAGGCAGAAAGTAACAGAGTTGAGAGGTGGAGAGAGAACTCTTCTGGGTGACTTTTGATCTCTCAGTTTCAGTTGTTCCTGAGTCATCCTTGCCCTTAGGTTTCAGTATCTGATTATAAATTTATCTTTTTGCTTAAACTAATTCTCACTCTCCCTGGGTGAGCTCATCTATTTTTCTCATTTAACTACCACTCTTTTGCTGATAACTCACAAAATATTATCTTTAGCCTGGACCTCTCTCCTGAACCTGTGTATTCAGTAAATGGCATCACAGTATTCCTAGTCAGTAACCTGGGAGTTATCCCAGACTTTTCCTTCCTGCTTACCTCTCCTATCCTCTAGGTCTCTAAGTCCCACCAACAGCAGCTCCCAAATATCCTCAATGCTCTCCTTTTCTCTCCACAGCTTTCCCCCTCCACCATTTCAGTCCCTCATCATTAATCCTTGCCTTCACTCTCAAATGCTTTCAAGCCCCCATTCCACACCATAGCCCAAATCATCCTACTAATTTCTGGATATGATCACATTACTCTTCTGCTCAAAAATTCTTCAGTGGCTCCCCACTGTGTTCAGGATAAAATCTGAACTCCTGCAGCTGGGTCACAAAATTCGCTCACATTACACTCAGATGTGCAATGATTTAAGTCTCCTCTGTTTCCTATAACTAGTCTGATCTTTCTCACAATGCCCTCACCCTGCTGGGTAATGGGCAGTGGGGGGGAGCTAAAAGTAATCCACTCTGGTAAACTCTATAGGATCCAATAATTTATTTTAGACAGTCTCTTAAGTACTTCGGTAGCTTTGGATGACTCAGTCTTCCTTTCTTTTCAAGATAGCATTCTGGATTTATAGGGGTCTTATGTGAATTTCATGGCATTGGATTGGGGGAAGGGGCCTCTTAGTCACATGGTCCTGGGGGTTGTGTCAGCTGGCATTAGCTGAGATGTGGTCGATCTGGCATAAGTTAATGAATAACAACCCTGAGAGGTAGCTATTACTACAACCACTTTACAGATGAGGAAGCTGAGGCTAAGAGAGATTAACTTGCTCAAGATCACAAAGTTAGTAAGTGAACTAGGAATCAATACCGTCCCGATTACCGTAGGCACTTAATTAAATGAGTCTAGGATTCCAGAGAGAAGTTAAGGCTAGACTTGTGAGCACTGGGAGACTTCATGATATAGCTTCAGGGATGTGATCCTCCAAGGAGAGCATGTAGAGCGGGATGAGAAGAAGGCCTGGATCAGAATAGGTGACAATCACTGGCCTGTGACGGTCGGGGAGGACAAGGTCTACCTCACTGCTCCTGTCCAAGCTATCTTCTTAGGGGAACTTTTAGGATGGCGAGGCAGGACTTCCACCATGCCTGCACCTATTCCAGCCAGGGCGTAACCATCGCTCAGGACACTCCATTTCTGTCCCAGGCTCCCCAACAGCCTGGCAGCAAGCCTGCGACCAACACTGGGTAGGAACTCAGTAAATGTGTCCAAAGAACCTGTGTTGCCAGAGATTTTCACACTTCTTAGGGCCAGGGAACGTGGAGCCCTCTAAAGTAGGAATGCAGAGTCCACACCCAGGTGGCAGAGGCAAGTGCGAGACTGCACTATAGGCGGTTCCCTAGGTGAGAAGGTTCAGTCTCCTGCCAGGTGTGGGCACGCGGGGCCTTCCTCCGATGACGGGCTTAGAGACCTCTCCCAGATACAGAGAGATGGTTTCCTCAGATGTGGAAATGCAGAGGCCTTGGCCTTTCTCGGATGTGGGGTGTACAACCCTTCTATGTGTAGAAGGTGCAAGAAATCCCTACGAGAGGTTAGGCCTCGCCCCCTCCCCACCCCATCCCCTCTCCTGGGAAAGATCCAGGACCAGCTACTCCTTCGGCCCTCCTCCTTGCCCGGCGCCAGCCCGAGAGGCGGGCTGGTCTCCACCCCAGCGCACCACCAATGGTGCGGGAACCGGGGCTCGGCCCGCCAATTGAGTGGCGGCAGCGGCGCGGGGATGGCTCCGCCCCCGGGCCGCAGGCCGCCGGCCTTCAAGGAGGCGGGGCTCTTCGCTGTTTTTGCTGGCGGCCGAGCCCGGCCGAGCCCAGCCGAACGTAGCCGAGCTCAGCCGAGCCCAGCCGAACGCAGCCGAGCTCAGCCGAACCCCGCGCAGCTCCCGCCGCCGCCGCCCGAGCGCTGCCGAGCGAGCGAGCAGCCGCGGCCGCGGAGGAGGTGCGGCCCCAAGGGGAGGAGGTGCCCGCTCGCCGCAGACCGCCCGCGGCAGAGGCCGCCCCGGTCGCGCCGCGGCGGGAGCGGCCGGCGGAGGCTGCGCGGCCGAGGGGGAGGGCCGGGGGAGCGGACGTCGCCTTTGCTGGTCTCCCATCTCCCGCCGCCCCCCGCCCGCAGGCTCCCCAGTCTTAGTCGGCGCCGAGCATCCCGCTGCCCCGGACCCTCCCGCGGGCGCGCACCAGGCTCAACTCAGGTAAGAAGGGCCTCCCGCCACGGGCACGGGGGCCAAGAACATGCGACCCGAAGATGGTGATAAAGAGACAGAGACACACTGCCGCGGAGAGAGACGAACACAAAGACAGAGACACGGGAATCACCAAAAAGACCCCACGGAGAAGGGGAGAGGGATACGTCCATGGTAACAGAGGGGGATACAGCCTGGAAGAGAGAGACGGAGAGACACAGAGACTGATGCAGAGATACACAGAGACACACTGGTAGAGAAACGAGACAGAGGAGACACACTCAGAGATGGGGACACACGGAGAGGCAGCCACACACACACAGAGGTGGGTGTGCAGAGGCACAGGCACACATCCAACGGAGGGACAGTGAGACATCAGACACACACACCTGACCCAGAGAGAGCCCCACACAGAGGCACACAGTCGTGGACGCACAGAGCCTGCACATGCCTGCCAGGGCCTCCACAAAGTTCCCTCTGTGCAAGCTGGCGCCTCAGGAGGTCTTCTGGTCGGGCTGGCTGGAGTCCTGGGAGAGAGGAGGCGCCCAGGCCACACCAGAGCTGCTTACAACCCCCATCCTCTTGGGCGGGGGGCTGCCTGGATCCCACCCACCAAAAGACGGCTTTTGAGGGCTGCAAGCTTGGTGGGTAGGGCCAGGGCATGCCCACCAGGTCTAAGGAGAATGAGATGACGGCTGCCTACTTCAGCTTCCCCACGCTGGCTACACACTCATTCAGGTGCCCAGAACCAGGCCTGCGGATGGGGGTGCTGGCTCTGTGGGGTATTTAAGCCTGTTGGGACCCAAAGTCTTTCACCAGGGAGGCCAGAAATGTGGGAGGGAGGCTGTCTTCCCTACCTCTCTCCTCCTAGGCCTCACCCCACTCTCCCTCCTCACCACCCTCTCCTTTACTCTGTACCCCCAACAGGCTCAGGACTGCAGGTAGACATCTCCACTGCCCAGGAATCACTGAACGTGCAGACAGCACAGCCTCCTCAGAAGGCCGGCCATACCAGAGTCCTGCCTCGGCATGGGCCTCGCCATCGAGGCAGCTCCACTGTCTGTGCTGGTCTGAGGGTGCTGCCCGTCATGGGGGCAGCCATCTCCCAGGGGGCCCTCATCGCCATCGTCTGCAACGGTCTCGTAGGCTTCTTGCTGCTGCTGCTCTGGGTCATCCTCTGCTGGGCCTGCCATTCTCGCTCTGCTGACGTTGACTCTCTCTCTGAATCCAGTCCCAACTCCAGCCCTGGCCCCTGTCCTGAGAAGGCCCCACCACCCCAGAAGCCCAGCCATGAAGGCAGCTACCTGCTGCAGCCCTGAAGGCCCCTGGCCTATCCTGGAGCCTAGGACCTAAGTCCACCTCACCTAGAGCCTGGAATTAGGATCCCAGAGTTCAGCCAGCCTGGGGTCCAGAACTCAAGAGTCTGCCTGCTTGGAGCTGGACCCAGTGGCCCAAAGTCTAGCAAGCCTGGCTCCAATAGGAGCTCAGTGGCCCTAAGGAGATGGGCCTAGGGTGGAGGCTTATGAGTTGGTGCTAGAGCCAGGGCCATCTGGACTATGCTCCATTCCAAGGGCCAAGGGTCAGGGGCTGGGTCCACTCTTTCCCTAGGCTGAGCACCTCTAGGCCCTGTAGGTTGGGGAAGCAAACTGGAACCCATGGCAATAATAGGAGGGTGTCCAGGCTGGGCCCCTCCCCTGGTCCTCCCACTGTTTGCTGGATAATAAATGGAACTATGGCTCTACCCTGAGATTTTCTTCTCTTCCTGAGGGCCCCATGGTAGCAAAATTAAAGCTGTGGGGTGGGTTTCTAGACAGGTTTATTTGTGCAAAGTTAGAGGGGTAATGGTGGTTGAAGACCAAGTCCTGGAGTAAGGTGCTGGGACCTTAAGGAGCAGAATAAGAAGGGAAGATGCTGGGACCTGATCAGGAGTGGGGTCACATGCTGGGTGCTAAGGCTGGACTGGGTACCAGGGTTAAGCCCTAGGAGTACTGGATTCAAGCGATGGGACAGAGGCTGAGGCTGGGCCCTCAGGTCTTGATTTTCACTTCCCTCACCAGATTCAGCAGTTTGTCCAGTTTCGCAATCTCCACAGCTGGACCCTTCTGCACCTCCTGCCCCTTCTTTTCCTGGGGAGAGGGAAAGTATGCATGGGGGAGGAATGGTGGGTCCCCCGTCTCGGGGTCGCAGCGCCACCTCCTCTGCCCAGCCTGTCCAGCTGTGCCCTACCCCTCCCCTGCCCAATAAATTCTGGATCCCTGCCTCCCCTCTCCCTGACATGATCATTCCCCGACTCAGGTTAGGTGACACAGGGGCTCAGCTGACAGCCTACAAAAAGGAGTCCAGCTCTGGCTTGGACATGGGGTCTCGATGCTTGTGGGAGTGGGAAAAGGCATCCATTCCCTGAACCTCAGGGGAACAGCCTTCCAGGCCAGGGAGATCCAGCTCTGTGAAGGCTGGGGGCTGACTGCTGGCACCATCCTTACCATGGGAAGGTCCCTGGCCCAGTCCTATCGAGGAGCTAATGGGTATGTGTTTGGGGAGGGAGGGGCTGTGGACAGAGCCTCAGGGGCCCTCACCTAGTCCTCTCACCTGATGCCTTCAGGTCAGGTTGGCAGTGGGTGCCATTTGGGGCGAGACCTGCTGTGTCAGACATACCCAGGGTTGGGAAGAGTGTCAAGAGACCCATAAGGGCAGAGGGAATAGTCCATGTGACTCCAGGTGTTGTTGGCTGAGGCTGTCCCTTAGAAGACCAGATGCTGAGTTTATGACCCATCACCCTCCCTGCAAAGCACTCTAATCCTTCCATTATGAGTTGGACACTGGAGTGCCACCCACAGGTCCCGAGAACTCCTTGGCAGACCAGCACCAGTCCCACCCTCCCTACTGTCCAGGCTGGGGGGTGAGGGCTACGCTGGGACAGGCTGGGCAGTTGCCATTTCCCCATTTCCTGCCTTCGCTCTGCTTCTGGGCCTCCATCTTCTCAGCCACCTGTGCCCACTGCTTACTGACACCTACCCTAGCCTTGCCTTGGTCTGGCCAGGGCTGTAAAGGGGATGGGGCAGGGGTGAGTGCAGGACCAATAGGCTCCCTGGCTCCTTTTTGGCTGCTGACACCATGGTGTGACCCCGTACCTGCTCCCAAATTTTCTCCCCTATCACTTTGCAGCTCAGTGCCTTTTTGCCACTACCTAGCTCACCTCTACCCTCTCCAGGCAGAGGACAAAAAGCTCTTTTTCTCTCTCTTCCCTCTCTCCTTCCTAAATTAAACTTGGGTTCTCTTCTTGGCTTCACCCCATCCCCTGGGAGTTAGGGGACCTGGTTTTAGTTGCAGCTCTGTCGTTAACTCCCTATATGACTTTGGGCAAGGCCTTTGCCTTTCTGAGCTTCGGTTTCCCATCGAAACTGAAGACAGTCTTTGGCCTTGGACACTTTGGGCTCTTGACACCCATCATGGGAACTCCCTGGGCAGGGAGGTCCAGACCTTTGTGGGGAAGCCCTTTGGAAAGGGCAGGGAGTCTGCAGCTCACAGAGGAAGGGCAGTAGGGATGCCCAGAGGATTTCGTTTTGCATGAATCACTTGACTGATAGGGTCAGATGGCAATTTCACAGGAACTTCTAATCCATTCAAGTACCCACCAACCCCCACCCATCCCTGCTCAGGTCCTCAGAGACGTAGGCCCCCAGATACACAGAATCCATCTCTCCCAGCCATGACTGACCCCTCTCTGAGGGGAACTGAAACTGTGGGAGATCCTTACCTCCCGATCAGAGTGGGCAGGCAGGCTCCCACCCATGTCTACCACCCTCATGGTGTCATGGCTGTACTCCTCCCCCTAAGAATGACCATCATCCCTCCTGAAGGGTTGTCCAACTCTGCCAGCTTCAACCTGGGTCTCTCTCCGCAGAAAATTAAGAACACATTTTATCTATTCCACAAATTATGCTGCCTCCTTCCTCTTCCTTGAGGCCAACTAGCTGGGCTCAGCAAAGAGATTCAGACCACGCCTGACTCCCTCCCTCCCATCAAGCCCACCGCAGCCTCTGGGCCACAGCTGCAGGCGCTTAGCAGCCTTCTAAGTATTTATAGCCAAGTCCGCCCCCTCCCTCAGCTGGCTACAATTACAGGGCCGGCCACACTCCTAGCCCTTGCCTCCCTGGCCATGGTGGGGAACAGACCAAGCCAGCACCAGAGGGATGGCGCAGCAGTCCCTTCCTTGGTAGGAGCACAGTGCAGGGAAGTCAGTAGTCGAAAGACACAGGCCCCTGCCACTGCCTCAAACTTCAGTAAATGCCTCAAATTGCGAGGAGGGATGGTCATCAGGGCAAGCTGGCCCAGTCCTGATCCTGGCCCAGAACCTGGCAAAAAGCAAAGAGCCATCTCTACTCTTAGCACACAAATGGGCAGGACCGGGCTCTGGGTTCTTTGTTTGCTTGTTTGTTTTTTGAGACTGAGTCTTGCTCTGTCGCCCAGGCTGGAGTGCAGTGGCGAGATCTCAGCTCACTGGAAGCTCCGCCTCCCAGGTTCACGCTGTTCTCCTGCCTCAGCCTCCCGAGTAGCTGGGACTACAGGCGCCCGCCACCACGCCCGGTCAATTTTTTGTAATTTTAGTAGAGACAGGGTTTCAACGTGTTCACCAGGATGGTCTTGATCTCCTGACCTCGTGATCCACCTGCCTCGGCCTCCCTAAGTGCTGGGATTACAGGCTTGAGCCACTGCGCCCGGCCCCGGCTCTGGGTTCTTGGGCTCAGGATTCTAAGGCCTGGGCTGCAAAGCCCGGGTTCATAAGTCTGGATCTGGACTCAGATCTAGAGTTTAAGGTCATCGCTCTGGGCTCCAGACCTGTATTTGGGGTCCTTAGGCTGTGGGCAGGGTCTCCTCATCACTGGAGACCCTAGAAACAGGAACCAGAGCTCAGAAGGAGGGCTGCATAGCTGCTGACCTAGCTACCCTCCTCACAGCTCATTTCCTTCCTTTCTGTGTAGACCCACAGCTCCCAGTTCAGGGACCACTGGGGTTGAAGCCCTGTGAAAGCCCAGCCAATGAGGCAGTGGCTCAGCCCCAAGCCCCCTGCCTGGGTGACCTGTCCTACCCACAGCATTTCCACTGGGAAGAAATCAATGATACCTCCACATTTGCCTCCGCAGGCTTCAGATCCACCTGCTCACTGGATGTCTCCACCTGGGAGAGTCACCTGGGGCCCCACAGGTAACTCAAATGCAGCATGTCAAACTGCTATTTTCTCACAAACCTCCTGCTTCTACTGTGAGTCTCATTCAGGCAATGACACCATCCTTACCCTGAGTCTCCCAAGCCAGAAACCGGGGGGTCACCCCGGCTCCTCCCTTCTGTCATCCCCACCCTCCTGGAGACTTTATCTCTTGCAGCAGCCCAAAGTCCCAGAGCCTGTACCTTTGGCATCTTGCGCAAATTGGGTGAGAGCTTGAGGCAGATGATATGCCCACGGTCATCGCCCACAATGATGATGGGGTGGATGGGATTGAACTGCACGTGGGTGATCTTGTTCTTCTTTTTGGCCGCCACAGGCTGGTTGCAGATGGCCTCATACTTGTTGATGGCCAAGTCAAACACGTGGGCCTGTGAAGAGGTCGGTGTCAACACACTCAGGGGTAAGAGGCCTGTCTTCCACCTCAGAGGAATCAGTCCCTGGACTTTCTGGGGAAAGACTGTAGAAGGCTAATGGCTGCAGCACACTGGAGCTGGAGGTGGAGGGAGGGGAATTCTGTGTCTCTGTCTGTGTTTTTCTTATGGTTGAAAGAGTGAGAATAAAAAAGTTTAGGAGAAATTTTAAATCTATGGAGAATTAACAATAATAGCAGCTACAGGCTGGGAGTGGTGGCGCACTGATGCCTGTAATCCCAGCACTTTGGGAGGCCAAGGTGGGTGGATTACCTGAGGTCAGGAGTTCGAGACCAGGCTGGCCAACATGGTGAAACCCTGTCTCTTTATCAGAAATACAAAAAATTAGCTGAGCATGGTGGCCCATGCCTGTAGTTCCAGCTACTAGGGAGGCTGAGATGGGAGAATCACTTGAACCTGGGAGGCAGAGGTTACAGTGAGCCAAAATGGAGCCACTGTACTCTAGCCTGGGCAACAGTGAGATCTTGTCTCAAAAACAAGAAAGAAAAAAGAAAAGAAAACAGCAGCTACCATTTGTTGAACACTTACTATGTACTGGACTCTGGGCAAGCACATCACACGGTTGCATCATCTCATTATGCTCTTCACAACCACTCTACAAGGTAGTTCTGTCACTATCTTCATTTTATAACAGAGGAGTTAGAGGCTAACTTGCTAGTAAGTGGCAGAGCCAGGGCTTACACCAGTTAATATATGTAAAGTGCAAAGGCAGTGCTTGACATACCAGTGCTCAATCAATGTTGGATGCTACCTTCACCACACCCTCAGACCAAACCGCTATCAACTCTCGCCTGGACAACTGTGGCAGCCTCTTAACTGGTCTCCCCACTTCCACTCTTGCCTTGCTACAGTCCATCCTCCATACAGTGGCAGGCTTACCTTTAAAACACTTAAAATCCTCCCACAGTCTCCCTTGGCACTATAAATAAAATCCAGATCCCTCATTCTAGCCCACCTCCCCACTCTCACCTCATGTTCTCGCCCCTTGCTTACTATACCCTAGCCACACTTGCCTTCCTGTTCCTTAAACCCCACGCTGGTTCCCACCTCAGGGCGTCTGCCCCAGCTGCTCCCTCACCATGGGCTGCTCCCCTGCCCTATCTCCACATGGCTGCCTCCTTCTTGCTAGTGAACTCGCAGCAGGAGTGTCACCTCTTCAAAGAAGCCTTTCCTGACCGCTGTATCCAAGAGACCACCCAGTCCTTTTCTTTTTTCTCTTTCTTTTTCGTTACCTGGTCTCTATGAACCTATCTTTCTTCTTTTAATGTAACAACTTTATTGAGACATAATTCACATAACTATAAAATTCACTCATGTAAAGTATAAAATTCTTGGTGTTAGTATATTCACAGTTATGCAACCTTCGCTACAACCGATTTTAGAACATTTTCACCACCCTAGGCCACACAAATTGACTTTCCATCTCTACACATTTGCCTGTTTTGGATGTATTATATAAATGGAATTATACAGTATGGGATCTTTTGTGACTGACTTTTTACACTAAGCATGTTGTCAAGGTTCCTCTATGTTGTAGCATGTATCAGCACGTCATTCCTTGTCCTTGCTGACATAATCCCCAAGGAGAGGCTATATTTTGTTTATCCATTCAGCAGCTGATGGACACTGGGCTGTTGCCACTCTTACTGTTATGAGTAATGCTGCCATGAACATTTATGTTTACGTATTACAGTCTTTTATTAATAATTCTCTGCCTAGCACTTAACACTGGGAATTTTGTTGTTGCTCTTTGTATCTTTCCCTTCACTAGAACATAAGCTCCCCTTCACTAGAACATAAGCTCCGCAAGAGCAGGTATCTAAGTCCAGCCTGGAGCTGGGCACCGTCGTTGGCCCTTAGTAGTCATTTGTTCCAGGAAGAGATGACTGACGGACTTGAGGATGGTGCCTTCGTCGCTGCATTCTTTCCTTGGGGCAGCCAGTGCTTCTCGGTTTATATCAAAGCCCATAGGGAAAACGGGTTTGCATCCAAGAATATGCTCACAAGATGTTTGTTTCTGAGCTCTCACCAGTTCTCGGTGTTGAATAGCCCCCTCCCATTCCACCCCACTGAAGTTCCCTCAGAATCAGCTTGCACACTTCCAGGGGTGGAGACTTCACTACCTTATAGATACTGTTCAGTCACTGATCAACTCTGGCTCATACATTTTTCCTTAGATGGAGCTGGGTCCTGCTACCCTGTAGCTCCCCACCATAGAGCAGAGGAAATAACTGCTTGATGGAATCTCATCCCCCAGAGTGCTTTCTCCTCCAAGGTGAACAGCCCCATTCCCTCCCTGAGGCCTCATGGGATGAATGATTCCTCTTTCAGCTGTACCCTGGATGGCTTGCCCCTTGAGAATACACAGTCCTTATGTCCCACCTTCTCCTTCCTGACCTAGGCATGGGGTGGGTTGTCCATCAGGAAGCCCCTGAGATACCACACCTGATCTCCAGTAGGGACTCAGTGAGGTCAGGACACTGGCACTCACCTTCCCATCTGTGGTGACTGCTGCGAACACAGTAGAAGAGTATGGCGCCCAGGCCACATCACCCACGGCTGAGTTCAGGTCATAGATGAACATCGGAGTCCTGCAGAGGTGAAGGGTGGAAAGCCCATGGCACAGAGGGCTCACAGTGCCATAGCCCAGGGGAGGGCCCAGGACAGGGCCAGGAACAGGCCCCTCACTTGATGGTGTGGTCCCAGATCTTCACTGTCCAGTCGGAGCTGCAGGACATGAAGACCTTGGTGTGGTATGGGTTCCAGGACACAGCGTCCACTGCCATGTTGTGGGCGTCATAGGTGTCGAGGAATTGGCTGGAGTAGGATTTAGAGCACTGGTGTGGGAGGGAACAGGGGTCAGAAGTGAGAGAAAGGTCAGCAGCCACCACTTCCCTGGGGGCCTGGAGGATCAGAGCCTTAGACTCCTCTCCTGTCCTTACACCACATCGCATTCCAGCTGAACTGGGGCCAAGCTCCTGGCTGCCCTTCCCACCCTCAGCACACCCTGGGGGAAAGGAAGGGCTTGAGGGCCTGGGGTTCAGGATGGGCAGGGGAGCCTTCCTGCAGGATGAAGGAAAGGGCTGTAGTGCCCTGACCCCAGAGGATTCCAGGCCACGCAGAAAAATCCTTCTCTCCTTAAGAGAGGGCAGAGCAGGTCTCAGGCCCTGGGTGAGGTGTGGTCTGGCATTCATCCAGGCCAAGGCCTGTGGACAGACAGAGCCCTGGGTCCACCTGCAGCCCAGACATCATCCTTGCAACAGTGATAACATCCCACCTTGTCCAGGCAAGAGCAGGTGCAGAGCCAGAAGCTGACTTGGATCTCCAGATATCCTATTCAGTTTTTTGCCCTGACCAGCGTGCCCCTTTCTCCCTCCCTCCAGGAGACAGAATGACTGAGTAGTCTCTCGTTACTCTGGCCTCTCTTGGGCTGCCAGTGGGAGGGGTGAAGAGGGGGTGGGGACTTCTTTTGCATTCAGACCAGCTCTGGCTGGGCCTCAGGGGCTCCCAAGAGGCTGCCTGTAATTAACATTCTGAGTCTCTGAGCCTAAGAAAAGCTTGCAGCAGAGCTATTTCTGGATGGATGGAGGTTCAGAAGGACGTTCATCTACTACCACCGAGACCTTGTAGAAACTGACCATGAGGTTCCATCCTGCTGGCTGGGATGTACCCAGTATTCAGAGATAATTCTGGCCTTCAAAGCTCAGCTCAAGTACAAATCTCCTCCAGGAAGTTTTCCCAAAATGTTCTAACTCCTCCGACTAGAATTCCCCCTTCTACCTCAACTCCCAGGAAAGGAGGGAGGGCCCGGAGGAAAAGATGCTGGGCTGGGCTAAAGTCACCCTCTAGATTTTCCATCCCCTTTCCTGCATTTAGGCCTTATTCTTGTCACCCAAGCAGGTCAAGAAATACATTCTCTTCCCTCAAGAGTCCTTCTAGAACTGATGGGAACTAAAATCCATCAAAATAGGATCTGTTGAGAACTCTAAGCTCCCCAGGTGCTCAGGCCTAAGTGGCCCTCTACGGAGCTGGCACAGGGCAGCCTCACCTTGTAGATTTTTCCCTCCTCTGTGCCCACTAGGAACATGTAGTCAATCTCTTTGTGGAAGTCAAAGGCAGTGCCACAACCTTGGGAGAAGAGGGAGGGGCAGGCTTAGCCCAATTCCAAGAGGGAGGCTCCCAGCGCCTCCCCTACACAGCAGAGGAGCTCAGCCCAGGCACTCTCAGTGCAGGACTCAGCGCAGGACAGACTGAACTTGGGCCCCTGTAAGGGCTGGGACCAGGCCAGGCAAACAGAAACCAGCCCTCTGGCCTGCTTGTCCCAGGCAGTTAGGATTCTGCAAACGGCCAGGGGTTCTGCAGACAGGAGTGGGGGCCTGGGTAAACAAGGCAGGGATTGAGTTAAACAGGGTCAGGGTCAGGGTAAACAGGGACAGGGTCTGCAAACAGGGACATGGTCTGTGCCAACAGGGATATAGTCTGCATAAACAGGGTAGGAATTGAGTAAATAGGGATAGGATCTGGGTAAACAGGGGCCTGATCTGCATAAACAGGGCTGGATCTGCATAACAGCACCTGATCTGCATAAACAGGAACAGGGTCTGCAAACACAGGGATGGGAACTGCATAAACAGGGAGGGTCTACAAACAGCCAAGGGCTCAGCAGACAGGGCCAGGCCTTCCCATTACCTCCTGTTGGCTTTGGCACAGGTTGGGGAGGGAGCACTCAGTCAGGGAAAGGGCCATTGTCACTGACCCTCACTGGGCCTGAATGTCCTGGCCAGGCCTGGAGGTGAGGGGACTGGGGCTCCTACCCACTGTGTGCAGCTGCAACCCCTCAGGAACTTCCGTGGTGCTGCCTTCCACCTTCAGCTTGATAACATCTACGTGAACCAGCTCGCTCTGTAGCCACAGACAGAGGGATGTGAGGGGAGGGCACGTGGGTTGGGTTAGATGAGCAAGGCTGGGGGGTGCCCTTTGCTATTTAGCTTCCCGCCTCCCCAGTCATCCCAGCATGACCCTCTCTGGGAAACAGGCACCTTCACGAGAGTCCAAGACACAATCCTGCCGTCAGATGACACAGAGAAGAAGTTAAGGTTTTGGTCCATGTCATCCTTCTGCCACTTGACCTGAAACATCCCAAAACGTGAGCTCTGGGACCCTGCTAGGGTGTTGAGTTAGGGCTGTAAGCAGAGCAGGACTCCCCCAAGCACCCATCTGAGGCTCAGAAGCAAGTTCTGGGAGCCCATTTCCCAGAATCCCATGATTGGTCCTTTCTCCCTCCTTCCATCCATCTCTGTCTCTTATTCCTTTCTCATTCCTTTCTTGACCATCCTGGAGCAATAGTGCCAGTCAAAGCACTGCCTTAATTTACTGGCTTCGCAGTGGAGGTACCCAGTCCCTCCCTGGGTTGGGTTCTAGGAGCTCCACTATGGGGAGAAGGCAGTGGCTATGGGTTCAACTACCTTACATAAATAAACATGGCCTGGAAAGAACAGGGCCCATCAACCAGTTTCCTGTTTGTAAAACAGGAGTCATAATAGCATAGGTTTTTTGTGAGAAATAAATGAGATAATATATGTGAAGCCCTTACGTCAGAACATTGCACATATGAAGTATTCGATACATGTTAGCTAATGTCCTCATTATTACCATCATCCTAGGAATCTGGGTGCCAAGGTTCTGCAGGGGCCTTTCCCTGCTTGCTTGTGGCGGGTAAACAGGAGCAGGCCGCTCTCTCCTGCTCACCTCTTCCAGGCTTGGCCTTTCTCTAGGAAGTGTCTCCTCTGTTCCTACCTTTCCTTTGCTACTAACTCTGCTCCCAGAACTTTGCTCCCAGTCCCAGATTTGACTTGGGTTTCTCCAGCTGCAAATCGGGGTTAATTATCCTGCCCCACCCATCTTCTCAGGGCTGGAAGCAAACATATGGGAAAGTGTTCTGGAGACAGAGCTGTTGTCTTATGAAGATGACACGCTTGAGACTCAAGTTTCTGCTGCCAGATGTGGAGGCCTGGCCACGCCATGTTCCAGAGAGCTGGGGTGGGGCTGGGTGCCCAGAGTTTTCCATTCTCTAGCTCCCTCCAGACGGCCCATGCTGGGACCACCATCCTGTCCCCTCCCCCAGTCACAAGCAGAAGACCAGTGAGGGAGGCCAAGAACCCAGTACCATTGCCTGTTGCCTGTAACTGCAGCTGTCACCAGGGTTGTTGGGGGCTGGAGGGAAGTGGAGAACGGGTTGTCATTCCCCAGCCAGCCTGAGGCTTGGTGGATTGGAGCTTCAGAAGGGCAGGCTGAATCTGTCTTGGTCTGTCCAGGGAGCTGGCTCTTTTGCACTTTCACTGGACTGAGAGTGCCACAGAGCCTGTGAGGCGTAAGTCAGAGCCAGCCATAATATTGAGACCGCTTCCCCTTCTGTGCAAAGGTGGTCCCTTTAAAAGGGGGAGGGGACTGGGGGTGTCAAAGGCCAGGCTGTAAGAGGCGCTAGGGAGCTGCAAAGGGAAGTGTTTAATGAGCAGAAGCCAGCACCGCATGGAAATTGTATTTCACACCCCACTTAGCAGCCTGATGCCCAGTGGGGGGTGGTGTGTGTGTATTTGCAAGTGACTGTGTGTATGTGTGTGTGCAAGTCACACACATGCTCCTAGGGTGTAGGTGAGCCAGTAGGAATAAAGCAAAAGAGGGAGGGTGGTAAGTGAGGTTAAGAGAACTAATGAATTCCCAGGGACCAGGTGGTAGGGAGGAGCTGGAGCCTGCTTCACTGATTTATTCTCTTCTGCCTTATTTGCTTAGGGCAGACCTGCTTGACCCTAGTCTCTTGCTCGTACATCCTTCCTGCCTCCTTCCCCAGAATTGCACCAGCGCACGCACACACACACACACACACACACACACACACACACACACCCCACAGAGTGTTGCTGGTTGAAGCTTCACAGTAGGGCCTGCACAGAGCTGGCTACTCAGGCAGGTTCCCTGGAGAAGAAGCCTGTGCTGTGGGACAGGAGCCCAATCTTCTTAGAACAGACAGTCCTCTCCTTGGCTCCAAAACCTTCCGTGGCTCACCACTGCCAACAGAACAAACTCCTTCTGCCTCAGCCTGGCATTTGAGATCTAACACAACCTCTCTGGCCTCCCCCAAATATCTCTGACACAGTATCTCTGACACAGTCCTGTTAAGAGTTACTTAGACTCTGATGTCTCTGACATCTCATTCAGCAGCCTGGCTCTCCTTCAAGCTCCATGCTCTTATAGCCAACTGCCTGGAGGATGCCTCCCTCTGGGTGTCCCTTGGGTTTCTTGTATTGGTTTCTGGCCAAACCTGTCTTTCTGCTGCCATTTCTCACTTCTATGGATAGCCTACTAAGCACCTCAAACCCAGGCAGCATGAATTCTTCCCTTTCCCTATATCTAATCAATAATTTCCTTCTGTTGATTTTACTACCCCACCAGCTCTTAACCCTGTCTTCTCATTTCTGTCTCCACTGCCCCTGCCCTAGCTCAGGCTTCAAAATCACTCATGCTGCAGCCAGAGGATCTTTCCAAGAGACAAACATGACTGTGTTACTCCTCTGCCCCAAACTCTCTGATGGTTGGGCAGCAATTTTGAAACTATGCTCAGGGGGTAGAGGGAGTGAAAATAGAGGACCCTTAAGCAAGCAGGGCCCGGGTCCTACTCAAGCACCACTCTCATCTTTTTAATATATGGGGCTTCTGCATGAACACTTTGCTTGAAACCACAGACGTACACTGTCCAAGCATCTTAATTTAATAGGTAAGCGCAGGGTGCTTCAAATGATGTGTCACTTCCCAACAGGCTACTCTGCTTGATGCCCCATGCCATTGCACATGTGATCCCTTTGTACCCTTCTTCATCTCACTAACTCTCCTCCCTCACAATCCAGCTCAGGTGTTGCTTCCTCTAGAAAGACCTGCCCAGCCCTCCACCCCCGGTCCCTGCCCAGGACAATGTGGGTGCCCCTCCTTGCACACTTCTACTTTAGCACTTAGCATACTGCCCTGCCCTGGTCAGCCTGTGGCTGTGGTTATCTCCCCAGTAGGAACTCCAGAGATCAACCAGAGGAGCACACAGGGAGGAGTTAGTGAATGTATGAATGAGTAAGTGAATGAATGAGGGAGGAAGGAATGAGAAGAAAAGAAGAGAACAGGATGTGAGTAAACAGGTGAGAGACAGGCGGGTCCTGCCCATGTCACATGCCATGATTCTATACAAGAACCTGAGTCTTTCATTTTGCAAAGTCAGCAGCCCTGTTTTCCTGGCAGGATAGCAGAGCAGAAGCCTTCCCTGTCCCCTAAGTTCCTGTCTTCCTGGGACCTGCTCAGTGAAAGCAATAATGTTTCTTTACAATGCCCCATTTTCCCTGCAATCTGCTATTTGATTTCCAGGACATAGCAGAGTAGGAGTAGGGTGGTTGGCTTGGGCCTCTGCCCTTCTGCTTGGCTTGAGGTCAGGCCAACCAGAGATGCTCTGCACTTGGCCCTGGGCTGAGCTAGGAAAGCAGCGGCAGGGCTGGGCCGGGTATGGTCAAGACAGGCCTTTTCCCCTCTCCATGAGTTTTAAAGTTTCTACAGAGATCCTCCCCCAGTCTAGAGACCTACATGTGTCTGGAAGGCCTGGTGATGAATTGGGAGGTGGACTTTTTGGTGGAGAAAACTCCTGAGGCTGCAACCTCTGGTCTCTGCTTTGTTGGACAGTAGCTGGGGAGGGTGTATGGCAGGAGGAGATGCCTCCCTCCCACCCTCTGCCCCCGGCTCTGGATAAAGGATAAAGCTGAGAGGGCACCATTGCCCCTGTGCCTGGGCAGTCCTCCCTCTGCTCAGGCCTGTCAGTGCTGGGGAAGGTGTCCACATGTCTCAGGGAGCTCAGGGCCATAAGAGGCAGGAGTGCAGAGCTTGCCTGCAGACTCTCAGGGCAGGAGGGAATCGAAAGAAGAGAAGACAGAGTCCCAGTGCTGCCTGATGAGCCCAGCGACCTTGAGCAACTTGAGGCAGAAATTCATCCTTAGGTCCTCCCAGACCTGCCCATGGAAAAAGAGTACACAGCCTTTGAAGGAAGGGGACCTTTGGGACACAATAAAGAAGGGCCTGCAACGCCACAGCTAAGAGACCCTCTGAGAGTGAAACTGAAATCTACTCCCCATGGAATATGATGGGAAACACAGTCAGGGTGAAATCCAGCCCCAATGTCCAGGTAATGGTTCCAGGCTGGTGTCAGACTTCTGCAGAGGCCCCACCTACCACTCTAGGCATGTCTGGAGAAGAGGGGGTGCTACAGAGAGGCTCAGGGGCAGACCTGCCTACCAGGCCTTACAGTCCCACCCAAGGGCAGGCAACCAGCAGCAGCCACCCCTGCCTGGGAGTTTCCCCAAATCTAGCCCAGATGGCAGAGGAAAGGCCCTGTGGGGAGTTGAGGAAGCTTGTAGACAAGGACCTGGTCTTTAACATACATTGACCCTTGACCAACGTGACTTTGAACTACATGGGTTCAACTATAGACACAGGTTTTCTTCTGCCCCTGCCATCCCTGAGACAGCAAGACCAACCCCTCCTCTTCCTTCTCCTCTTCAGCCTCCTCAGTGTGAAGATGATGAGGAAGAAGACCTTTGTGATGATCCACTTACATTTAATGAACAATAAATATTTTTTTCTTCCTTATGATTTTCCTAATAACATATTTTCTTTTCTCTACTTGCCCAATTGTAAGGATACAGTATATAAAATATACATAACACACAACATATGTGTCATTTGACTGTTGTCAGTAAGGCTTCTGGTCAAAAGTAAGCTATTAGTAGTTACGTTTTTGAAGACTCCAAAGTTATACACAGATTTTTGACTGTGTGGGTTTCAGTATCCCTCATTCCCACATTGTCCAAGGGCCCACTGTACTCAGCTGGAGCCTGTCAGGCCCTGGAGGCTTCCAGCTATGTCTTCTGAGTTACTGATCACCACATCCAAGAGATCCTCGGCAAACAGATGGGGCCCTCCTGAGGGGAGCTCTGGGGCAGCAGACCCCAGCTCTCACTGGAGACCCTCTTGCCGCCTGATTTTCACCTTCTGCCCTTTTCTGCCTTTTCTGACACCCAGATCCTGGCCTGATGGTACCTACCATCCTCATCTCTTGCCTGTGGTCCTCTCCTCCCCAGGCTCCCTCCCTCCTCCAGTGGCCTCAGGCCCACATGCTGCTCCCATCCCCACCCCTCCCATCCTGGTTCCAGGCTGACCTGCCACACAGGGTCCGAGTGCTTGCCAGACTTGGCTGAGCTGCGGAAGGAGGGCTGGGAGTGGGGCTTCTTGAGGTTGTAAATGGCCACGTTGCCGTCATAGTGGCCCACTGCCACCAGGTAGGGGTGGTCCATGTGGATGTCAAGACACATGATGCCGCTGTCGCTGCTGAACATGTACTCAGGGAAGCTGGGGTTCTTCATGCTGTAGAGCAGCAGCATGCCCCGGCTCTGCTTCATGAAGTCATCTACCCAGGGAAGATGGGTGGCTGAGGTTGGAGGATCCAACTGCCCTGCCTGGGGAAGCCTCCTCACCCCTACCCCACTAGATGGGCAAGCCCTGCTCTGCTCTGCATCTGTCAGAGTGTGGGATTCCTCTCTGGGCTTCGTCTTTTCCATCTGTGAAGTGGAATTATGAGATGTGACCTTTCCCTTCTCAGAGATCATGGAAGGATCCAACAACCAATCAAGGAGACCAGGTTTATTCTCCTAATTCTCCCCGAGGTGCAGGAAAGGGGGATGCTGGCTCAAAGAGCTGCTAAGTGAAGAAGGTGTGTGACCTTGGGAAGGAGCAACACCCTCAGGGGAGGTTTGGATGCCCAGCCCAGGGCAGGCAGCTTTCCACAGATGCCTCGATAATGCCCATGTACCCCTCCCCCCAGTCAAGTACAGGCTAACTTGAACTAACATGGAATTGTCTACAGTGAGTCCCAAACTAGCCACCTATGAGCATATCCCCACAGTCCCAGGTTCAGCCTGAGCCCTAAATCTAGGCATGGTCCCCAAATCCAGAAGTCCCAGGCCAGCCAGTCAGGCTTCCACAGGCCTACTTGGCCTGGGCACAACTTTTGGCGATCAACAATGGACCACTCAGCAGAAGCCCTTCTCCCCACCAGCCCCATGTCAAGGGAGTGCCTCCCACTCTTTCTTTCATTTTCTGTGTACTTGGCGCTCATCCTGATATGTAGTCATGAATATAGTCCCAACCCTCCTGCCACCAGCTCGGTCCTCCCAGCCTCCTCACCAAGCTCAGGGGAGCCGGAGCTGGAGAGGTGGAAGGCTAGTGCAGTCCCCTACCTGGGGGCACTCTGCTAAGGCAGAGGGCATGTAGGGGCATCAGGCCAGGTCAGTGGACAGGAGGAAGTAGATGCCAAGCTACAGAGACAAAGATACCAGGCCAGCCACTGACAGCAGGCTTCCTCTCTTACTGTGCTGTCCTAAATGAGTCTAGCCTAGGACTGGCTCCAAGACAGCAGCTATTTAATGACTCCCTTATTAAGTCATGCAAGAGGCACTTGGAGGGGGCGTGTGGTAGGCAGAATAAGGCCCCCCTGCAAAGACGTCCATATCCTAATCCCCTGAGCCTGTAAATATGTCACTTTTCATGACAAAAGGGATTCTGCAGATTTGATTAGGTAAAAGACCTTGAGATGGAGGAGATTATCCTGGATTATCTGGGTAGACTCAGTGTAATCACAAGGGTTCTTATAAGGGAAAGAGGGAGGCAGGAGAGTCAGGGAAGGAGATGTAACCATAGAAGCAGATGTCAGAATGATTCGATTGCTTGCTGGAAGGGGGCCACAAGCCATGGAATGTGGGCAGCCTGTAGAAATTGGAAAGGGCAGGGAAAGGGCTGCTCCCCTGGAGCCTCAAGAGGGAATGCAGCCCTGTTACCACCTGGTTTTGGTTCTGTGAAACCTATTTTGGACTTCTGATCTCCAGAACTATATGATAATTTTGTGTTATTTTAAGCCATTAAATTCATGGTAGTTTATTCCAGCAGCAACAGGAAACTTATATAGTAGACATTTAGGGAAAATTGACCCAAATCTACTTTTAGGAATCAGAGAGAGAGACTCCCATAGATGGTACTTTTTTTTCTGGGATGGTTTGGAAGCTGTCCCTCTAGAAGTCAGCTGGATGGATGCAATGCTCCTCCGCCCTTCTGATGACAATAATGAAACCCTCTCTCCATTTCCCATACCTCAGCCTTGCCACCATCGACTCCAGGAACAAAAACGCCCCTTGTGTTAGGACTTCCACAGTTTCCAAAGGCAGGGGACCAGCCCAACACTGCTCTAAAGAAGGGTATCAGTTGCTACAGGATTCAAAACCTCAAGCATGGCCCAGAGGCCATGGTGCCAAGCTGGGCTCAGCCTCTCGAGCAGCTGGGCTTTTCCAGGCACTCTCTTTCAATTAGAAGTAATATTTAAACAGTGTGGAAATAAGAGCAAGACCTTAGAGACAGAATACATCAAGCGGGACATTTAATTTGATTTAGGGAAAATGAGGCAAACATTTGAGAACCTAAATAACTAACCAGTAATTAAACTAACAACAGGAATGCCCTTGCATTACAACCCAGCAAGCACAGTGGCCTTTACGGACTGTATTTACAAAGAGACCTGACAACATAATTAGTCCTGTAAATTTTACGCAGCCTGCAGCCGAGGAGTGATGGATTTTGTGTGTGGAGGATGAATGAGGAGAAATGAGGTGGATGAATTTCCATTTTCGGTAAATGAAATTAACACTGCTTAATTAGTGAAGCTGACAAATAAATGATCAGGAAAGATTTAAATCCCTAAAAGTGTATCTCTGGCCTGGGCAGGCCCAGGGACAGGCCAGGATGTGGTGGGACAGAGTGGGAAGGGATTTAGAGCTGGGACTCAGAGCCTGACATTGGTCCCTTTTGAGGGTGCTGTCCCCAGAGAGAGGCAGGGCTGGGGGACAGCTGGCTCCCCTGCTCTTCCAATGCGTGGCTCTCTGGGAAGCTTCTTGCCCCATCTCCTGTGTGAAAGCCTCAGGACCACACAGAGCATCCTGATCTGTTCCACCATCCATGCCTGGCAGACCATGAGAAGTCCCTGTTTCCCTGCTATGAATTGGCTAATGGGCTGGAAAGGACCGCTTCAGTACAGCCAGCTGACATCATTGCATCCCAGCAGTCCTAAGGCCATCTTCCTGGGCTAGTTCCTTTACCTTCTAACCTTCCTCCACCTGCTTTATACCAACTGACAGCCTCTTTCTCCACTCTGCTGGGAACATGGAGCCTGGCCCTAGGGGGGATCCCAATCTTTGCCCTTTAAGCAGCCTATTGTGCTCACTACCTGCTACCCAGCAGCTATAGTGGGGAAGCACGTGGGGATGTTTCTGTGCTGTTGCAGGAAATCGCCCAGATTCCCTTTTCTCTACCTGCTTGTTCCTGGCTGGCTCCAACCAACCTGGCTTGTCCCAGCCAGAAATGAGGGACCGGCCCCAGTCCTTCCTAAGGTGTATACCTACCCCTGCCAAAATTTTATTTGGCTGAGTCACAGAATAAATGTCTGGGAATACCATAAAAAGGAGGTTTATGAGGTCTAGACTCAGCTCACCAGAGTCAAATCCAACATCAAACCCAAATTCTCACTCCAGTGTTTGTCCTCATGAGGCAAAATCAGAGCTTCCAAAGACAGTGTGATGGATGCTGGGGAGACCAGCTGCTCCTCATAGTGACCTCATCCAGCAGCTAGGGTGCCTTCTGTCTGCCCTAGCTTTGCCCTCTTTCTCCCATGGAGGCACTCAAGAGCATGGGACTCCCAGAAGTAAGCTCAGGATGGATGCAGGGGCCTTCCCGAGTCTCAGCCCAGCCTGGCTCTATTCAGGCCTCTGCAGGTGGTTCCGAGATATGCAAGGCTCTGGAGAATAGATGCTCATCTGAAAGCTGGCCAACAACCCCCGAGCCAGTGACAGCAAAAGCAAATACCACTGCCGCTGCCACTGGGCCCTGCTCCCTAGGAGACTCCCCTCTGTCTCCACACCCCTCTTCTCTGCTTAGGCCCCCTGAGGTACTGCAGGAAAGCTAGGGGAAAGAATGACAGACAAATCAGCAATGATTGTCCTTTATGTGTAGGTGGTTCCTCCGCTTGCAGCATGTTTACTTCTTCTCTCTCAAGCGTACCTCACAATAGCCCTGGAATGGCAGCCTGGCAGGTTTTCAGCCTTTCCATGTCACCAATGAAGAAACCAAGGCTCAGAGAGGCTTCTGGCCCCAGGTGTCACTGGAAAGTGACACCCCCACCCCCAGGACTGTAGCTGACGATGGGTACCACTCAGGCACGTGGATGTAGCTAACAGGATCAAGGAAAGACCATTCTCAGGTAAGTACCTGCCCAAAGGACATTGCTGGGCTTGTCAGGCTCGAGGTCATCTGCTGGTGGGAGGTGACCTACTCTACTGCTCCTGCCCAAGGCTGCCCAGACCCCAGCACCCACGACAGCCTCCACATGACCCCAACCAGCTGAGCCTGCTTCTGAACCTGGGTCGGGGAAGAATGGGGTGAAAACTGAAGCAGTTTCTCCTCCTACCTTCTGGGGAGCAACCCCGACACCCCTGCCTCAGTCCTGAGCAGAGAGCCTGGGCTGAGAGCAGCCTCACAGGGGGTCCACACCCACTCCTGGGAGGGCCTGCCCAACCCAACCCCCAGGCCCTGTTCCAGGCCCAGTAGCTGCAGCAGAGGGGGAGGAATGTGCTAGTTCCCTGCCAGAGGGGGAGGGCACTTCCCACTTGGCAGCAGCCCACCCTCAGGAGTGGGGACACAAAGCAGGCATTTAGGGCATCCTCAAAGGCGGCCCAGACCACAAGACTGGGAGCAGCTCCAAGGTCTCCTCCCTGAGAGGAATGACAAACACCCCCTCCCCCTCCCCACCCTGGTCAAAGAATGGGCGGACAGGCAGTCTGAGGGGCAGTGACTGGGAGCTTGTATGCCTGCCAGCCAGCAGCAGCTTGGAGAATGGAAAGGTTTTTGTGTTTGCAGAAGCTGATCCTCCCAGCCAGAGAACAAGCTGTTAGCACTGGGGAGCCGAGACTACTGCGAAGTGTAGGGCCCTCTCCCGTTGGGAAGGGGGAATGTCCAGGCCAGCACAGCACTAGGGGCTTCTTCTGGGACCAAGTAACATGAAGGGAAAGCAAATCACCTGAACACAGTTTCCACTGTGCTGCCTTCCTGCCTCAGGTGGGTAACTGGCAGGGGTGGGCACACTCTGGATAGCAGTGGGCTCCCAAGGTTCAGGGGATCCCATCCCCCATGCTCCCACCCACCCAATCAGGAAGGCCTGAGAAGGCAGGAAGGGGGGCCTCCATCCCCACTCTACCGTGTAGTTGAAGTCCTGCCATCTCTCCTTTGGATACCTGTATCAGTCTCCTGACTGGTTTCCTGCCTCCAGTCTCAGGCCTACCATGCCTGCAATTCCTCCCTGCACTGGTCATGTCCCTGTCCTTGAATTCCTTCAGTGGCTTCCCCTCAGGAGAAGGTCCAAGCTTTTTGGAATGGCTTACCGGGCCCTTTGAGGGCTGACCCTGGCCCCCCTCAGCAGCTTCATATTCTGCCATATTTGTCATGCCTCCAAGCCTTTGCATATGCAGGTCCCTCTGCCAGAAGTGTTCTCCCCTCTTTCTTCACCAGCATAACTCCTTCAAGGCTCCATTGGCACATTCAGCTTAGAATATTCCTTCATCCAGCACTAATTGCCAGTAGGATTGTGGGTCTTCCCCATTAGACTGTGAGCCCCCTGCGGGCAGTTGTCTTTGTATTTCTTACAACTGGCAAAGAGCTCTGTACAGAGTAGGTACTTAGTGTTTGCTGTTTACATGAGCAAATAAATGAATAGCTGGATCACTTACAAGAGCCATGTCCCACTGCAAACAGATCCCTGTACCTTGGATTCCTGCAAAAAAAAAAAAAAAAAAAAAATCCATTGGCATAGGAAATGAACATGGCCCTCCTGTGGACAAGGGCCTTCCTGTGGGCACTGGTACCTAACTATACTACAGACATCTATTCTCCAGCTTAGGACCTCAACACCTGAGAGTCCTGCGGGTGGTCCTGCGATCCCATAAGAATCCAAGTTCCATATTTTTCCATACTGTCACATGCCATACTCAAGGTGGTTAAGTGCAGAAGGGGGTACTGGGGATTGGGATGTAGAGGGCACTCAGGGGCTCTGGGTTTGCTGCAATGCCTATACTTACCAGCAGAGGGCGGTGACGGACAGGCGCTTGGCTTTGTCATTTTGGAACTTCCAGAGCGGCAGCAGGGTACCCACCTGGTCCCGGTATTCATCAGCCGCATCCTCATAGTACTTAAAATCTTAAACACACACAGGCAGAGTCGGCCCTGGGACTGCCGCTTTATGGCAAACCCAGGTCCACCACTTACTGTCTGTACCTCCTTGGGCAAAACAATGAGCCTCTGTTTTAGAGTGGGAATAATAATACTACCTATCTCAGAGTTGTTGTGAGGATATATTAATTGAGTTAATATATGCAAAGAATTTAGAAAAATGCCTGGCACATAGTAAGCTCTTTGTGTTAGCTATTGTTACTGTCGTTGTTGGAGGTACATTACACCGGCCATGTCTACATGGATAAAATCCCGGGTTCGCAGCCCTTGTTCCCATGTGTTTCCCTAGCACTTCAGGAGGCTCCGTTTGAAGCAGCCAAATTTCAAGGGTTCAGCTGCCAGGGGCTGATTAATAGTTCTATTAATTCTGCCTCCTAAATCTCTAAAGTGCAGCCCATTTTCATATCCACAGCCAAGCCTCCCTATAATGAAGCTGCCTAGATGCCCCATGGGTTCTCTGAACTCAGCTTCATCTCCTGCCCACAAAATTGTCTTGGCCTCCCACTTTCTTTAAGTTAGATGCCCCATCCTCCCACTTGTCTAAACAAGAAATGAGTAATCCTTGACTGATCTGTTTCCATAATTTCTCATATTTTTCTTCTATCTTTTTAATTCGTTCGCTTCTCTCCAAACCCATAGTCCCTACACAGGTTCAGGCCCCAACATCCATCCCGTGTATTATGACAACATCCCTCTAACTGGTCTCCTACCTCCAGTAACTCCTCCTCCAACCCTTGTTTCACAGAACAATCAGAGTGAGTACAAACAAGGCACCTCACCACACCCCTTTCCTCACTCCACTGAAACCCCCTCAGTGGCTCCCCTTGCAGAGGAGATCAGACCAAGGCTCCTGGCTGGCACTTCCACGTTATTTCTAGTCAGCTGTCCATGTCCCCTCCATATCAAATCATGCCAATGAGTCCAGTTGTCTCCTGTTTTGTGTTTTTCTACATAGTTTTCCATGTCTAAGATGTCCTGTTCTTCCTGGCAAACTCCTACTCACTCCAGATCCAGATCAAACTCCTCCTCATCTGTGAGGCCTTCATTTTCTTTTGAGCAGAGTTAATTTCTTCCTCTATTCCAGCCCTGCCTCTCCTCTACTGAAACATCTGTCACACTAAATTGCCTCTGTTTATCCTTTTTGCCTGTTCTCCCCCACCAGACAGATCCTGGAGAGCAGGATACATATATATTCTCTGGGTTTCCAGTGCCTAGCACAGGGCCAGCCACAAAACAGACAACCAACAACTGTTTAAAGAATGCAGTGAAATCCATTAACAGAAGTGAAGTAGTTCTTGATCTTCTTTTGACAAAGGGTGACCAATTAGAAAATGAATCCTGTCATTCAGTGAAGCCAAGAACATGCCCAGGCATTACCCTGACATCTCCTATAGTACCCATACCTTGAGGTTGTGGGACTTCACTCAAACCTCAAAAATGTCTCAGAACAAAAAAGATTCAAGTGGTCTGAGAGGCGTGAGCTTTGATTACATCAGAGATTCCCCAGCTTGGGTTATCTTTGAAAATACTTGAATTCAGAGCAGAGATTAATTGGTAACACTTCTCTATTTTCATGTCTCCTTCATGATTACACTTTTCCAAAGGGAAAAGAGTATGCAATTAAAAAAATCAAAGTTCAATGCATTTTTATGTGACTGTGTTCTTATAAACGAAAGTGGTTCACCAAGGCCAATTTCTCCATGGATATTAATCAGGTTTGCAGCCCTTTGGTGGGCCACTTGCAGAGGCTGGGTTTCAGGAAGCCACGCTGTGTGAGTGACAAACTCATTCACAGCTGCTGTGTTCTTTGACAGCTTTGAAAAGCACTCAAGGTCGTTTTCCAGCCTGAATGATAACGAGGGGGCTTGTTTAGGCTGCTGGTTTTGGCAGCCCTGGTTTCTGTGTCCCATGGGTGAGCAATGAGCATCAAGTCACCAAGAAGAGCCCTAGGCTGTCAGCAAAGGAGACCAGCCAGCATCGAGGAGCTGCCAACTCTGGGAAGGCAGCTGCTCCAAATAAATGCACAACCTCTTAGGGAAATACAAGCCACTTGGGAATGTGCTGTTCATGCCATGGGAAGGATTCCATTTCCCTGACACTGTCAAAGACACCAGAATTTCCCAGGCCCCCAGGATTTAAGCATTTCTGAATCAGTCTCTTTCTTCACCTCATCACTCATTAATCACCAGGATAGATCTATTGAGGGTGTTTACTTAAAATGCCTCTTCCAGCTCAGTGGCTTTGCAGCCTAGTGGCAAAGTGCTTAGGTGGTGGATCCAAGGGGCTTGTGTTCGAGTTCTGATGCTGCCACTCACACCTCACATTAGCTGTGACTTTGAAAAAATGGCAACATCCCAGCCTGAGTTTCTCATCTATAAAATGGAGATAATGATGGTATTCACCTCACAGTGTGGCTGTCAGGAACAAACAAAATAATAACATGTAAATTGCATAGCACAATGCCTGACACACAGGCTACTCCCAGTGAATGCTGGAGCTTGTTTCTCACAATTATAACTGTTCCCTTTTCTCCATCCCTTAAGACACAGGTTAGGTCAGGTATGGTAAGGCCCATTCCACCCCACACTTGAGCCTCACCTTCACCTCTGCCCTACATTCTACCCAATCACATTTTCTTCCAGCCTTGCTCTCATCGCGCTATGTTCCTGCCTAGAAAGTTTCAGTTCTCTGAACTGTCTGCAGAGATAGGTCATATTCCTTGCATGATATTCAAGGCCCTTCATAAATGGGCTCTAACAACCTCTTCTGCCTGAACTCTCACCTCTTTTCAATGAAGCCCCTGTTTGGGTCAGGGAGCCTGCTGCCCCTTGTCCCCAGAGTGCATTCCTATTCGGTTTCACTGTCAAGACACTGCTCATGCCACCCCTGTCCAGAACATCCTCCCTGTAGCTATCTTCTCTCTCACACTCTGCTTCTCCCTTGGCATCTAGCTAAGCCCTCTCTAAAGCCTTCCATAACTACTCACACTCATCCCTCATTTTCCTTCTCCCCTACGTGAGGATCCCCAGAGTGGTTTCTGTCTACCCCATACATTCTGGCATTTATAGCATTCCCAAGGTGCACTGAGTAGAGGACAGAGCATAGAATGAGGAAGCTCGAGACCCCTATTTGGGCCCTCTCTGCCGCTCACTAGTCAGGTGACTTTAGCCTTAGCTTCCTCATGTGTAGAGTATGGGCAAGTCTCTGCTTTGCCTGCCTCCCAGGGTTATCAGGAAGATGAGATTGGATCAATGTGCAGGTATTCTTTGCTGCACCATTTCCAGATCTCATCAGTATGCACATTGTTTCTAATGCCATCAGTCATGGTTAATCCATATAAATCTTGTCTTCCCAGTGACATCCAGAGGACAGAGGGATTATTTTTTCTCTGCTTGCACCTATAGGACCTAGCACGAGACACCCAAATAACCCAAGCTTTTACGAGAATTTTTTAATACAGACAATAATAGTGGTTGCCAGAACTTCAACTTCTTACCTTGAGCAACGTCATCGTATGTATTCTGATTGACCATCCGCTCCACGATCTTAGCAGCTTGGGACACTTTGATGATATCATCAGTCTGTGGGGATACAGAAACTTCAGGTCCTCATAAACCAGCACTTGGCAAGGTCATATGTCCTGAGCCATGTCACACTTGTAATTGATTCAGCAGTGCCTCTCTGACATTACTCACCCCAGATAGCTCTGTAAAGGTTTCTCTGCATATCTCAAGACTCAGCTCATGCCACTACCCTCTTCTAGGAACTCCTACCTCACAAGTGGCACAAAGGGTCTGAGCTGATATACTTGGCCCCTGGGTAGAACCTGCTTCATGCTTTCATTCTGGACTTGTTTTCGAGAAGGCCTATCTCTGAGCACAAGACAGGGCATTGAAGAGAGCCCAGGAAG
Source organism: Rhinopithecus roxellana (assembly GCF_007565055.1). NCBI lineage: Eukaryota > Metazoa > Chordata > Mammalia > Primates > Cercopithecidae > Rhinopithecus > Rhinopithecus roxellana. The sequence goes on from NC_044564.1 coordinate 24,442,056, forward strand.
GGTCTGCAGCAGAAAGCAGACAAGGGCAGGTTGGAGCCTTCTTTGGTGGAGACAGAAAAGTTTTACCAGCTCAGAGAGTGACAGACTCCCATTAAAGGCCTCAGAAATCATCTGGTTTTAGCCCTTACTCAAAGGCTGAGGAAGGCACCAAGGCCCAAAGAGGGGAGAGACATGCTTATATACATGGAGTACAAGGCAGAACTGAGACTCCTAATTCCAGACCCTCCCCATAACCCAGACCAATGAGAAAGCAGGAAGCTTAACTTCAGGAAAACGGGACTCATCTTGAACCAAAAGGAAGCTTGCCATTGTATGAAATTCCTTAAATCCCCAAGAAGAGGTGCTTGGCAGGCTGACAGAAGAGCAAAGAGTTTGGGACTGACAGGAAAGGCGCAGAGGGTTTAGGGCAGGTGGCAGGAGTGAGCCAGCTGAATGGGCAGCCCTCCCAGGTGGGGCCAGGGGGCCAGGCCCATGGCTCCCAAGGATTCGATGTCTCAGAAACAGCAGTGTCAGGTAGCGGTTAAAAGGATGGGTTCTAGAGCCACACAGACCTGCACTCCTATCCCACCCCACCAAAATTAGAACTCGGTGGCAACCTCTGGCAAGTTACTTAGCTTTTCTGAGTCTTAGAGTCCTCATGGTAAGTGGGGGCAGATGGTGGCATCTGCCTCATCAGATCATTGTGATGGTGAAATGTGATAATACATGTTAGTGTTTAACCCAGCTCCCAGTGGTGATGGTGTCAGAGGAAACATGCAGAGTAGTGCAGCGGAGGGTTATGAGGTCAATTCTGGGGAACTGACCTTTGAGGACCTTTTGCCACGCCTGAAAGAGACTCCAAGTTTATCTTAGAAAACTGACCAAGGAGGACATTAATTGGAGTCTTGCAGTCACGGACCTCAGAGTTCACCTGGTTCCAGCTATGCTCTCTATTCTCTGACCCAGAGTAGGAATCCTCTCTCCTTAGCAGCTTCCTGGCAAGTGTGACTCTCCCCAGGTCAGGCAGTGTTTTCTGTGGCCAGATAGCCAGTTAGCTGATACTACCCCCCTGCATCTTCTACCTATGGGACCCAACTCTGTCCTCTGGCCACAAGGAATTGGATGCTTGGTGATAGCTCCTTTGAGGTAGGAGGACACAGCCACATGCCCTCAAGTCAGCACTTCCTTGGGTGACTCCTCCCAGCTCCATCAGTTATGACATGGCATATCAATAACAATAACTGCCATTTATTGATCAGTAGCACAAAAGTGTTATATTAGGGGCTGCCCTTGTATTATCTTGGGTTCTCATGAAAATCTTGCCAAGTAAGTATCATTAGGGCATCTTTACAGATGAAGAAACTGAGGTTTCAGAAAAACTGAGCTAAAAAATGGCAAAGCCAGGATATAAATCCAGGTCTGTAGGCTCCAGGGTCCATGCTCTCAGACCCACACAGCCAGCCAGTGTCTCCCCAGCCTGACCACTCCTCTCCTGGCCCTGGGAGATGCAGGTTTCCAGTTGTGTTCTGAGGAGAGTGTTGTGGGCTGTCACCTCCCTTGTCCCAGATACTATACTACTGGAGCAGTCACATATCTTTATTGGTTCTGACTGAACTTGCAGCCTGTGAGCTCTTTCCTCCTTTCCTACCTAATCATTCGGATCAGACAAATGTGCATTGATTTCTGTGAATTCACCCAAATCATTAATAAGACAGAGAGCTGAGGTCCACCAAGGAGGCCCTTCCTATAGGATATCATGAAGTTTTTATCTTTTCTCCCCTCCAGCACATTTGAGTTTTCTACCCACATAATCAGACCCCGTTCTTCGAGGAAGCGGTGTCATTCTTCTCAAGCACTGGGCCTGGGCAATGGGGAAGGTGACTGCCTCTCCCACTGTGTTGCACAGACAGCCTGGCCCAGTACTTGGGATTTCTAATTATTGCCTTGGGGAGAGGGTGCACACCAAGGCATTCACTGGGTGGGGCTGGGGAGGGTGTCCTGCCTCCCATGTGGACTTGGTCCAGAGGGCTGGAATCTGCTTGTACCATAGTCTTCCAAGTCAGCTAAGCTGGAAGAGTCCAGTGTGATGGAGAGGAATGGTCCCTCATCCCTGAGGATGTTAGATACCAACTCTGGCAAGGCTTAGAACACAGGTCAGATTCTAGTCTCAGCCACAGGGACTTTTCTTCTGGTTTCTAGGTCCTGGTGATTATAGTTGAGGTTTCTGCAACCATGGGTCCCAGCACAGACCTCATAACCCCGATGGATCTTCATGTCAACCCTGACCTAGGCCCGTGGCCCCTGTGAAGCCTCTAACCTCTAGAGAATGGATCAGAGGAAGCCAAGGGTCTGCACAGAGTAGCAGGGCAGGGGCTCCATCTTTCACCTCAGAGTTCCAGTACCCAGCACGGCCGTGATCACTAGGTGCTTGGTCAGTGGTCAGTGATTGAATAAAACAGCATTGGGACAGTTCCTATAAAGCCAAGGCAGGGGACCCTCAAACTTCCCCTAAAATGTGACATGATCAGGATAATGAAACGGAATTAAGCAAGAGTGGACACACCTCAGGCATAGGAAGCAGCACTTCCTTTAACTGGTCCAGCTTCAATTCTGGAGTGGAGCAGAACCACTTCCCCCAGAGCAGCCATGAGAACTCTCCGAGGTGCTGAAACCAGTCCCCAGATTCCTGTGGACATTGTCCCTCCCATGCCACTGCAAGTCAAACCCATCCTGATCCACAATGGGACTCTGGTTCCTGATCCAGATTTCTCTCTGTTAAACGGACAAATGTGGCCCTTCAGCGTCTCCCTGTGGCGACCCTCCCTTCAGTGACTCCCTATAGTTTCATCACTGTGACTCCCATGGTGATCCCCAAACCTATGCTGGCTAGACCCATAGTGAGCCCCCAAACCGTGACCTTTATAATGACTTCTACATGGCTCTTCATGGAAAATCTAGCCCAGGGTGGCCAAATCCATTGGCCTAGCATTGGTGGTACCTATGATCATCTCTGATCTGGCTCCTGGCCCTGAAGATTCACCTACAGTATAGGGCACAAGTAAACCCAAGTACTGAAAGTGAAAAAACATCTCACTTTCCCAAATCCTATAAGCCCTTGCCCAGGGAAGTGGTACTTTATCCTCACATCCCATCCCCACCCTGAGCAGACTCTCCAGCCCTTCCAGAAGGCATATAGTGCTTTCAATAAGGATCATGTCTTCTGTTACCCTCTAGCTCAATAATTCTGAAATACTGCTAGCCTCCAGATCTGTCTTACTGTAGGGAGGCATGGAACGCTAGAGGCAGTTGTAGCTCTCCTCACATCTTCCCCTAAGGGAAGAACTATTTATACCTCAACATTAGCCCCTGATTTAAGTATCTGTGAACCCCTCCCAGACAGCCAGGCTTCTGTCTACCCAGAGGCCAAGGCCTCATTCAGAAATTCTGTGGCAGAGCTGTAGGAACTAACACCAAACCTGAGACTCCATAGATGTCAGCTTCCTCATGGCCATCTTCCCTGACTTTTTAGCCACCGGAGTCTTTGCCTTCTCTTTCTCTTTGGTCTTTTCCTGCTTCTCAAGTTCCTCTACGTAGGCATCATAGATCTCCCACTAGGCAAGGGTGAGATGAGAAGGATCATTATAAGGTGAAATCTTTACCCAGACAGCTCTTTTCAGCCTTCAAGACTTAAGGAGTTGGTCATGTTAACCCTGGTCACAAGCATCTTCTACTTGGCCCATTGGAATTATGTATTCAATACTTGTCTTCCCTACTAACAATCAGCTCTGGAACAAGAATGAAAGAGTTCTAAGGACATCTCTGGGCTGGGCTTAAATGCCCTGAAACCCAGAGGCTGGGTCTTCAGCTACATATCAACATTGTTCTAGCACGCAGCCCCCAGCAGGCAGAATAAATGGGCAAACATCACGCTAGTTCCCATTTCTGTTGGTGATTTAAAAGACTCTGAACTAGAACATTAAAAAAAAAATAGGCCAGGCACAGTGGCTTACACCTGTAATGCCAGCACTTTAGGAGGCTGAGGCAGGTGGATTGCTTGAGCCCAGAAGTTCAAGACCAGCCTGGGAAACATGGCAAAACTCCATCTCTACAAAAAATACAAAAATATACCAGGTGTGGTGGCATGCACCTGTGGTCCCAGCTACTCAGGAGGCTGAGATGGGAGGATCGCTTGAGCCCAGGAGGCAGAAATTGCAGTGAGCCAAGACCGTGCCACTGCACTCCAGCCTGGGTGACAGAGCAAGGCCTTGTCTCAAATATATATTTTATGTATATATCTTCATCTCCCCGCCCCTACCCCTGGACGTGGCATAAACATACTGGCTCAGGCTAGCTGTCTATGGCACTGACCACACCTCAGCATTAAAAGGAGGTAAGCAAAAGGTAAAGGAACATTTGCTAAATGGATCTGACAGGAAGAGAAACCCAAGGATAGTAGCAGAGGAAGCAGCAAGGATCTAGGGCTGGGCAAATGCCCCTGATAACACCGTGTGCTCCCTAGAGCTGGGCAGTCACTGCCACCTGGAGGTCAGATAAACAAACCTTATATTTAATAATTCCCCCACAGTCTCCTATTCCACATTGCAAAGTACTCCAATCTTTGTTATCTCATTCAGACCCTCCAACAACTCTGTGAGGCAGCTTGTCATCCTCTCTTTACAGAGAAAGAAACTGAGGCATTAAAAGTGACAGGGTTTGCTCAGGATCTTAAAGTATGAACAGAAAATGTGAGGTCTGAGATCAGGTCTCCTGGCACCATATCCTGTTCAAATAAGTGTGGCCATCCAGGAGGACTTGAAGGGGGAGGAGGGGGGCTGCAGGAACACTGCAGGGTCAGAGTGCTAACACTTTGGAGTCAGTCACAGAGTCACAGCGTGCCACAGGTTCCAGAGAGTCCATGGAAACAAATGTTCTCCCCTGGCCATGGAAGAAGCTCCATCCAGAAGCCATGCCTATTTCCAGCTTGGACAACCTTGCCCTTGAGTCATGTGGCTGGCCCACAGCTCACTGGATAGGGACCTACTGTCTCATGTGCCTGGTGTTCAGAGCCTGGATGCTCAGGACAGTGAGCAGAGAGGCAGGTAGATGAGGAGGGCAGACTGCCAGAGGAGCCCTTGACCCAATGTTGCCTTTGCTGCTAAATGAGGAAAGGATACATAGAGGTGGGTGGTAACGAGTTTCAGGCTGGCCCAGGGTCTTACCTGATTGGCTGTGGCTGAAAAGTTTGTCCTGGGAGGAGGTTCCATCTGGCATTCTCGATCCTAAAGAACAAGACAACAGGAGACCCACAGAAAGCCCTCAACTCCTTCTCACTTATTCTAACAGTATATCTTTGAGAGAAGCATTTTGGTTGGGGCTGATGGAGGTGTGGGACACAGAGCTGGGCAAGTAAAGAGGGGGTTGGGTGAAGAACTGAATGATGCATTCAAAGCCCATATTGCATCCATTCTGGCCTCCTTCAGAAGAAGTGTAAGCCAGAAAGCAGGGGCAGGGAAGCCTGACTGTGCCCATTTTAACCAAGGCACAGTCCAAGTGGGGGATGAACAGATCTGCAGGATGCCAGGCCAGGGCATAGAGGTCAGCCCCTGGCAGGCCATCAGACTAACACCCCTTGCCCTGAGAAGGCCTCTCTAATACGAGGGTCTCTGGCTCCATCAGGGGAATGTGCCCCCTTCCCATTGTGTATCACCCAGATTACCAAATGTCAGCATAGGGACCACACAGGGTGACGAGGCACTGTCAAAAAACTCACCCTGTAGACCTCGCCCTCCATCTGTAGATTCATTTCTGTAGAACCTGCCCTTATGTGTGAGTCTCTCACCTGAAACCCTGAGAGGCTCCCTCAGCCTGGTTCTCAGGAGCCTCTCTTACGAGTCAGGGAACTTTCTGGCCTTTGCCAGCTGGTCTATCACAGAGATCATCAACTTCAGTTGAACTGGCTCCTAGGCCTCCTGTTCCATAAACATACTGTGGCCTCCCCTCCCAAGTCCTAATTTCTACCCCTCTACAAAGCCCAGATCCAGTTGAAGTCTCCCAGTGGAGTTTTGGGAGCTCTAGCCTCCATGTTACTCCCTCTAAACTCCTGCCTGGATAGCTTACAGAAACCTGAATGCATGCTCTCAGCTCTCCCTGGGGAGATAAACTGTAGCATCTGTTGTCCGGTCACCCCTGCCAGGCTGAGGTCTGCTAGGGCCAGGGTCAGGCCTGCTTCTTCCTTGCCAGGCACAGTGAAGAGCTGCAAAGGGGCTAGGGTGGGGATTGCTCTACCCGGAGAGGGTTGTTGAACGTCTGTGAGGCCCTCTCACTGAAGTTGAACTGGTTAGTGAGCTTTCGCTCTTTGGGCTGCTTAGGAGTCATCAATTCTTCTTCAGTCACTTTTTCAGCTGCCTGAAAATAAAGATCCAGTGGATCAGGACCCAGCTGTGAGAAGGAGGTGGTAGAAAACTGGGAGATGGGGCGAGTCCTGTTCTGCGATAGGAAAGAGGTAGGAGAGTGTGATGCTGCCAGACACATTGGCACCTGCAGCCTCTTTTCTCACCTTTGGTCTCCCTCCTCCTTTCCCAAGTTACCCATGAAGCCTCCATCCACAACTTGAGCTGGAAGAAGAGGGACACAGAGCGATATTATACTGTACCCCAGCTGCAGGCACATCTGTTTGACTGCCAGACTCAGTTTCTAACTCCTTGGGCTCTTCATCTTCTTCGAGGTTTTCTGTTTCTGAAATCACCTTGGCAGACTCCTGAGAACCTTGGTAGGATACTGCCAATGAGTTCAAAGTCTAAGCCTGCTCTCCCAATCCGTGGCAGGGAGGGCCTTCTTGGTTTCTGCTTTTCAGACACTACCTGTCCCTGGGGTTATTCTTGGCCTGAGTGTCATGGGTTGGCTCCCTGACCTATTCAGGACAGCCGGCTATTGGGCTTTTTTTTTTTTTTTTTTTTTTTTTTTTTTTTTTTTTTGAGACGGAGTCTTGCTGTGTCACCCAGGCTGGAGTGCAGTGGTGGCACAATCTTGGCTCACTGCAACCTCTGCCTCCCAGGTTCAAGTAATTCCCCTGCTTCAGCCTCCCAAGTAGCTGGGACTATAGGCACGTGCCACCACGCCTGGCTAATTTTTTGTATTTTTAGTAGAAACGGGGTTTCACTGTGTTAGCCAGGATGGTCTTGATCTCCTAACCTCATGATCCGCCCGCCTCCCAAAGTGCTGAGATTACAGGCAAGAACTACCGTGCCCGGCCTGGACTTTATGTTAATAGAGGCTCTGCAAAGTACTGGCTTAGAGGTATACTCCCTAGAGTGACCAGAATAAGGGGAACAGGCTCAGGGCTGTAGCTTCAGGATGGCCCAGAGTCCTACCTGCCACCAACTCATCACGATAATGCTGCCGCCGTCCTTCATCTGAGTCTTTGGGGATCAGGTTCCCAACCTGGGTGTAGTGAACTGCCAGTTGGTTCACAAAGCCAATAGGCTTATATGTGCCTTCCTAAGAAGAGAGGGGCTGAGTCAGACTGGGGGTCCTTAAAAGAGCTGGAGTCAAAATATAGTCTGCTTTCATTCTCTAAGATCAAAGACAGTCCATCTTTGTTAAAGGGAAATGTAACTCACCAAATCCTCAGTTAATCTGAAGTTTTCACTGCATTTCAGTTTAAAGAAGAAAAGGAAGAGAAGGCAAATGAAATATAATCTTTTTTAAAGTTATCATCAAGGATTTATTTTAAAATACCTTGCCTTTCCAACCTCAAGTGGCTCCAGATTTGCCTATCATCGGCTTATATGTCTTGTCTCCTACTTCCATGCCAAGGGTTTCTAGTTCACTTGCCATACCACATACCACATATGGGCAGATATAGTCATCAAACACACCTGGCATAGCCCTCTCTTACTGTACTTAGTGGATTCTAAGCCTGGATAGATCCTCAGAGACAACCCCAATACCCTCGTTCCATGCAAGAGGACCATGGAATTCCAGAAAAGATATGGGTTGGCATTTGTCCGGGTCACACAGCAAATGAGAAGCAGGATTAGGCTTACAGCCCAGGTCATTTTGTTCATCCATTCTTGAAATAATTTTTGAACAGCTTCAATGTGCCAAGTATTTTCCAGGTGCCTGGGATATAAAGCTGAGAAAAAGTAGACACAATCCCTTATTTCACAGAGCTTATAGTCTGGTTCCTTCAAATAGCCTCCTCATTGATCAGCACCCTTGCAACCACTAAAATTGACTTGGAGACTGGAGATGTCTTCCTTCTTTTAAAACAGATCTGCAAACCCTTTTCAAGCCATATAGAAACTGTGTTTGTATGGCACACTATGGTAAACTTACAGTAGAGGAAACCAGTTCATGGGGTCCAGCTGCACAGATCTCCCTGCCCCTGGAGGACTGGAAGGATCGCCATCACCCAAGTTGGGAAGCTCTGTATTTAAAAGTCACCACAGAGCCCTTCCTCTTTCAGTAACTCAGATGTATGGGAAAATGAGACAGTGTGGTGGTTAAGAGCATGGTCTTCGGAGGCAGGCAGAATTGGGTTTGAATCTTTATCCTGCTTCTTATTATCTTCATGACTTTGGGCTTAACCACTCTAAGCCCTAAGTTCTTCATCTATAAAAGAAGGCTAATACTATCTAATTTGCATGATAATTGTAAGTATTAAAAATAATAAAAACAAACTATTAGTGTCTGACACATAATAAATGCTCAATATTAATGTTCAATAAAATAGTAACTATTTTCATGATGAAGATTCCCAAGGGAATAAATTACCCTTACAGTTTTATTTGAGATTTCACCTTCATCCTGTCCCCAGTAGTTGACTGGGATCTTCCTCTTCAGTTTAGGAATGAAATCCAGATTCTATTGCTTCTGTGAGAGGAGGGAAGGCATGCCTAGATCAGAACCATCTGCCTCCCTACTCCACCACATCAAAGGAAAGTAGCAGCTTTGGGGACCTAAAGCTCTTTCAGGACTAATGAGATGGAAACCAGCTCTGTGGAAAGATGCCACCAGTCATGCGAGGCTGTTGGAAGGTTGGGTACAGTGAGCTTTCCCAGGAGACTTGGGCTCCCAAATGAGGAGCAAGAGGAGTATGTTGAAATTGACAAGGCAATGCCAATCCTTTACCTGTAGTGTGCTTCCCATGGCCAGCACGCTGAATCCTACAGAGGTCCTCTTTCAGATGTCAGAAGGACAGGAGCCCATAGAGTGCACTGTGCTCCAGCATAACATCAGGGAGGATAAGGCAGCTTCCCTCTGACCTTTTCGGGCTGCCCAAGGGAAGCCATTCGCAAAACTCACCAGTAGCACCTTTCAAGAAACGTTTCTGGGGCGGGGCGCGGTGGCTCATGCCTGTAATCCCAGCACTTTGGGAGGCTAAGGCGGGTGGATCACGAGGTTAGGAGATCGAGACCATCCTGGCTAACACAGTGAAATCCCATCTCCACTAAAAATACAAAAAATTAGCCGGGCGTGGTGGCAGGCGCTTGTAGTCCCAGCTACTGGTGGGGCTGAGGCAGCAGAATGGTGTGAACTCCGGAGGCGGAGCTTGCAGTGAGGCGGAGCTTGCAGTGAGATCCCACCACTGCACTCCAGCCTGGGCGACAGAGTGAGACTCCGTCTCAAAAAAAAAAAAAAGAGAAGAAAGAAACGTTTCTGGATTTGTGTAGGGGTTGACTACACAATCTTAAATAAGAAGCAGTATGTTCAAGAAATCTTTCACAAACACTCTCACACAAATGTTCATAGCAGCATTAGTCACAATAGCCAAAAAACAGAAACAATTCAAATGAATATCAACTGATGAATGGATAAATAGAATGTAGTATATTCATACAAGTGAATATTATTTGGCAATAAAAAGAAATGAAGTAGCGATACATGCTACAACATGAATTGAAAACATCATGCTAAATGAGATGAGCCAGTCACAAAAGACCACATGCTGTATAATTCCACTTATATGAAATGTCCAGAATAGGCAAATCTATAGAAACAGAAAATAGTTTAGTGGTTGCCAAGGGCTGGAAGGGATGGAAGACTGAGGGGAACAGCTAAGTGGTTTGGGGTTTCTTTGGAGGGAAGTGAAAATGTTCTAAAATTGTGGTGGTCATTGTACAACCTGCAAATATACTAAAAGCCACTGAATTGTACACTTTAAGTGGGTGAATTATATAGTATGTAAATTAAATCTCCATAAAATTTTCAAAAAAACATAAAAAGAAACTATGCTTGTCTGCAGGAAAGAGGACAGGGGAAAGAGGGAAGTTTCATTTTGACTGCGTTTTCATTGTTTTTTGAATCTTTTGAAATTTGTACCATAGGTTTCTATTATATTTTCAAAATATTATACATATATATTTTAAATTATTTTAAAGAAGCAGTGTAATGTTGCTTTGGAGTCAGAGAAACTAGTTGAAATCTTGCTTTGAATTCTGGTTATGTGACTTTTGTAATTTGTTTATCTAATTTAATCTAAGTTTTCATAAAATTAGAATATTAATAGTCCTTATACCAAAGAAATGGGAGGATTATATGAGAAATTCTATGTAAAAAATCCTAACATAGAACCTGACACTGGCACACAGTAAGCATGCAACAAATGGGTCTCAGAATAATGAAATAGGAAATACATGCACCCCTTCCACTGCAGCGCAAAGGTACTTGGAAATTCTCTTTAGTTCATGCCCACAGGCGCTGACCTTGCTATGAGTGAAAACAGTATTGTCCCCTATATAGGCATACCAATATGTGTCTACCAAGTCAGAACTTACCCACCCACGCCATGTGTACTAAAGGAGGGCCCTGATGAGGTCACGGGCCTGTCTGGCTGTGATGTCAAGAAATGCTGAGACTGGAGCCTGCTAGAGCTTCTCCAGTGGGTCTGGGGGTGGGGAGGGGAGAAGACCAGCTCCTTTTGTCTAGAGGGAAATTGTACTCCATCCAGGTGCCTGGCTAGAGGAAAACTCAGCTTTTGAAGACTCGACAGTTTGTTAGTAAAAAATGTGTTACATATATCAGAAAAGCATTTTTCTAACCAAATGATTCATTTCAAGATTCTTGAAAAGACTGACTCTGCAGGACACTTAAGACCACAATTAGCAAGACTGCAAGGGAGATTCATAAAGAAATTTCAAAAACTTCTAGAAAACTCCATGTGAAATCTCAGGATTCTAGCCAAGGACCTCAGTTTAAAAGTGCTCTCCTCTAGAATTACTGAGAGGCTTTTGCAATGTAGCAAGTCACTGTCACTCCAAGGAGATGGGTATAGATGTCCCTGCCCAGGAGGGGATGACTTACTTTGAAGCTGTACCTGACAATGTTCTGGGGTGCGTGTGGGTTGTTGGCTGTCAAAATCCGAGTGAACTCCTCCTTTAACTCCTGAGGGAGAGAAATACCAAGAGAGTCGTACATGAAGGCCCCCCAACCCTATCTGAGGCTTAGGAGGATCCCCCAGAGTATCAGCAGATGTCTCACACCCAGGCTCTGGGCAAGCTCCTAATCATGTACTATGGAAGAACACATCTCTGAAACTGGAAGAGGTACAAGGAGCAAGGACAAGAGGCTACTCACTCACCGCATCGGTCAACTCCAGCTGGTCAGGGGGTCTAACTGTGGCTTTGGATTGGGCCCATTCATCTGTGCCTTCTCCCACTTCAGTCCCTGAATCTTCATCCTAGACAAAAACCTCACATGAGGCTTGGGAGTATCTGCTCTGCTTGGACAAGCATGCAGGAAGCCCCTTCATTCACAAACACTCGCAGAAGCCAAGCTATGCCCCTTGTACGTAGAATACAAAATGTACAACATACCACTCATGAAAGAGTCCAAAAGAACTGCTCAGGCCAGAGTTCTCATTGCCTGGAAGATCCTGGCCACGTTTGCCCTGGGGGTCAGGCTTAGCTGGAACTCAGAATGTTGTGGCAGGCCTTTGGCCCCAGTAGTGGGACCAGAAGAACTGGTTCCTCCCTACTGCCTTCTGTAAAGCCCAGAAGCTAATGTCTAGGACCAACAGCCAAAGGCAGGGCTTTATGCAAAGTGGTTTAGACATCAAGAAAGGATGACAAGCTGTTACTTCAACTCTAATTTATATTTTATGTTCCCAACTGCCACCTTAAGGTTACTCAGTACTCTCTGTACTTAGTTACTTCAAGCCTCACAGTCCCATTAGGCCCTTGGAGCAAAACAATCAATGTTTCCTTTTTTTGGCTGGGTGTGGTTTGCCTTTCCCTGGCAGACACTTAAACATCTTGCCAAAGTGGCCCGTGACATATTTTTTTAAGTGTTCACCCTCACTAACAATCAAAGTTATACAAAATAAAACATGCATTTTTTTCACTATAAAACTGGCAAACTGTAAAACAACCAAAAGTAATATCCAGCATTCATGAGGCTGTGGGAAAATGAGCACTCACAAATTAGTATAACCTTTCTAAATATCAATTGGAAAATATTTATCAAAGCCTAATAACTGCTTATACTCTTTGACCCAAATTCGTACATGTAGGAATTTATATTAAGGAATATGCCCAAAGATTTAGGTGCACTGATGTTTGTTAGAAGATTGATAATAACAGTGAAAAAGGAAACATTTATTTTTATTTTTATTTTTATTTATTTATTTATGTGAGATGGAGTCTTGCTGTGTCACCCAAGCTGGAGTGCAGTGGGACAATCTCGGCTCACCATAACCTCCACCTCCTGGGTTCAAGCAATTCTCTTGCCTTGGCCTCCCAAGTAGCTGGGACTACAGGCATGCACCACCATGCCTAGCTAATTTTTGTATTTTAGTCGAGACAGGGTTTCACCATGTTGGCCAGGCTGGTCTTGAACTCCTGACCTCAAGTGATCCGCCTGCCTCGGCCTCCCAAAGTGCTGGGATTACAGGCATGAGCTACCACGCCCAGCCAAAAAAGGAAACATTTAAATGTCCAGCAATGAGGCATGGTTGAACAAATTATGGTACACTCTTAAGGAACATATGGTAAAATATTATGCAGTAATTTCAAATGATGCTATAAAAATATATTTATTAGCAATGGAAGGCACTCTAAATATTTTATATGAAAAACATGTTATAAAATAACATATACAGTTTGGTTCCACTTAAAAATAAATATATCTCTCTTATTCCTCCAAAGAAAAATAATCAATAAATAAATACATGTAATTTTATATATGCATAAAAATATCTGAGAGGATGTAACATCACATGATTTTTTTTGTTTTTTTTTTGTTTTTTTTTTGAGACGGAGTCTCGCTCTGTCGCCCGGGCTGGAGTGCAGTGGCTGGATCTCAGCTCACTGCAAGCTCTGCCTCCCGGGTTTACGCCATTCTCCTGCCTCAGCCTCCACAGTAGCTGGGACTACAGGCGCCCGCCACCTCGCCCGGCTAGATTTTTGTATTTTTTTTAGTAGAGACGGGGTTTCACCGTGTTAGCCAGGATGGTCTCGATCTCCTGACCTCGTGATCCGCCCGTCTCGGCCTCCCAAAGTGCTGGGATTACAGGCTTGAGCCACCGCGCCCGGCCTAACATCACATGTTAACTAAAGTTATTATAGGATGGTAGGTTTAAGGGTGATTTTAACATTCTTCTTTTAGTTCATTTGCATTTTCTAAAAACATATAGATAATATTTTCAACCAAAAAAACACTATTAGCATCTTGCTGAAAGACCATGGTAATCTCAGCACTTACTCTCTTCCTGGTTCCTCTGCCTATGCTGATGCTCTAAATGAAGAACAGAAAACAGAAGGTAAGTCATAAGCAAATTGACATAGAAATATCATAAACAGTATTTCAGGGAGGCTCCTGCCCAGAGATCCCACAGTCAAAGGACGTTGAACCTTCCCAAGTTTCAGAAACAGTCTCAGAGGCAACATACTCTTATTCGCCCAGCCAGAGAGGTCCTATATCTGAGGCAACCCGGTTTTAGTATCAGTGGGACTGACCCGTGAAGAGCACAACCAAGTAACTTAGTACTGGGAATTTCTTATTTGCAACTAGTTCAACAGATATTTTTAAAGCATATTCTAAGTGTTCATCTCTGTACCAGGCAATAAAGGTATTTCAAAAACAGGTTATATTCATAAACACTTTTGGGGATAAATATATGCTTTTCATGAGCAGACACTTTATTTGCTTTGTACACTGCTGCACAAAGCCCCAGCATCTAGAACATTGCTCAGAACATAGTAGGTGTTCGAAATATTTACTGAATAGATAAATGAATGCCATCAAAACCCATTAGTCATCATAACCCTGGGAAAAGTGCTTTTCCTCTATAATCTTCAGTTTCCTTATCAGTAAAATGCATAGGATTTGACATGATAACCTTCTGTTCTAACATGCTTAAATTTTATGTTCCAAAGAGCAACATGCTCAAATCAATTTGATAAACATTAGTGGCGCATCTAATTGTGTGTCAGGCACTAACCTAAGCAGTGGGAGAAAGAAAGATGAGGTCCCTGCCCCAGTTTGCTCAAGGTCCCTGGAGGACAGATGAGTGTGATCAGTGCTCCTCACTCACCCACTCACCTACTCACCCACCCAGTCACTCACTCACCCACTCACTCACCCACTCACTCACCTACTTACCCACTCGCCCACTCACCCACTCACTCACCCACCCACTCAATCACTCACGCACCCACCCACTCACTCACTGACCCACTCACCCACTCACTCACCCACTCACTCACTCACCCACTGACCCACTCATCCACTCACTCACTCACTCACCCACTCACCCACTCACTCACCCACTCACCCACTCACTCACCCACCCACTCAATCACTCACGCACCCACCCACTCACTCACTGACCCACTCACCCACTCACTCACCCACTCACTCACTCACCCACTGACCCACTCATCCACTCACTCACTCACTCACCCACTCACCCACTCACTCACCCACTCACCCACTCACTCACCCACTCACTCACTCACCCACTTATTCAGCACACGTTTCTTTGAAAGTCAACTCTGTGCCAGCATCAGAGATACATGTGCACAGGACATGGTGGGGGCTGGGATACACAGGAAAGGCTTCCAGAGGTGACCAGATGGAGTTTTGCTCTTGTTGCCCAGGCTGGAGTCAATGGTGCAATCTCAACTCACTGCAACCTCTGCCTCCCAGGTCCAAGGATTCTCCTGCCTCAGCCTCCTAAGTAGCTAGGATTACAGGTGCCTGCCACCACGCCAGGCTAGTTTTTTGTATTTTTTTAATTTTTAAAAATTTGTTGTTGTTGTTGTTGTTGTTATTATTATTATTACTATTTTGAGACAGAGTTTCACTATTTCGCCTAGGCTGGAGTACAGTGGCGCGATCTCGGGTCACTGCAACCTCTGCCTTCTGGTTTCAAGTGATTCTCCTGCCTCAGCCTCCTGAGTAGCTGGGATTACAGGTGTCTGCCACCACGCCCAGCTAATTTTTGAATTTTTAGCAGAGATGGGGTTTCACTAGGTTGGCCAGGCTGGTCTTGAACTCCTGACCTCAGTTGATCCACCTGCCTCGGACTCCCAAAGTGCTGGGATTACAGGTGTGAACCACCACGCCCAGTCAATTTATTTATTTTTGAGATAGTCTTACTCTGTTGCCGAGGCTAGAGTGCAGTGACACCATTTCAGCTCACTGCAACCTCCACCTCCCAGGTTCAAGCAATTCTCCTGCGTCTGCCTCCCAAGAAGCTGGGATTACAGGCATGAGCCACTGCGCCCAGCCTATTTTTTGTATTTTTTTTAGTAGAGACAGGGTTTCACCATGTCGGCCAGGCTGGTCTCGAACTCCTGACCTCAGGTGATCTACCCGCCTCAGCCTCCCAATGTGCTGGGATTACAGACATGAGCCACCACACCTGGCCAGAGGTGACGATTTCTTAGCTGGGTGTCAAAGGACAAGTATGCATTGTCTAGGTGGAGAAAATGTTTTTCAATAGGAGAAAACATCAAGTACAAATTTGGCCAGGTGCGGTGACTCATGCCTATAATCCCAGCACTTTGGGAGGCTGAGGTGGGCGGCTCACCTGAGGTCCGGAGTTCAAGACCAGCCTGGCCAACATGGCGAAACACTGTCTCTACTAAAAATACAAAAAAATTAGCCAGATGTGGTGGCACCTGTAATCTCAGCTATTCAGGAGGCTGAGGCAGGAGAATCGCTTGAACCCAGGAGGCAGAGGTTGCAGTGAGCCAAGATCACACCATTGGACTCCAGCCTGGGTGACAGAGTAAGACTACATCTCAAAAAACAAAAACAAAAACAAAGAATGTTCCACCAAACCAACCAACAAAAATCCTACAGTATATATAGAGAACAAATAGGTGTTTCAGATGATCAAGCATGAGGGGACTGGAGACGTGAGGGAGGGGCTCTTGGAAGGAGCAGGCCTAGTGCACTGCAGGAGGGTTCAATGCAGCAGAGGAGACGAAGGGCACATTGGAAAGGAACCTCGGCTTCCAGCTCTGTCAGCCTCACAGGTGTCAGGCTCACCACCTGTGTGATCTTGGGGGAGCCTCCGTTTCCCAAATGCAAAGAGAGGGAGTTAGACTAGATGGGCTCTTACAGCTCTTGCATGATAGGGTCTTTGGGAGAGGGTTGGAGAGTGGAAGAGAAGAAAGGAATTTCAGGGAAAGAGAAAAGCATGTCTCATCTTGGGCTGGGATTGTTGCTGGTAGAGCAGGCAGCAGGATTCAAATTTCTGTCAGGTTGCCAAGGTTTCCAACTATAGGAACACTTCTCTGAGGCTAAGTCACATGAGCCAGAGAGCTACTTTCCTTTGAAGAACCTCTGTTCCATAAGGTAATGGGATGGAAGCGTCACAACGTGTAACAACTTTCAGGCTCACAATAGAGCACAGGAGGGCCAATCCCAACCCAAACCACAAGCCTTAAATAGAAAACGAGATCCAGTTACCGCTGCCCCCTGTAAATACGTCTGTAAAATATTTATCTGGCAATAAAAGAACTGACAAGGCAGTTTGAGTGTAATTGTTTTTGGCAGTTGGAAATATTTCAATTAACACACTATAAAAGCCACACTATAATAAATGCAAAACAGGCCAATGAAATCAGCTACAGCCCTAACTTCCCAACCAAGGCAAAGGAGATAGAATGTCAGGCTGCCACTTTGGGCCCTTGGTCTTGCAGAATGAGAAGTCTGAGACAGACAAGCCTGAATTCCTGAAAGGCTTTTGATAGTTGCTCCCAGAAGCTATCAGACTACAGAAGAAAGCTCAGACTCCTCCCTAGCCCTCAAAACTCTATTATCCAGCCCCAAGCCTCCATTCCAGCCCGCTCTCCTACCAATCATGTGCTAGGACTCCGAGGTGCAGTCCAGTGAGTTTCTGAGCCTGGCCTGTGTTTTCCCACCTCTCCACCTTTGCTGTTACCATTCCTCTGCCAGGAATGCCGTCTTCCCCTTCCCTCTCCCTGCTTCCACTATCTCTGCCTAACAAAACCCTACCCAACTAGCCTCTGCTAGTCCTTTACCTAACTTTTCCTTTTCCACCTTTCTCTTACCTCCCTCTACTCTTCCTTTCCTCACTTTAAGCAAGGCTACCCTCCACCTTCCATCACAAGTACTGAATGATCAAATGTAAATAGACACTCTGTTACAGTCTCTGGGTCTGGTCTACAGAAGGGAATAGTATTATGAAAAGAAGCATCACACTGCAGTACACATAGGAGGCATCTTGGCGTTCTTATGCTATTAACCAAAGAAGATCCTCTTCTCTTGGATAGGTCATTCTATTTAGCCAAGGGAAGATGTCTATGAAAGAGTGAGGCAGGGAGGGGAAACCCTCCCAGCCCGTGGCAGACAATTTAGCCCTGCTGATCAATGGGATAACAGATGTCTCAGCCTGAACTCTTTCACAGGAGAGCATTTTTCCATTCTTGTTGTTGTGGGTTTCAGTGTGAGCACTGTGAGATTAGGAACTGAGTCTTATTCATCTTTGGATCACTAGCACAGAGGCTAGCACTTGGATGGAGGTCATCGCTCTTATAAAAGTCACCAATTACAACTCAGCTGCCTAGTGGTCACTTCTCGGTTCTCTTATAGTACCTGACATTGCTGAGGGCTCCCTCCCTCCTTCTTGAAACTTCTCTACCTTCTTTTCCATGTCACTGATCTCTCCAATGGCTCCTCAGTATCCTTGACCTTTCCAGGGATATATGCTTGACCCTCTGGTCTTCCTATTGCACACCCTCCCCTTGGGTGCTCTTATCCCCACCTGCAACTTCATCTTCCATCTTATGATAAAGCTCACATCTATTTATTATTATTATTTTTTCCCTGAGACAGGGTCTCATGGCCAGGCACTGTGGCTCATGCCTGTAATCCCAGCACTTGGGGAGGCTGAGAAGGGCGGATCACTTGAGGCCAGGAGTTTGAGACCAGCCTGGGCAACATAGTGAAACCCTGTCTCTACTAAAAATACAAAAATTAGCCGGGCATGGTGGTGCACACCTGTAGTGCCAGCTACTCAGGAGGCTGAGGCAGGAGAATCACTTGAACCTGGGACGCAGAGGTCACAGTGAGCTGAGACAAAAAAAAAAAAAAAAAGAGAGAGAGAGAGGGACAGGGTCTTGGTCTCCCCATATCTATTTCTGAAGCTTAGATTTCCCAGAACCTCATATTCAAATTGATGACAGAGTACTCAAACTTAATATCTTTAAAACTGACCTCATTATGTTCTTAGCCACTTCCTCCAGGATCCCCCCCCTCACTGAAGTGCACCACCATCCATTTGGTCACCCAGGTTGGAAACTGGAAACCATTGAAGATATTTGCCCTTTCTTCACCCTCTCACTAGCGTTATGTTTCAAAGCCTAACAATTCCATTTCTTTAATATCTTTCTTAAGTATCCTCTCCTTAATTCAGGCCTTTACTATCTTTTGCCTAACCATATTTGATCTCCCTGACTCCAGTTTCTCTCTACTCTAAAAATTATATCATTATAATTATTTTCAGCAACTGAGCACTTACTCTGGGCCAGTCATTTACTCAGCTATTTATGTACATTATTTCATTTAATCTTCACAACCACCCTATGGAGTATGAGCTACTTTACAAATGAGAAAACTGAAGTATACAGACATCAAGCAACTGACCCAAAGTTGACCAGGATTTGAACCTGAACTCTTAATCACTATCTACAAATGATCTTCGTAAAACAAAAATATGATTGTGTCATTCTCTTGATTTAAAGCCTCCAAGAGTTCAAGACCAGGCTGGGCAACAAAGCCACACCCTGTCTCCACATAAAAAAATTGTTTTAATTAGTTGGGTGTGGTGATGTGTGCCTGTAGTCCCAGCTACTTGGGAGGCTGAGGTAAGAGGACTGCTTGAGCTCAGGAGTTCAAAGCTGCAGTGAGCTATGATTGTGCCACTACACTCCAATCTGGGCAACATAGCAAGACCCTATCTCAAAATAAAATAAAATAATAAAATAAAATAAAATAAAGCCTCCAAGAGCCCACCCTCTGCCATGAGATGAAGCCCAAGCCCCTGAACATGGTATCTACCTCATCTCCTACTTTTCCCCTCCTACAGCCATACTCGGTCACGTACAATTCTCCCTAAGCTTATGGAGGAAAGAGCCATGTAAGCAGAGGGACTGGCCTGTGTGCCCAGTGGTTAGATATGCCCCAAGCCTCACACAGGTGATAGTGGCTGATTCAGAAGGGAGTTGCCCAAATAAAATACCTCCTCTCTTTCTTTAGGTTCACAAAGTTTCTTCCATGGACCACCTGACTTAACTGCTCTATGCTGAGCGTCCTTCTCCCTTCCCTCAATACTATCAACCATGATGTCTGGCCACCTTTCTGCCAGGCCAGCCTCTGCATGGGTCCCCTTACCTCATTCAAGATGCCACCTCTCTGGGCCTCTAACCCCCTTGTTCTTCTAGCACAGCTCTGGATCACGTCCTTGGCTCAGTACACTTTTGGATGATCTTTAAGTTAACACCTCTCCTAACTTGGTCCAGCCCTAAGGACTGTCTTTTTCCATAAGCAGCTTCCAGTGCAGCACCACTCAGCCAGTCCTGGGACACTTGAAGAAACCAAAGGGGAGACAGGAAGTCCCAGAGAAGTCTGGAAAGCTGTGGAGAGGAGCTTCTGAGAGAGAATGAGGTGGTTGGAAAGAGACATTCTCATGTACAGCAGTGACACACCAAGGGCAGATGTTTGAAGTCTATCAACCTAGTACTATCTGCAGCAGGGTTAGGGGAGGGGAGAGGCAGAGACCAGTTGATTATCGTCACCATCCCTAACTGCAATCTAGTGAGCATTCACTAATAGCTATGCAGCTTGCTGGGCATTGTACGGTCATTATTCCCAATCTGCAAAGTAGGTAAAACTGTTACCCTTTTAAAGACAAGGGCACTGAGAATTGTTCAGATCAAATGACATGGTCAATGGAAGGATACACTGAAAACAAAAATTCTGTCAATGTAAGAGATAATTATTATTACCACCTACTGGTCATTTACCTGCATTTAGACCTGTTTTGGTTCATGACCCACTGAACAATGTAAGCGATCTATTTGTCCCTGAGCATATTTTAGGAATAAATAAGGAGATAAAAAATTCTTAAGCTATTCTCTATCATAAATATATAATATCTTAAAAATGAGTATGTGATCAGATGGAGCCATGGAACCCAAGTGTCGGCTTTAAAGTCAGCCATAGCTGGGTTTGAGTCCCCACTCTGCTACCTGCTAACAGTTTTATGGCTCCAGGCAAGTTAATTGTCTTCTTTGAACCTCAGTATCCTCATTTTTAAAATGGGCATTACAATGACACCCTCAATCATTAGCTTGTGATGAGGATTAATTGAGTCAACACACATAAGGTGCATAGTGTGGTGCACTTTATGTGCAACTGGCCTGAGTGTGTGCCCAATCAATGATGGCTGATGGCATTACATTCCCACTTACAGACACTGCTCTGCTCTCAGCCACACAGGATCTGTGTGGCCCTTTGCCTACTAGGAAGCACCTGTCTTAGGGGTGACTAGATTTCAGCAGCTCACATCTCCACTCAAGAGTTCAATGCTGAAACATGATTGTTCCTGAAAGAGGGGCTCTTCGAGGCATGCAGACCCACAGATGCTGCATCCTCCTTCCTGGGGCCCAAGAGACTTCGTTTACCATCTCAGTTGTCTTGGTCCTTATTTTAAAACTCACTAACAGGTTTCCATTAAGCTAAATTGAAACTAAATACCTCACCAGCTTGCAGTTTCCGTTTCTAAAAGGGTAAAAGCTCTTAGTCCCAAAGGAATAGCAGCAATTCACCAACAAATCTTCCTCCAGCTACACTGAATATGTTTTAAATCTCTGAGCCTAGTGCAGTGCCTAAAGCACACAGAAGGCACACAATAAGTGTTTGTAGCTGAAAAAAGTATTAAAACTTTGAATAGTGGTCTATGCAGGGTAACAGGCACACATACATTGTTGTGGTAGTGCCACTTGATGTGAACTTTTTGTACCAAAGTTTGCAATGTGTACCAAAGTTTAAAATGCATATACCCCTCAACTCAATGGCTCCACTTTCTTGAGTTTTCTTATAGAAATATTCACACCTCGCTGGGCACGGTGGCTCACGCCTGTAATCCCAGCACTTTGGGAGGCCGAAGCGGGTGGATCACGAGGTCAGAAGTTTGAGACCAGTCTGACCAACATGGTGAAACCCTGTCTCTACTAAAAATACAAAAATTAGCCGGACATGATGGCACGTGCTCATAATCCCAGCTACTCAGGAGGCTGAGGCAGGAGAATCACTTGAACCCAGGAGGTGGAGGTTGCAGTGAACCGAGATTGTGCCACTTCACTCCAGCCTGGGTGACAGAGGGAGACTCCGTCTAAAAAGAAAGAAAGAAAGAAAGAAAGAAAGAAAGAAAGAAAGAAAGAAAGAAAGAAAGAAAGAAAGAAAGAAAGAAAGAAAGAAAGAAAGAAAGAACGAAAAAAGAAATATTCATATCTCAGGTTGAGTGTGGTGGCTCACACCTATACTCCCAGCATTTTGGGAGGCCAAGGCAGGAGGAGCACTTGAGTCCAGGGGTTCAAGATCAGCCTGGGCAACATAGTGAGACTTCATCTCTACAAAAAAATAAACAAAGTTAGCCAGTCGTGGTGGTGCATGCCTGTAGTCCCAGCTACTCAGAAGGGTGAGGTGGGAGGATCGCTTGAACCCGGGAGGTAGAGGCTGCAGTGAGCTGAGACTGTGCCACTGCATTCCAGCCTGGGCAACAGAGCAAGTCCCTGTCTCAAAAAAAGAAAAAAAAAGAAAAGAAATAGTCACACCTGCATAAGATGTATGTACAAAATTGCTTGCTTCAGCTTTATTTATAATTTTTTAAAATGGAAAAACACAAATATTTGCCAATAGGAGTCTAGGTAAATAAATAACATAAAATAATTATAGCAATTAAATGGGATGTTATGCATATTTTAAAAAGAATAACTATCATACAACATAGTGACTATAGTAAATAACAATGTATTGGACCAGGTGTGGTGGTTTATGCCTGTAGTCCCAGTACTTTGGGAGATCTAGGCAGGAGGAATGCTTGAGTCCAGGAGTTCGAGACCAACCTGGGTTACATAGCAAGATACCCTGACCCTACAAAATTTTTAAAAAAAATTAGCCAGGTGTAGTGGGGTGTACCAATAGTCTCAGCTACTTGGGAGGCTGAGGTGGGAGGATCACTTGAGCCCAGAAGGTCAAGGCTGCAGTGAGTTGTGATCGTGCACTGCACTCCAGCCTGGGCACCAGAGCTAAACCGTGTCTCAAACCAACCAATCAACCTACCCACCAACCAACTAACCAATGTATTGTATTCTTGAAAATTGCTAAGAGAATAGGTTTTAAGTGTTCTCACCCCCAAAAATTATAAATATGCTAGGTAATGCTATGTTAATTAGCTTGATTGGCTGGGTTTTGTGGCTCACACCTGTAATCCCAGTATTTTGGGAGGCCAAGGCAGGCGGATCACTTGAGGTCAGGAGTTCGAAATCAGCCTGGCCAACAGGGCGAAACCCCATCTCTACTAAAAATACAAAAATTAGCTAGGCTGGTGGTAGGTACCTGTAATCCCAGCCACTTGGGAGGCTGAGGCAGGAGAATTGCTTGAACCTGGGAGGCGGAGGTTGCAGTGAACTGACATCATGCCACTGCACTCCAGCCTGGGTGACAGGGCGAGACTCTGTCTCAAAATAATAATAATAATTAGCTTGATTTAGCCATTCCACAATGTATACATATTTCAAAATATGTTTTACATGATATACAATTTTATTTGTCAATTAAAAAATAGTATATTGTTGAAAAAATAAAGTGGAAAGAATGAAGTAAACGTTTATGTATTGCTATGGAAAGCTCTCCAAGGCATATTGTCAAATAAAAAAGCAAGTTACAGGAATAGATGCCCCATCTGTTTACTTTAAGAATATGTGTATATGTGTATTTGCATATACATACAAAATTTCTGGAAGAATATATAGAATCTGTTGACAGTGGTTTCTGTTCAGGCAGTGTGACTACAGAATTGTGGGGAAGGGGACTAATACTGTTATATATTCATTGTCCTAATTTTAATTTTTTTTTTTTTTTGAGTCAGGGTCTTACTCCATCGCCAGGCTAGAGTGCAGCAACACAATCACAGCTCACTGCAGCTGTTACCTCCTGGGCTCAAGGGATCCTCCTGCTTCACCCTCCCAAGTAGCTAGGAATACAGGCATGTACCAACAGGCCTGGTTAATTTTTTTTTTTTTTTTTGAGACGGAGTCTCGCTCTGTCACCCAAGCTGGAGTGCACTGGCCAGATCTCAGCTCACTGCAAGCTCCGCCTCCCGGGTTCACGCCATTCTCCTGCCTCAGCCTCCCGAGTAGCTGGGACTACAGGCGCCCGCCACCTCGCCCGGCTAGTTTTTTGTATTTTTTAGTAGAGACGGGGTTTCACCGTGTTAGCCAGGATGGTCTCGATCTCCTGACCTTGTGATCCGCCCGCCTCGGCCTCCCAAAGTGCTGGGATTACAGGCTTGAGCCACCGCACCCAACCAGGCCTGGTTAATTTTTAAATCTTTTGTAGTGGCAGTGTCTCGCTGTGTTGCCCAGGCTGGTCTCAAACTTCTGGCCTCAAGTGATCCTCCTGCCTCAGCCTCCCAAAATGCTGGTATTAGAGGCATGAACCACTGCACCCAGCCTAATATATTAAATGTGACTATGCATTACTTTTATAATTTCAAATGCTAATTAAGAATGTAAAAATCAACAAGATACAGTGACATAAATTTTCCTTTCCTATGAATACAGTGTTAGCACAGTGCTCAGAATGCTGGAAAAGAGAATACAAGACCAGCCCCATTCCTGCCTGGAAACACAGGAAGGCAAAAGCCAATTCTATAGGACTCTTCCCAGATAAGGCTGCAGAAGGCCAGAAAGTATAGGGTTTAAAAGCTAGAGCTCTTGAGTAAGCCTTTGCTGGATACCTGGCTCTGCTACGAATTATATGTAAGACATTGAGCAAGGCGTTTAGTCCCTAAACTTCATTTCCTCATCTGTAAGGGGGAGAAAAATATTAGTGTCCTCCTTATAGAATTGCTGTGAGGATAAAATAATGTATGAAGAGCACTAACACAGACCCCAGCATAAAGTAAGCCCTCAAGTACCAGTGGCAATGTAGACATTTTGATTGTCATTATTTTTATTATTTTGTGTAGTCTGCCATGCAAGGCGATTGAGTTCCATTCTGAGGGCTTAGAATGAATAATTGAATAGTATGTTTTCCAGGTCCCAAGAAATCTTATTAGAAAGGAGCCTGTGCATCTCAGAGTGTCACAGCAGAAGGATGACAATAAAAATACTTTCCATTTTTATAGCATCTTTCGGTTTACTAAACATTTTGGAGTATATGATCTTACTTGATCATTATAACAATCTTTTGTGGATGGATGTTTAATCTTGTCAATGCTTTTGTTTCTGAATCTATTGAGATGTCTTCATCACAGGAGTTTTCTTCTTTATCTTGTTAATATGAAGAAATACTCTGATTTTTTTTTTTTTTTAACAGAGTCTCGCACTGTCGCCCAGGCTGGAGTGCAATGGTGTGATCTCAGCTTACTTCAATCTCCTCCTCCTGGATTCGAGCAATTCTCATTCCTCAACCTCCTGACTAGCTGGGGTTACAGGTGCCTGCCACCACGCCCAGCTAACTTTTTGTATTTTTTAGTAGAGACGGGGTTTCACTATGTCGGCCAGGCTGGTCTCGAACTCCTGACCTCGTGATCTTCCCGCCTCAGCCTCCCAAAGTGCTGGGATTACAGGCGTGAGCCACCAGGCCTGGCCAATACTTTGATTTTTTAATGAGCTAACTTTGTATTCTTGGGATTAACCCCACTTGGTTTGATCTATTATTCTTTTTATATATTGCTGGAACAGATTTGATATTATCTTGTTAAGGTTTTTTCTTTGCATTTATGTTCATGAGGAATATCAGCCTATAATTTTCTATTTGTGCAATGCTTTGATTTTGATATCAGGGTTATAAAAGGGCTATTCATAAAATGAATTGGGACTTATTCCCTTATCCTTCATTTTCTGAAAGACTTTGTATAAGATTGGTGTTATTCATTCCTTACATACTTATTACCATTCATCAGTGAAATGATTTGCATCTGGAGTTTCTTTGTGGTATGGTTCTTAATTATGAATTCAATCTCTTAATAGGTATGGAGTATTTTCCATTTCTTCTTGTGTCAGTTAAGGTAAACTGCATTTTTCAAAAATTTCATCCATTCCATCTAAGTTGATGAATTTATTGGCATAAGGTTCTCCCTACTATTCCCCTTTTATTCTTTTTAACATCTGTAAGGTCTGTCCTGAAATCTCATTTTTCATTCCTGATACTGGATATTGTGCTTTCTTTGTATCTTGATAAGGCTTCCTAGATTTTATCAACTTTATTATTAATCTTTTCAAATAATCAACTTCTGGCTTTGCTATTATTTTTCTTATTTTTCTCTGAAACTATAAAGTAAGTGGAATTGATGAAATAAATCTTGTTTCTACTTCTTTGGATTTAATTTGCTCATTTTTTTCTATATTCTTAAGATGGAAACTTAGAACACTGATCGCAGGCTGGGCACTGTGGCATATGCCTGTAATCCCAGCACTTGGGGAGGTTGAGGCAGGCGGATCACTTGATTTTAGGAGTTTGAGACCAGCCTGGCCAACATGGTGAAACCTCGCCTCTACTAAAAAAAATACTAGAATTAGCCAGGTGTGGCGGCATGCACCTGTAGTCCCATCTACTAAGGAGGCTGAGGCAGAAGGATCACCTGAGCCCAGGGGTGGAAGGTTTCAGTGAGCTGAGATCAGGGCACTACACTCCAACCTGGGTGACAGAGCAAGACCCTATCTCAAAAAAACAAAACCAAACAAAACACTGATCTTAAACTTTTTAAAATTTTATTATTTATTTATTTATGACGGAGTCTCGCTCTGTCGCCAGGCTGGAGTCCAGTGGCGCAATCTCGGCTCACTGCACCTCTGCCTCCCGGGTTCAAACAATTCTCCTGCCTCAGCCTTCCGAGTAGCTGAGAATACAGGCGCCCGCCACCACGCCAGCTAATTTTTGTATTTTTAGTAGAGACAGGATTTCACCTTGTTGGCCCGGATGGTCTCGATTTCTTGACCTCGTGATTCGCCGGCCTCGGCCTCCCAAAGTGCTGGGATTACAGGCGTGAGCCACTGAGCTTGGCCGATCTTAAACTTTTTTTCTTTTCTTTTCTTTCTCTTTCTTGTGTGTGTGTGTGTGTGTGTGTGTGTGTGTGTGTGTGTGTGTGTGGTGGTGGTGGTTGGAGACCAGGAGAGACAGGGTCTCACTCTGTTGCCGAGGCTGGAGTGCAGTGACACAATTATAGCTCACTGCAGCGTTTACTTCATGGGCTTCAGCGATCTTCCCACCTCAGCCTCCCAAGTAGCTGGGAGTACAGGTAAACGCCACCACACCCAGCTGATTTTTTCTTTTTCTTTTTTTTCTTTTTTTGTAGAGAAGGGGTCTCACTATGTTACCTAGTCTGTTCTCACACTCTTGGGCTCAAGTGATCCACCCACCTCAGCCTTCCAAAGTGCTGGGATTACAGGCATGAGCCACCACACTTAGCCTTTTTTTTTCTAATACAGCATTTAAAACTATACTTTTCTATCAAGCACAATTCTAGCAACACCTCACAATTTTTATACATTTTATTTTCATTACAATTAAAAATATTTTCTAATTTCCTTTATGATTTTCTTGACCTATAGGTTATTTAGAAGTATTCTTTAATTTCTAAATACCCAGAGATTTTAAAGATATTATTTACTTCTATTTTGTTCAAACTACTCTTACTATGCTGCGATTCTTTTTTGGCAAGGATGAATGTTGAATCTGAATTAAGTTAAACTGTAAGATTTTAATCTTTTAAAAATGCATTTGAACTTATTTTATGTCCCAGTATATGGCTCATCCTTGTGAAAATTCTGCAGTTCTTGGGCGTAGTTTTCATTCTACTGTTCTTCAGTGTAGTGTTCTATAAATGTTAATTAGGTCAAGTTGGTTAGCAGCACTGTTCAGATCTACCGAGAGAATAATGTTAAAATATCGAATTATCATTATGAATATTTCTACTTCTCCCTTTAGTTCTGTCATTTTTTTGGTGCTTACATCTTGAAGTTCTTTTGATTCTTATATCTTGAGGCATATACTTCGTGATTTTATGTATCCCTCTTGAATTGACCCTTTGTCATTTTAAAATGGCCCCATTTATCTCTGGGAATACTTCTTGTCTTGAAGACTACTTTGTCTGATAATGACACTCATACAGATTTCTTATGCTTTCCATTTGCATAGTTTATTTTTACATTCTTTTATGTTCAAACATTCTATGTTTTTACATTTAAAATATATTTCTTGTAACAGGCAACATATAGTTGTTTTCTTCTTTTTCCTAGCCTGATCAACTCTGCCTCTTAATTGGAGGTCTTTACCATGTTGCTCTTTGTTTTCTACTTTTTCTCATCTGCTTTTGTTTCTCTGTTCATCTTCTGCCTTCTTTTGTGTTAACTGAAATTTTTTAGTTCTGCATTTTGCTTTCTCTATTGTCTTTTCATATGTGCCTTTTTGTATTTTGTGCATGTGTGGTTGCTCTAAGGATTACAATATGCATCCTGAACTTATCATATTCTACTAAACATAAATATTCACACTTCACACTTCACAATGTAATAATCTTATAACATGCTAATTCTGTTTACCACCACTACTTCATCATTTGCCCTATTGTTGTCACATATTTTATTTCTGTATACAGTATAAGCCCCACTTGACAATATGGTTTTGTTTTGTTTTTTGCTTTAAACAGTCATCTGTCTTTTAAGAAAATTAATAGAAGGGCTGGACGCAGTGGCTCACGCCTGTAATCTCAGCACTTTGGGAGGCCGAGACAGTAGGATCACTTGAGGCCAGGAGTTTGAGATAAACCTGGCCAACATGGTGAAACACTGTCTCTACTGAAAATACAAAAAAAATTAGCCACTATGGTGGTGAGCATCTGTAATCCTAGCTATTCAGGAGGCTGAGACAGGAGAATTGCTTGAACCAGGGAGACACAGGTTGCAGTGAGCTGAGATCACACCATTGCACTCCAGCCTGGTCGACAGAGTAAGACTCTGTCTCAAACAACCAAAAACAACAAAAAAAATAAAATTAATAGAAAGAAAAAAAGCTAGTCTTTTACTTTTACCCGCATATTTATCATTAATGGTACTCTCAGCTTTAGTATATCTGAAAATGTATTTATTTCACCCTCCTTTTTGAGGGGTATTTTTTCTGCATATAGAATTCTGAGTTGACGGTAATTTTCTTTCAGTGCCTTAAATATGTCTTTCCAGGTCAGGCACAGTGGCTTACACCTGTAGTCCCAGCACTTTTGGAGGCTGAGGTAGGATGATCACTTGATCCCAAGAATTCAAGACCAGCCTTAGTGAGACCCTGTCTCTATATATATTTAAAAAAAATTAGCTGGGCTTGGTGGTGCATGCCTGTGGTCCCAGCTACTTTGGAGGCTGAGGCAGGAGGATCACTTGAGCTCAGGAGGTCAAGGCTCCAGTGAGCTGTGAGTACGCCATCGCACTCCAGCCTGGGTGACAGAGTGGGATCCTGTCTCAAAAAAAAAAAAAAAAAGTCATTCCATTGTCTTTTGGCCTACATTGTTTATGATGAGAAGTCAACCACAATTCATATAATTGTTCCTCTGTATGCAATGTGTCATTTTTCTTTGGCTACTTCCAAGGTTTTAGTTTTATCTTTGGTTTTCAGTAGTTTGACTATGAAAGACCTAGATGTAGTTTTATTTGTATTTATCCTGCTTGGGGCTCACTGAGTTTCTGATAGTCCTGTATGTTTTCCACCAAGTTTAGAAAACGTTTGACCATTATTTCTTCAAATATTTTTTCCTCCTCTTTTTCCCTCTGGTATTCCAACTATACACATGTTCCAAATACATATATATTTCATAGCTCACTAAGGCCCGCTCTTTTATTATTATTATTTTTTTAATGGAGCCTCAGTAACAGTGGGCCTGTTTTTTCTTTTTCTTTTCTCTTTTTTTTGAGACAGGGTCTCACTCTGTCACCCAGACTGCAGTGCAGTGGCGTAGTCACAGCTCACTGCAGCCTTGATCTCCTGGGTTCAAGCTATCCTTCCACTTCAGCCTCCTGTGTAGTGGGACCACAGGGGCATACCACCACACCTGGCTAATTTTTAAATTTTTTGTAGAGATGAGGTTTTTTTTATGTTGCCCAGGTTGGTCTCAAACTTCTGGGCTCAAGTGGTCCTTCCATCTCGGCCTCCCAAAGTGCTGGGATTATAGGCATGAGGTACCACACCCAGCCAGGCTCTCTTTTTTACAAGAAAAACCAAACCAAACAAAACAAAACCTTCTTTCTCTCTCTTCTTCAGATTGAATAATTTCCATAGATCCATCTTCACATTCAGCTGTTAGGCCTATCCAATGAATTTTTTATTTCTGATATTGTATTTTTCTACTGTTTCCATTTTTCTGCTTAGATTCTCCATCTGTGCATCCATTAAAACAGTATTTCTTTTATGTTCATAAATATATTTATAACAGCTGCCTTAAAGACATTGCTTGCTAATTCCAACATCTGGGTTACTCCCTGGTACAATCATGCTCTCCTTTGGATCTACCTCTCTGAGCCATGATCAAGAAATTGTCCTTAGGCAGAGAGCAAGGGTAAATGTGTGACTCACGTTGAGTGTTTTCCTTCCCTCAGGAGTTACTGTCCTATGTTGTTTATTGTCCAATACCTAAAAATATTAGTGTTATATATTGTGTACAGGCTTACAGCTGTTTACAGTAGGAGGGAAAGTCAAGTGTAGATTTCTGCACCATGGCCAGAATATAAATCCCCTAAATCAAGGTCTTTAAGGTTATATATAAAGTATACTGCATTTTATTTATTTATTTTAGAGACAGGTTCTCACTCTGTTGCCCAGGCTGGAGTGCAGTGGTAACAATCATAGCTCACTGGAGTCTTGAACTCCTGGGCTCAAGGCATCCTCCCACCTCAGCCTTCTGAGTAGCTGGAACTACAGGTGCATGCCACCTGGCTAATTTTTGTATGTGTGTGTAGAGATGGGGTCTTGCTATGTTGTCCAGCGTGGTCTCAAACTCCTAGGCTCAAGTGATCCTCCTGCCTCAGCCTCCCAAAGTGCTAGGATTATAGCCATAAGCCATCATGCCCGGCCTGTGTGCTGTATTTTAAAATTCATTGCAGAAATGTGCTATTTTTAAAACCCTACAGTAAAGCATTTTGTAAAGGACAGGACCTTTTGTAATGTAAATATAAGCCCTGAATAAAAGCATTGGACTAGAAGAAATCTGAGGCCCCTTCCTGTACAATTCATGAGAAAGAGATTTACCAGAAACAACATAGAAGTTACTTTAGAGTAAAGCAAGTTATATCTTCCACTGGAGGAGCTGAGCAAAGAGAATACCTCCTTCTAGCTTTGGTTGCTTAAAAGCCATAGGATCTTGTCCCTTGCTGACATTGCCTAGCATGAACAGATGAGCTAGGGTCAATCAGATTCCCTCCTTAAGAATTTGAACTAGGACTACAGGGTGAACCAGTAGTTGGATGGAGATATTGATGGAAATGTTTGTGAGGTAGAGAGGTCAGAACAGTTATGATAAGCTGGAAACACACTAAAATTTTGAGGGAGCAGAGACCATGGAAATCTGGCCAGTTGGGAAATAAGAATAAGAATGAAACATAGTTGTTAAGATAAATAGACAGGCCGTGAGAAACATGGAGAAAGCAGTTGGTTCCTATACCTGTTTCAGAATCAATTGTTTTCAAATTTCAATTCTAGGTTATCTATGTATTTATAATAACCATCTGTAACTCCCCACATATATACCTTCCCCCTTCTCTCATCCTGTTTTATCTGAGGTAACTTGAGTGAGCCTCTGTTCTTTGTAAGCTAAAGAACTTAACTAAAGTAATGTGCCTTAGAGTTTGCCAGGTCTGTAAAGGGTAGGAAGAGTAGAGAAGACTTGGGCATTCCATGCAGAAGGAACAAAATAATTAACAAAGACACAGAGGCACAGAAGCAGATGCCTCTCCAAGGAGCAGCAGATTATTTTGTCCATATACACTCCAGTTTGTTCCCAAATAAGATTTGAGGCTGAATACATGACACATTGAGAAAATAAGTAAATGAGCAAATGGATGTGACGTAAGAATAAAAGTAGAAAAATAAGCTTAACATTAGGGGTAGGGTCCCTACATAATTAATAGGATTAGGCTACTTTGACTAGGATGAAGGAGGCATGAATTGCTTCTTCTGCAGGACAAGAAAGAAAAGTTAGTATTCAGGGTAACACAGTACAGACCTTCCCATCACTCATTTATTCACTCATCAACTAACTCATTCAGTCATTATTCATTCATCCAGCATTTATTAAGCATCTACTACGTGCCAGGTCCTTGGATGACAGCTAAAGAGGAACCAAGATTGAGCTGGTTCTCACACCCAGGGTTCTCAATTTAGGAGGTGAGATAAATAGAGGACATAAATCCACCATACAAACCAGAATTCAGTGACTCTATGAGTAGGACAAAGTGTTGCGAAACTCAAACCAGTGAAACTAAAGTTACAACAGCTTTGTCCTTTGCTTGCTTCTTGCATACAACTCTGTCAGTGCTCAGTGACTGCAAAGATTGAACACTTGATACAAATTCCTAACTGGCAGAAAACAATTTCATGTGGCTTGTTCACAGCTGGAGTTAGAGAGTCAACATTACTCCTTAGCATCAACTTGCAGTCTGCAAAGCCCAGCAACAAGCACAAGAACCCTCTGCCATTATTATTTGAGTACCTGGCATGTATCGAGTGCTAACAATGTGCTAGGCCCCCTAGTACACAGGGGAGGAAAACAAGTTCTGGCCTCAAATGCTCACAGCTGTTTTGTAATCTGATAATTGTGCATGACAAACCTCAGACTCTAACTCTGAAAATAGCATGACTATAATCATAACAAAATGGAACTGCCATTGGCAAAAATTGTTTTCTAGTTATCACTTCCAGAAGGAATTCCATAACACTAGTAGGGGAAAGAAGAAAACACTCTCTCAGTTTTCTGCTGCTAAACCTCAGAATTATCATCAACTGCATCCATCCCTTCTCCTGTCCTGTTACAAAGTGTGCCACCTCCTGTCCACAACATCATCTCCTCAGAGACTTGGCTCTAGTCATTATTTAATCTTCCTCCTTTATCTTCAACTTGTCTCTCCGTTTAGGATCCTTCCCCTCAGCATTTAATATATTCAAGTCTTTCATCTTAAAAAACAATCTGCCTACATAGTCCTTACTGCCTTCTTAGCTCAATTCAGTTTAGCTTTTCCCTCTGAAATTGTCCTTTCCAAGGTCCCCAATAACTTCCAAGTTATTAAATCTAATAGTTATATCTTAGTGTTTATCTTCATTGACACCTTAGCAACATGCAACTTGGCTGACCATACAGTTTCACTGAAACACATTCGTCCTTTGACTTCTGGGATATTAGTTTTCTTTGTTGTCTTATTACTTCTCTGATTATGCCTTCTTATTCTCCATTTTGAACTCTTCTTCTTCTATCCAAACCTTAAATACTGGTG
This sequence comes from Rhinopithecus roxellana, assembly GCF_007565055.1. NCBI lineage: Eukaryota > Metazoa > Chordata > Mammalia > Primates > Cercopithecidae > Rhinopithecus > Rhinopithecus roxellana. The sequence continues at coordinate 24,475,265 of NC_044564.1, forward strand.
GTTCCCCCAGAAGTCTTCCCTAATTTCCCCAGAATCAGAATGAAGACCGCCTACCACGTGCTTCCATAGAACACTGTGCTACTTCCCCAACCACAGTTGATCATTCATTCAACATTCATCAAGAGCTTCTGAGGTCATGATGGCCACTGTTTTAGGAGCTGAGAATACAGATATAAGCAAAAACATCCACAGGCCCTGCTCTCAAGGAGCTCACAATCTAATGGGAGAGATATACAATAATCAAATAATTACACAAATAAGTGAATAATTACAAACCGTGATGCATGCTATGGAAGAAAGGAACACAGAGCAATGAGACTATATAACAGAGGAAACTTACCCTATCTTCCATAACAGGGCAGAGGGAATTGGGGCAGGTTGTGGGGATTGATTTGGGGGCTGAAATCTTAGGAGTGAGTACATGTGTGAGGGAGGGTGTGAAGAGCATTCCAGAAAGAGGGGGCAGCACATAGAACAAAGGTACAGCAATAATGGGAGAAGAGTGGTACAAATTAAGGTATAGAAACCCAAGTAGGTCTCAGGCCCATTCAGGCCTCTGGAGGGATTATCTAAAATTCTGGTCCCTATCCTAAGAGCAATGGGAAGTCACTGAAGTGTTCTGAGTGGGGGATGGCATAATCAGATTGACAGTTTGAAAAGATCACTTTTGATGCAGTGTAGAGAATGGATTGGAAAGGGCACGAGTGAATGAGGGAAGACTAGTTACATGGCTTTTATAGCACTCTTTGGTGAGAGATGACTGTAGGCTGGGCTAGGGAGGTGGCAGTGTATATGAAAAAAGTAGTTTAACTTGAGACATATTTAAGAGGTAAGGGAGTAAAAGATCATATCTAGGGCTTGAAGAATATATGTGTAAGAATGACACTGAGGTCACAGGAGTGAAGCTATCTTACTTTGGACATACAGAAACACATCAACTTCCCCTAGATTCTGTTCACCTCCTGTCTTTTCATCTACAGATACCAGGCCCCATCACCAGGCTCAAAATCTCTGAATCATCCAAGACTCTCTTTTGGCCTTATGCCCAATCCTGCCCACTCACTCCTACCCTAGTCACCCCTAATCTATATCAATATTTCTAAAAGTATTGTACCATAGGAGCTTCTTGAGAGACCACAAAATTATCCAAAATAAAAGTATTTTCTTTGGCTTTTACAGGAGAATGATGTAAAATTCCAGACTTTGATTTTTTTTTTATGGTAACCAACTGAGTTATAAAGGGGTACTAAAATTTGCTAGTCATAAACTAAAATTAGCTTTTAACTGGAGTTCACAGAAGATTCTAATTCGGTTTTCTACTAAGAAGTTTGGCTGCCAGGCAATGTTTGGCAATGCTGCAAAGCTCCTCCTGTACATGTATACATGCAGCCAGTTGGCATTCTCACAATTTTCAGGAAGGACGCTTTGCTATTGGGGCATTACAAGTGATGTTTTGAGCTGGTCATGCATGGTTTATGGTACCTGACATCCATATATTTTAATTACAAATTATGATTCATGGAGCTCCATAATGACCAATTTAATATGCCATGGGTTATTTGATTAACTCTATGGAGTAGGGGAATATACCTCTTTGACCTTATCTCCTGCCACATTCCCCACTCCCTTCCTTGCTGATCCAGAAGATGCGTAGCAGGCTCCCATCTCAGGGACTTTATACTTGCTATGCCATCTGTCTGGAATGCTTCCCCTATCCCCACCCTTTCACCCCACATCCCACCTCTAGATATTGCATAGCTCTTTCATTTCCTTCAGGTCTTTGCTCATACGCCACCTCTGTGATACCTTCCCTGTTCATCCTATTTAAATGATAATCTTCTGATTCCCTGAACTTCTTAGTCTACTTCTCTGATTTAGTTTTCTTCTTGGCATCTATCACCATCTAATATACTATATATTTTACATATTTATTTATTGCCACTTTACTTCCAACTAAAAAATAAGCTCCATGAGAGCAGGGATTTTTGTTTGTTTTGTTTCTTGCTATATCACCAATACCTAGAACAGTACCTAACACAGAGTGGGTACAATAAATAATTACTGCATGAATATTTACACATCAATATTTTTATCTCTTAGTCTCCAAAACCCATCTCTCAAGGCATGGATACGTATGGTTCAAATTTGAATCATTCATAGCCCTACTGCCGAAGCAGATATAAACATGCACCTGGAAAACCATGCTTACACAGTTACATTTCCTTGTTATAATTCCCCACTAGTTTCCCCATACCAGTTTCACCCCTTCCTATCCTTCAAACACATTCAGATGATAATTTCCAAGAACAATTTAGGGCATTCAGAATTCATATTGAACTCATTTCCTTAGAATTCAATGTATTCCAGGTATTGTGCTAGGCAGAGGGGAATCAACAATGAACAAGACAGACATGATCCTTACCATAACAGAGTTTATAGTCTAGTGGGGATATCACCCTATCCTGCCTCCAGAAAGGGGACTTAATCCTTTGTAGGAGAATATGAAGGCCAAGCTTAGACCCGCAGTATGAATAGGATACGAATGAAAGATTTGGGGCAGGATGGAGTAGAGTAGGTAGAAGCAGACAGAAAAGATTTCAAAAGCTTAGAGGAGATAACGAGTGTGAATATTACTTTCTAGGAAGTGAGGGCAGTTCAGTTTGCTGGGATTGTGGAATTTTCATATAGATGGTGATTTGAAGTAGGATGGGTAGCAAAGGCAAGATCATGCAGGGTGGCAAAGGCCATACCAAGCAAATTGGACTTTTGGGACTTTATCCTGAGAGCAACAGGGAACCAATAAAAGGTGACCAGTGGAGTGACATGAACAAATGGAATTTAAACTCCTCTCTATCCTCTATCCCTCTATCCCTCACCCCTGGCATCCCAGTCCTACCTACCTCCTCTCTGAAGTCTTTCTGCTGCTATAACCTGCAGCCCTCTCTCTCCTTCATCCTCAGGGATTCCATCCTCCTTTATTTTTGTATGCCTGTGTTCTGTCTCCCCCATTGAACTGAATTCCCAGAGGACAGGGACAACTTCTCAAACATCTCTAGGACATCCCACACCTGATTAGCACTGACTCAAATTGGTCTTCACTGAGGCAAGAAAATGATGAATACAACCTAGCACAACCCAACCTTTTCTCACACCCCGCACACCAATATTTACTCTGAATTAAAACAACCCTTCCCTCCATAGAGCAGTGCTGATGGGTACGGGGCCAGTTGACCCAGTTTTTTCTGCTTTCTGTTTACTATCACCTCTCTCTCCTCTCAGTGTAACTAGTCTCTAATGTCTCCCTAATGGGCTACAGCAACCCATCCCCAAGTTTGTTCAAATTGCAAGTTGCTAGAAAAGACAAATAGAATCTGTAATGACAGAAAGCAGATCTGTGGTTACCTAGGCAGGCCAGGGGTGGGGGATAGGAGGTGGGATGAGGCACAGGGAACTTCTTGGGATAGAGAAAGTATCCTATATCTTGAGTGCGGTCGTGGTTCATACGTGTGTAAATTTGTTAAAATTTGTCAACACATACAACTAAAATGGTACATTCTATTATATGTAAACCAAACCTCAATAATTTTAAAAGCAAACTGCTGGGGCGCGGGGGCTCACGCCTGTAATCCTAGCATTTTGGGAGTCCTAGGCCTGTGGATCACCTGAGGTCAGGAGTCCAAGACCAGCCTGACCAATATGGTGAAACCCCGTCTCTACTAAAAATACAAAAATTGGCTTGGTGCGGTGTCTCACACCTGTAATCCCAGCACTTTGGGAGGCCGAAGCGGACGGATCACGAGTTCAGGAGATCAAGACCATCGTGGTTAACACAGTGAAACCCTGTCTCTACTAAAAATACAAAAAAAATAGCCGGGCGTGGTGGCAGGCGCCTATAGTCCCAGCTACTTAGGAGACTGAGGCAGGAGAATGACGTGAACCCAGGAGGCGGAGCTTGCAGTGAGCCAAGATCGTGCCACTGCACTCCAGCGAGGGCGACAGAGCAAGACCTGTCTCAAAAAAAAAAAAAAAAAAAAAAAAACCAAAAAAACAAAACAAAAAAAAAAACTAGCCAGGCGTGGTGGCAGATGCCTGTAATCCCAGCTCCTTGGGAGGCTGAGGCAGGAGAATCCCTTGAACCGGGAGGTGGAGGTTGCAGTGAGCCAAGATCGTGCCACTGCACTCCACCCTGGGTGACAAGAGCGAAACTCCGTTTCAAAAATAAAAAATAGGCCGGGCGCGGTGGCTCAAGCCTGTAATCTCAGCACTTTGGGAGGCCGAGGCGGGCGGATCACGAGGTCAGGAGATCGAGACCATCCTGGCTAACACAGTGAAACCCCGTCTCTACTAAAAAATACAAAAAATTAGCCGGGCGCGGTGGCGGGCGCCTGTAGTCTCAGCTACTCTGGAGCCTGAGGCAGGAGAATGGCGTAAACCCGGGAGGTGGAGCTTGCAGTGAGCCGAGATCACACCACTGCACTCGAGCCTGGGAGACAGAGCGAGACTCCGTCTCAAAAATAATAATAATAATAATAAATAATAAATAATAAATAATAAAAAATAGGCCAGGTGCGGTGGCTCAAGCCTGTAATCCCAGCACTTTGGGAAGCCGAGACGGGCGGATCACGAGGTCAGGAGATTGAGACCATCCTGGCTAACACAGTGAAACCCCATCTCTACTAAAAAATACAAAAAACTAGCCGGGCGAGGTGGCGGGCTCCTGTAGTCCCAGCTACTCGGGAGGCTGAGGCAGGAGAATGGCGTAAACCCGGGAGGCGGAGCTTGCAGTGAGCTGAGATCCGGCCACTGCACTCCAGCCTGGGCGACAGAGCGAGACTCCGTCTCAAAAAATAATAATAATAAATAAATAAAAGCAAACTGCCTGTAAATATAGGGTCAGGAGGCTAAAACACAGTACATGAACTTCAACGTAAAGCCCAACCCTGACATAAAAATAGGGCATGTTCTTACAGGACTAGCAGCTTCCCCAAGGCTGCAGAGACCTAAGAAAGTCACAGCCATCTGCTACAGAAGGCCAGGTAAAAGAGGCAGAGGAGCAAAGGCTAACATGGCGATGGCCAGACCAAAATATGCAAAGTCGTAAGTAGCATGGACACAGATTGGCTCTCTAAACCTCAATATACCTAGACTTGAGTGAGGTAAATCTGGAATAAATAAATAGAAGTCCTGCTTTCCAGAGCTAGAAACTACACATTAGCCAGAGTGGTAATTCATAAAGGGTTTGGAAAAAGTTCCTGAAGGACTAAGTTGCTTCATCACAGAAGACTCCTTGGGAAACTGGGACTGCGTAGCCTTCCGTGGTGATGCTGAGGCAGAAGGCAGAACTCGGTGCTCAGTGGGTTAACGGGGGTATGACTCGGGTTTCCTGTGCGAAGGGATGACATCTGTCCAGGCGGTAATCAGAGCATAATGTTCACATAGCTGAATGAATCACAGGAGTGGACCAGGGGCTCGCAGGGAAGAGAGACACATGAGGCTCTAGAAATAGTTGGGGGCGAGTGTCTGGGTTGTGCAGTGTAGGGGTGGGGACAGGGATGAGAAAAGGGCCTCTCTCCTCTTCCTCTTTGCCTGCCCTCTTTCTCCTCATAAATCTCCCAGCACAGAAAATAAAACAAACTCCTGCACATAGCCTATCCTGTATTCTGTTTAGTTCTCTTGCGCAACCTCTGTGGGCTCCCAAACAGCAAGGCCTGTGTTGCCACCTAGCCTGGAGCTAAGCACACAGCAAAGGGTTGGATAAAGAATGCCTTTGAGGCTGGGCGCAGTAATGCCTTTGAGGCCGGGCGCAGTGGCTCACGTGTAATCCCAGAACTTCGGGAGGTCAAGGTAGCGGGATCGCTTGAGCTCAGGAGTTCCAGACGAGCCTGGACAACATGGGGAAACCCTGTCTCTACCAAAAATACAAAATTTAGCCGGAAGTGGTGGCCTATGCCTTTGGTCCCAGCTACTCGGGAGGCTGAAGTGGGAGAATCGCTTGTGGGAGAATCGCTTGCCCCCAGGAGGCAGAGGTTACAGAGAGCTGAGATGGCGCCACTGCACTCCAGCCTGGGCTACAGGGTGAGCCTCTGTCTCAAAAAAAAGAAGAAAGAGAGAGAGAGAGAGAGAGAGAGAGAGAGAAAGAAAGAGAAAGAAAGAAAGAAAGAAAGAAAGAAAGAAAGAAAGAAAGAAAGAAAGAAAGAAAGAAAGAAAGAAAGAAAGAAAGAAAGAGAACAAGAAAAATTCCTTTGGGACAAGAATGTGAGGACAAGGAGGAAGGGACTCGTGGGAATGGGGATGGGGGAGTTAAGGAGGATAGACTGGTCAGAATGAGTCCGTGGGGTAAAGTGAAGAGATGGGAATGGTGGATAAAAGGAGAGAGGTAAGAAACAGTGGGTTGGGGTAGTATGGGAGAGGAGGCCAGGATTAGTGGGAAAGAGTAGGACAGAGTCAGAAGTCAGTGGGAGCACTTGCCAGAGGTCACGGGGGTGAGAAGGTTAGGGGTCAAAAGATAAAAGATCAAGGATCAGTAGGAGAGGTATGATTAGTGGTCACTGGCGACGATGAAGGTCAGAGGTCATCAGAAGGAAGGTGTGCGTGCGTTACCTGCTTACGAGACTGTTTATGGGGAGCCTTCGCAGAAGCAGGAAGCATCTCAACCCCTGGAGAGTCTACAAAACGCTCCCTCGTCTGAAGACAAAAAGTTTGTCCGTCTCCTTGACCACACACAAGAAATCTGGACTCTCCACTTCAACTACCAGTCGCAAGTGTTCTTTAGGGACAGCCGTCGTTGTGGGTCCCCGTGCCCTTGCAGGACAGAATCCAACTCCCTGACGCGGTTACCCAGCAACCGACCTGCAGCCAAGGCGCAGGCGCCTCTGGCGCGCCCAGCCGGCCCGGGAAGGAAGCGGGGTTGGGCGCACAGTGAGCCAGTCTCCACTAAGCCCCGCCCCCTCAGGAATCACAGCCGGGCGGTCGCGCGCCTTCGGAACTCCCGCATGTGGGTGGGGCTGGGGTCCCCAGACACCGCCTCCTCATGAATAATGCAAGTCCCGGGCGGTGTCCCGGACCCGGAAGTGGAGTTGCCGAGTCACGGCAGTGGCTGAGCTGTTGACAGGAGGCGGCGGCGGAGTAGGAGGCGAGGCAAGACCTGCGGCTCGGCCCGGCCACAGCCGCGGTAGTGCTAGGCAAGCCCACAGAGTCACGCCGGCTTCAGCCAGTCTGCGAACCTCTCGCCCCCGCCCACCCCTGCATCCGCCCGGCCCCTGCCAGCCCGACTGGTCCGGGAAGGCCTAGTCTGCACCACCCGCCGGGCTCCTGGGGCCGCCGCCCCGCGCGGTCCTGTCGGCGTCCCTGGCCGCGCCCGGCCCCTGGCCCGCTAGCCCGCCGGCACCATGATGGAGGAGATCGACCGGTTCCAGGTGCCCACCGCGCACTCGGAGATGCAGCCGCTGGTGAGGGGGCGGGCGGCTGGCAGGCCAAGGCCGGGAGGGGGCGTCGCTTGAGGGGGAGGGAGGGAATCAGGCCGGGGGGATTGTGCGGAGGGGCGCCATCGGATGGGGCAAAGAGATCCCTGAAAACGTATTGCCGGGGGACGGGGACTTGCAGGACAAGAAAACCGTGGGAGAATATGCTGGATGAGAGCAAAGGGACCTGTAAGGGCGGAGGGCACCGTCGGTGGAGACAGAGCACCGTCGGATGGAACGGAGGTGGCACAAAGGTGCACACAGCTAGTGGAGGCCCATAGCGGGGGGTGGCGAAGGAACTGTCATGGGGCATCGCCGGCGGCAGGCCCAGGGGGCTGGGATGGGAGGTGGGGAGGCGTTTAATCCTAGAGGCCTGTGATGCTTAGGGCGGGGGAGCAATCAGGCTAAGAGAGATTGGGAATCAGCTTTTAGAAGAGGAGGGGCCTGCCCGCCTGTCCGCTGGATATACGGATAGGAAAGCTGGGCCGGGGCGAGGGACCCAGTGGGGGAAGGTGGTTGGTGCAGAACCTGGGAATTCCATTCTCCGTTGGGGAGCGCAGGCAGTCCAGGCTGGGGGCATCTAAACCGGGAAGGAGAGTGCACGGCGACCAGATGGGGAATCGGGGTGCAGATGAGAGTGCTCGAGAACCGACGGGAGAGGAAGTGGGGCCGCGCTGGAGTTGCCTGTGCCCACTGGTTGGGAAGAGCCCCCATCATCTTAGGCCTACGTGCCTGAAGTCCTTGCTGGGCGCGGATCCTGCCGCCTGTCCGCGGTCCCGGAGTCAGGGAGGAATGATGTCATCGCTGCTGGCGCGGAGGGAATAGAAGGGGGAGGGCAACTCGGGTGCACCGAGGGTAGGCCTAAGGGAGACCATGCTTGCTGGCCACCGCCCCGAGGGCTACCTGACCTCGCATGTCTGTCAGGCAACCGGGTGGGAGACGTGGAGGCCTAGCCAGCTCGTATAGTGAAGGGAGAAGACAAGGAATGTCTAGGCTGTGTTCGCTTTATCCCTCTGGAGCCTGAGCTGGAATTGGAAGGAGGCAAGGTGGGCTACAAACCCGAAAGTGTGGATGCCCCATTTCTCTGAGCTATGCTGGCTGGAGCAGAGCTGAGCTCTCCAAGTTCTGAAGCTCTGCTTCTGTGTTAGGCAGGGTGGCCAGAAACAGGTCTACCCTTGGGCCTATAACCCCCTGGCTGACAGATGTGCTTTATAGCTTCCTGGACGAGTAACCCACCCATTACAGCAGCCAAGATGGACCTTGGCAGGGACCCATCACCGCCTTTTTGTCACACCTTTTGGGGGATGGTAGAGAGAATTATTAGTGGCCACTTAGCAGGAGACAAAAGGCTTTTTCCCCCTTTCATGACTACTTAGACAGTTCTAAAAGCCAAAACAAAGAAGTTTTACAGAAGCATACAATATTAAACCAGAGAGAGGTATTGCAGGACTTTTTCCTAGACTCATGCCATCATTGGATTATTTGGGAGCCAGAAAATCCTGGAGAGAAGTCCATCCCATGAACTTAAAGAAGGACTTCGGGCTGGCTGAAGAGAATTTTCCTTTCTGAGTTCTCTTTCTAGCTAACCTGACTTATCAAACTAGATTGCCCTTCCAGTTCTAAGCATCTAATCAAGAATCAAAATAGAGGGTGGATGAAGGAAGAGGAGGTTCAAATGTGTCAGGAAAAGGAAGCAATGAGTTGTTTCTTGTCTCCCAGCTGGGGTTTCCAAAAAGGGAGGAAATAGCTGTTCAAGCAAAGGGGAGAAGAAATAGAGCCAGCAGGCTCTCTCAATTGTCCTTGGTGCTTCTGTTATTGCCTGAAATTCTGAATAGTGGTTTGGCTGGGTAGAGGACTCTTGAGCTGTTTCTGGTCTGTGTGAACCTGGAGTTGGAGAAGTATCTGTGGCAAGGAGGCACTTAGAAAAGCTCTGACTGCCTTCAGACCCTTTTAACTGCTAAAGTCACCCTTGTCTGCAAGAGAATATATATATATTTTTTTGAGACAGGGTCCCCCTCTGTCACCCAGGCTAGAGTGCAGTGGCATGATTTTGGCCCACTGCAACCTTCACCTCCTGGATTCAAGCGATTCTCCTACCTCAGCTTCCCAAATAGCTGGGATTATAGGCCCCTGCCACCACACATGGCTAATTTTTGTATTTTTAGTAGAGATGGGGTTTCACCATGTTGGCCAGGCTGGTCTTGAATGCCTGACCTCAATTGGTCTGCGCGCCTCAGCCTCCCAAAATGCTGGGATTACAAGAGCGAGCCACTATGCCCGGCCTGAGAATACTTTATTGAGGTTGAGTGAGAGCCTTATGGAAATAGCAATATAGTCATCCCTCATTTGAGGGTCATAGACATTGCCCCGCTTCCTGACCTCTGTCTCCAGGTTGTATTCCAGAGGCACCTCAAAAACCGTTAAATCCCCTGTGTATTGTTGACCAGCAGAATCTTGTGTGATGTTTCTTCAGGAGTCTTCATTTTGCGGCATAAAGAATTAAGATAGCCCAGCCTGGGAAACATAGTGAGACTCATCTCTGCAAAAATATTTAAAAATTAGCTCAGCTTGGTACTGCATGCCTGTAGTACCAGCTACTCAGGAGGCCGAGGCCGGAGGATTGCTTGAGCCCAGGAGGTCGAGGCTGCAGTGAGCCATGTTCATACCACTACATTCCAGCCTAGGCAACAGAGCAAGACTCTGTCTCAAAAAAAAAAAAAAAAGAAAGAAAGAAAGAAAAAAAAAATCAAGATAGCATGTCATAGAGGTAAAGGGCAAAAAAGAGGGCAAAATGGCTCTTTAAGGGTATTTGGATAGGCCATGAAAACCAGGGTCCCAGCCTCAGACTTAGCTATGACCTATTTCATTTTTTGCCATTTACTGAGACCTCTAGGAAGTCTCTCCTCCTGTTTTTCTATGTATGAGATGAAGACAAACTATCTCTTTAAAGTTTAAACAATAGCTCCTCACTCTCCCTTCTAAGAATATCACAGAGACCTGATATCATTGATTTAGCAATTAATTTACCAAATAACTATTGAGCATCTGCTCTGTCCCAAATATTAAACTGAGTATTAGGGATAGAGTAGTTAGCAACACAGACACAGATGTGACCCTGCTCTTGAGCTCACAGTTTATCAAAGTTTGTTTCTCTTGCTCACTGTCTTAGTGTGATCCTCCACTGAGGACAGAGTAGGGGCTGACTCCTTAAGCCCCAAGGGAGCCAGGCAATGCTGGTGTCATCATTGTCCCTTTCTGGACCAAGCTGTATGGATAAAAGCTTGTCACATGGGCGCCATCATCAAATAACTCTCCCCATCCCATAGTGATGGGAAGAATCCAGAGGCCGGCCATTCCCTACTTGGAAAGATAAACTCTAGGGAGAGCACATCTTTATTTTTGAAATTATTTAATTGAAAGAGAAACTCAGGCTTGAAAAGAAGGCCCGGGGGCGTGGCAGAACTGGCAGAGAAGGCAGCCAGCAGATCTGGGTGTTTCCAAGGTGCTAATTTAAGCATTAGATCTCAGCTAGTGGGAGGAAGAGGAGGAGATCCCTGCCCTGTTATTGCTGCTGCTGTTGTCACAGCTGCATGGAGCCTCCTGTCTCTGGTAGGAGTTTGCCTGAAAGGAGTGGCTTCCCTCCTTTCCCCATCACACCAATTATTTAATTGGCCTTGTTGCAACTCAGCAGCTGAACCAGGCCCAGGTCTATCCCTGAGAGGTCCCCAGGGTCTCTTCCTGTCTCCTTTTTTTTTTTTTTTTCTTTTGAGACGGAATCTCACTCTGTTGCCCAGGCTGGAGTTCAGTGGCGCGATCTCGGCTCACTGCAACCTCTGCCTCCAAGGTTCAAGTGATTCTCCTGTCTCAGCCTCCTGAATAGCTGGGACTACAGGCGCATACCACCACGCCCAGCTAATTTTTGTATTTTTAGTAGAGACGGGGTTTCACCATGTTGGCCAGGATGGTATCGATCTCTCGACCTCATGATCTGCCCACCTGGCTTCCCAAAGTGCTGGGATTATAGGCGTGAGCCACCGCACTCAGCCTCCTATCTTCTTATGAAATGAGAGCTCCTCTTACAGACCTATCCACTGGACTCCATTCCTGCTGTATCTGTCTCTCAGACAATCCTGAGTGTTTCTGAGCACAGATTCTCCCAAAGAAACTGCCAGGGATAGGCACATTTTGTGTGTCAGCTCTGTGTCTGAGTCATACACCTCACTGATCTAGAGAAGTTCCAGCAGCTCAAGGCTCTCTGTTGATCAGTTGGATTGAGTTTGGTATATTGTTTGTATGAGCAACAGGAATATTGCTCTCTGGCCCTATTGTCTGTCTGCTCAGCTTGTTGGTGTAGCCACACAGTCTATGTCTTCTCTTCTGCTGCAATTGGAGAGGAAGAGAATTGTTGTAAGAAGAACAAATGGAGCTTTTAAGCACTTAATTGTGTCAGGCAACACCCTGTCTCCTGTGCTCTCAGGGACTAAAGAGACTTAAAGAATGGCAAATGGCACCAGACAGGGTCTCTGCACAGCTGAGAGAAATGTTACTCTAGCCTCACTGAAACTAGGTTATTGGTTAACTCATTGGTTTAGTTCGCGAGCATCTACTCAGATCAGGTACTTTAAGGATACAGGGACAAGTAAGATCTCTCCAGTGGGTGGCCAAGAGAAGGATGGGCTCAGATGGCTATAGAAAGGTTTTTAGATATATGTCAAAAAGAGTAGAGATCAATGGAGTGTCATGAGAAAGAGTGACACCCTCCTTTGGGAGAGGGTGAGGAATGCTGAGATTCTGACTCTTTGATTACATGAGCTTGGGAGGGAGTTTCAGACTCCTACTGCTTCCTGACACTCAGGGATGGATGGGGATGGTTAGGACGGGACATTTAATTCAGTGGGTAGGCCACAGCAGCTCCTGAAAGTGGCAGAGAGAACATTTTAAAGATAGCAAGTAGCCACTGTGGAAAATTGACCTATATATATTCTATGTTCTGGGCACCTTAAGTTGCCTCCTTGCCAGATGACTTTTCAATTTAAGGGTGGATTCTCCTAGTGGGTCCATGTGGCTCATGACCCAGCAGTATTTCTCAAGCTCCTGGGCAGAGGCACTCTTCTTTCCTGCCCTATATTACAAACTGAGGATCAGGTTTGTTCAAGCCTGCAGCTCCTTACTACTCATCTCCTCATCAAACAAACACCAACTAAGAACCTACTCTCTGCTAGATGTTGTTCTGGGCTCAATAACACAGAATGTTGCTCCAGTGAGATGCACAGCACAGTCCAGAACTCAGATTGAGGCACTACAGAATAGTGAGCACTGCAAGAGAAGAACCAGGCCCAGGAGCACAAATGAAAGCAGGAAAGGAAAGGCTGTCATTGAGTGGTCAGGGAAGGCTTCACAGAGGCCCTAGGAACTGGCCCTAGGAAGAGTACTAGAAGCTTGGCAGACTGACAAAATGAGGCTAAGCCAAGAAAGGGCATGGAAGAAGAAACAAAAGAGCGCATTTGGAATGAATGGAGAGTTATAATTAAGGGAATAACATGATCAAATCTGAGTTTAGGTTATCACTCCAGTGGTGGATGAGAGATTGGAGAAGATGAGATTGGAAGTTGGAAAACGACTACAGACCTGGGTATAATAATTCTGCTAGGAGATGATAAAGGCCTGCAGAAGCAGAGAAACATGGTGGGACAGATACACAAATACTAATAAGGTGGAATAGGCAGGATATGATACCTGTTGGGAGGTGGAATGGAGAGGTAGAGAGTTAAGGATGACTCTTGAGTTTGTGGCATGGACACCTGGATGGAGGAAGAGACCATCACCACCTCAGGAAACTCAGGAGCCCATGTACCGTTTGGTTTCAGGGACTTCTTATAACAGAGAAGGCTGCTGTTTTCCTTTGCTCTACTGCTGAAGCTACATTTTTGGGGTTATGAGGAACCCAGAAGTCCTAGAAAACCAAAGGTCAGAGCGGCACTGGTCCCCCATCTGCCTCAAAAGGGCTGCTGAGAAACACGCTCATCTGCCAGTGAATACTTCTCCCCTGCAACTTGCTTTGATGAATTCAAGAGAATTGGTGGTAGCAGCAAGGAGCCATAGTGGGTTTTGTTGTTGTTATTTTCTTTCCAATAGCACTTTGATGAAGAAAAAATAAAATCCTTTGTTGCCTGAGTGCTTTATGTTGCAGTTTCTGGCTTTGCCTTTTACTATCATTCTAGTCAAATCTATGGTTTTTTTTTTTTCTGACTGATTGAGCTGGGTTCTTTCACTGATTCCTTCTGGAATGGATATATGTATTACTACATCACTGCAAGAGTCATAATGGAAAAGGATGTGCACTTCCCTTTTCTGAGACCAGCCTGAAAATCTGCAATTGGGTAGAAGCAGAGCCCAAGTTGCTTCTTCCAGACAAGGTGTACCAAAGGAGCAGAATTCTGGGGTGAGATGGCTCAGAGGTGACTTGGCTTCTCAGAGGTCCCACATGTGGCCTCTGTGGGTAGGTGCTTCTGTGGTAGCTGGGGTTCAGGCTGAGTCATTCCCAGCCCCAGCTGCCTGCTGCCCTTGAGTGCCTATATAGCCCAGCGTGAGCAGAAATGGAAAACAGGCTTCTTCACTCAAACCTGATTAGTCTCAGGGACCCTCTTGCCTCCTGAAAAAGGCAGGTGGAGCCTTGTATCTGGAAAGGGAACATGGGAAATGTAGCTTCTTGGGCTTAGTTGCTTTGTGCCTTCCTAGAGACCTGGGAGAACTGGTTCAGGGAGCTCCAGAGCATGTGGGAAGGGGAGAATTGGGCTGAGGCAGATAAACAGAGGTGCTGGTTGAAGGAAGCAAGAGGTGTGGCTCAGCAGGGTCCCAAGTCATTGTTTCTTATGGAGGCTCTGGTGGGAATCTGGCTTTCTGGGCAGGAGGAAGGAAAGAAGGGAGGGAGGGAGGGAAGGAGGGTAGGAAGGAGAACAAGCTCTGGCTTTGAGTCTGCTCTGGAGTTTAGAAATTGGCACATGACCCACAGGCCTCACTGTGGGACAGTCAAATCAACTTCTGGTTGCAGGGAGGGACTCTGGAGTAGGGAAGTTGTCTAGGAAAGAGGCCTGTAGTGTCTGGTCTGGGAGAGAGGGTAGACACGCCCGCAGGAGTTTCCTCCTAGGCTTTACGTTCTCAGGAGAGAGTTCAAGCAAATCTATACTTGTATTTGTTGTTATTATTGTTATTCAGAGATAGCAAATTGAGGATCGGATGGTTGTGGTTATTGAAGGTCAATTTTAAGTTTTTATGATGGTGGCGAGGTATGTGACTGTGCGTGCAAGAAAGAGGGGACATACAGCTATGAATGGTGTTTTCTGAATGACCATTCCAGCCCTAAGTCTAAATATATGACAAGAGGCCACATCCAGGCAGAAATAAGACCAGTGATTGTGGCTCCTTGCCTGGTTTTGCCTGATTTGGCCACCAGATTCTTGGCTGTTATAAGCAGAGTACATCCCATCTATCGAGAACAATACCTGAAGGAGCATTTTAAGATTTATTGAATTGGCCGGGCGTGGTGGCTCACGCATGCAATTCCAGCACTTTGGGAAGCCGAGGCAGGTGGATCACGAGGTCAGGAGTTCAAGAACAGCCTGGCCAAGATGGTAAAATCCTGTCCCTACTAAAAATACAAAAATTAGCCAGGCATGGTGGCGGGCACCTGTAATCCCGCTACTTGGGAGGCTGAGGCAGAAAATTGCTTGAACCCAGGAGGCGGAGGTTGCAGTGAGCCGAGATTGTACCACTGCACTCTAGCCTGGGCGACAGAGCAAGAGTCTGTCTCAAGAAAAAAAAAAAAAAAAAGATTTATTGAATTAACTACATGCAAACTGTGGAGTGAGAACCACATATATTTCACTATGTAGTTAAACATAATCATGTACGAGCTATAAATTATAGTTTCCCCCACTTTTTTTTTGATACAGGGTCTCTGTCACCAAGGCTGGAGTGCAGTGACTTAATCTTGGCTCACTGCAACCTCTGCCTTCCAGGCTCAAGCAATCCTCCCGCCTCACCCTCCTGAGTAGCTGGGACTACATTCATGCACCACCACGCCCAGCTAATTTTTTGTAGTTTTTGTAGAGAAGGGGTTTCGCCATATTGCCCAGACTGGTCGCAAACTCCTGAGCTCAAGTGATCTCTTCACCTTGGCCTCCCAAAGTGCTGGGATTACAGGTGTGAGCCACCATGCCTGACCTAGTTCCCATATTAATTTCCCATTTTATCCTTATGGAGGAATTGGTGAAGCCCTTGGCCACACGCCATGCATGGTTTAGACTAGGATTTCTTATAGTATTCTATTAGGAATATTGATACTTTGGGATGCTTTATGGGGGAAAGACGCTCCATAGAAAAATTTCTTTTTTTTTTTTTTTTTTTGAGACGGAGTCTCGCTCTGTCGCCCAGGCTGGAGTGCAGTGACGGGATCTCATCTCACTGCAAGCTCCGCCTCCTGGGTTTTTTACGCCATTCTCCTGCCTCAGCCTCCCGAGTAGCTGGGACTACAGGCGGCCGCCACCTCGCCCGGCTAATTTTTTGTATTTTTTAGTAGAGACAGGGTTTCACCATGTTAGCCAGGATGGTCTCGATCTCCTGACCTTGTGATCCGCCTGTCTCAGCCTCCCAAAGTGCTGGGATTACAGGCTTGAGCCACCGTGCCCGGCCCATAGAAAAATTTCTTTGGGAAAGACTATATGCTCTATCCCATCACAATACCCACTGACATTTTAAAGGCTCTGAGATGTCCTGCAGTAAAGAAACCTTTTCAACTTTGTTTAATTCAATGTTACCCAAGCTTATTTAACTGTAGAACCTTTTTTCATGTTACATCTGTTAACATCTTACAGAACCAATGTGTTTCATGGAATATACTCTTTGAAAAACTTTAGCTTAGAAATTAGTATCTGTGCTGATCCAGTCTAGATTTATAGTCTTCCTAGTTCCTTTATTTATTTATTTATTTTTTGAGACGGAGTCTCGCTCTGTCACCCAGTCTGGAGTGCAGTGGCGCAATCTCAGTTCACTGCAAGCTCCGCCTCCCGGGTTCCTACCATTCTCCTGCCTCAGCCTCCCGAGTAGCTGGGACTACAGGCATCCGCCACCATGCTTGGCTAATTTTTTGTATTTTTAGTAGAGATGGGGTTTCACTGTGGTCTTGATCTCCTGACCTCGTGATCCGCCCTCCTCTGCCTCCCAAAGTGCTAGGATTACAGGCATGAGCCACCGTGCCTGGCCTTCCTAGTTCTTTTGAGTGTCTTTTATAACCCACACCATTTTTCCTATGCTAGTGTTTAATGGGATGTTGCTGATTTGTTTCAGGGTCTGAACTTGCTGCTATCAGTAGGAAGCTCTTGGTGAACTTTGGTTAGGTGCACAGGCAAATACCAAGTGCCTTGTTTTTCTTATGATATTTCTAAGGGAGTTTTATTTCCCTTATGTCCCTCTACCAAATGTTGGTTTGATGCTTATTTTTTTGGACGATTTTATTGAGATATAATTTATATATTCTATATGTTAGCCATTTAGTACTTTACTTTTTTTTTTTTTTTTTTGAGACACAGTCTCACTCTGTCTCCTACAGCCTTGACCTTCCCAAGCTCCCACCTCCGCCTCCCAAGTAACTAGGACTACAGGTGTGTACCACCATGCCCAGCTAATTTTTGTATTTTTCTGGTACAGATGGGGTTTTGCCCTGTTGCCCAGGCTGGTCTCAAACTCCTGGGCTCAAGAGATCCACCTGCCATGCCCTCCCAAAGTGCTAAGATCACAGGTGTAAGCCACTGCATCCAACTAGTACTTTACTTTTAAACCGGTGTGGCTATCCCATGGCTGAGTTAGTTTTTGTTTTTGTTTTTGTTTTTGTTTTTTTAATAGTGTTTGGGGAACAGGTGGTTTTTGGTTACATGGATAAGTTCTTTGGTAATTTCTGGGATTTTGGTGCATGTGTCACCCTAGCAGTGTACAATGTACCCAACGTGTAGTCTTTTATCCCTCACTGTTCGCCCACCCTTCTTCCATGAGTCCCCAAAGTCCATTATATCATTCTTATGCCTTTGTGTCCTCATAGCTTAGCTCCCACCATGGCCTAGTTCTATTTCTCATTTTTACCTTGGGCTGTGCTCTGTGCTTTCATGTTCTGCCAAGCAGTAGAGAAGATAAAGATAATCCAAATCTTTTATCAGGAAGAATCCCATCTCAATTGAGATTTAAGGTGAATAGTGGATTCCCAGATTAGGGGATGTTTCAGTACTTCCTCTGCAGTATCAGTAAATGTTCCCACTGTTCACAACAGCTCAAGAGACATTCCTGCATAATTATTTTATACCCTCCTACTCCACAGGCTACATAAAGCATGGATGATAAACAGGCATTACCCTTCATGCCAATGCCCCTTGATCAGTAGTTGCTGCTTAGAGCATTGTGTTAAGATGGATGCTAAGGCAGAGTCCTGGTTCCACATGAAAGACTGACATGGTTTGGTTGATTTTCCATGTCTGCTATGGTCTTCAGCAGGGGGAACAACAGTTCTAGTATTCTGCTTGCCATCCCAGCAGCCCTGAATCATCATAGTTATCCTGGACAAAGAACACAGGAAAGGCGAACTCTTGGGGATGTTAGCCAGCCAAGCAATCTGTTTCACTGAGGGGCTAAAGTTTTATGATATGGCTCCTTAAGAAATGAATAAAGGGGCCAGGTGCAGCAGCTCATGCCTGTAATCCCAGTTCTTAGAGAGGCCAAGGCAGGAGGATTGCTTAAGGTCATGAATTCGAGACCAGCCTGGGCAACATAGTGAGACCCTGTCTCTACAAAAAATTAAAAAGTAGCCAGGCATGATGATGCATGCCTGTAGTCCTAGCCATTAGGGAGGTTGGGGTGGGAGGATGACTTGAGCCCAGGAGTTAGAGGCTGCAATGAGCTATGATTGTACCATTACACTCTAGCCTAGGCAACAAAGCAAGACCCTGACTTTAAAAAAAAAAAAGAAGAAGAAGAAGAAGAAGAAGAAGAAGAAAACTGTTTTTTTCTACTTGATCTTCAGCACTGGTTTCTGAAGTATTGAATTAATATAAAGTTTAAAATCCTTTTGAAATAAATAGGCCAGGTGAGAGGGAGTAACCTTGACTCTGCTGAGCAGATAAGAGGGGAAAAGAAACAGATTCAGGAAAAGATCTCATGAATTTCATATGAGTGGTTGACCATACTTAATATGAAATTATAAGCCCTTGACCAAAGGAGCAAGAAGGAATAGGCTACAAGAAGAGACCCATAAGCCAGAAGTTATTGGTGTGGAAAGGCCCTTTTATAGGTTATACAGCCTTAGCCCTCTTTTGTTTACCCAGGCTAAACAGGCCTGTTTTTTCTTCTTACCATTTCCTGGGACACTGACTTCCAAATCCCCAGTCATCCTAGCTGCCCTAGTGGATACTTTTACGTTTCTCACCCCTGAAACTGAACACAGAGCTCTCCATGTGACCTGCACAGCACAGATTATTGTGGGACTGCCACTACCCATAATATTGATATTGTACTTCTATTATTGTCAATTGAGCTTCCATGATCATATTTAATAGCCATCCCTATTGTTATATTGAACTCAGAACATATCTGGAATAGAGTAGCCCTTTCCCTCAGCAGTGTAAAATCAAGGCAAGAACCTAGAATCACATCTTGAGCTAGGCTTACTGCCAATACAGGTAAGAGTCCACTGAGGATAGTGAGATGATGGTTCCACATTTATTAGAAATTACACCACACATGTATAATGTGACTCTTATTCTCAGAAAGGTAGCTGGCTGAGTTCAGCAAGATGGAATTTCAATAGGAATCTAGGGAGGCTGTGTGATTGGAGAAGGTAGGGACCTTGAGTGGACAGAAAGCTTAATATAAGTCCACTATATAACAAAGCTAATGTGCTGTTGGACTACATTAATAGAAGCATGGAGTTCAGTTCCTAGGAGGTAATCATCCTACTCTGCCCTGTTCTGTACTGGTCAGCACCATCTGAAGTCCTGCATTCTATACTGATATCATCATTCAAGAGATTGGGTGACTAGAATAATGAAGGGAGTCAAAACCATGTCATGTGAGAATAGTTGGAAGAACTGAGCTATTTGGCCTATGAATAAGCAGTCTCAGATGAAGCATTTTAAGATTTTCAAATACCTAAAGGACTGGGATTAGGAAAGAAAAAGAGGGTAGACTTCATGTTATCTGTAGCTTCACAGGGAGAACCAGAGCCATGGTGGGAATGTGAATGTGTTCTTACCTCACATTCTCTATGGTAGCAGTTCTTAAACTGGGCCAGAGGCCAGGACACCAGGAAGACACATTGCTCTGTGCAAATGCCCTAGTCTTTCCAAAGAAGATGCTAGGAGTAATATTCTAGCAGTAAACATGGCTCTGTTATGTGTGTGTACTATAAACGTGTCCAAAAATCCACCGTGGAACTTAGCACAAGCAGCACATTTCTAGTTTTCTGTCAGTGTTTGCTAATCTTTCCTATATATCAAGGCCTGTCACAAAAACACCATCTTCTTCATGTATCCCTTTCTTTCCTTCAGTGAGATATGAGCTCTCCATTTACCTGTCCTGTGGCCCTAATACCTTGTCATTGTGTAAAGTTTATGAGTACAATGTCTTATCCCTACCTTTAATTCCCCCTCTCTCTTTTTTTTTTTTTTTTTTTTTTTTTGAGACAGAGTCTGTCTGCCCAGCTCTGTTGCTCAGGCTGGAGTGCAGTGGCACGATCTTGGCTCACTGCAGCCTCTGTCTCCCAGGTTCAAGCAATTCTTCTACCTCAGCCTTCCGAGCAGCTGGGACTGCAGGTGCACACCACCATACCCAGCTAATTTTTGTATTTTTAGTAGAGACAGTTTCACAATGTTGGCTAGACTGGTCTTAAACTCCTGACTTCAAGTGATCTTCCCGCCTCAGACTCCCAAAGTGCTGGGATTACAGGCATGAGCCACTGCACCCAGCCTATCTTTAATTTCTTTTTAAGGTAAGTGAAAAGATGTTTCCAAAGCACCTGAACCATCTCATTAAGTAGATTAGGAAAATAATTATTCCCACTTTATAGATCTGCAAGCAGACTCCCAAAAAGGTAAACAGGCTTAGCCATTACCCAGCTGGAGGTTGGCATGGCCTTTATTAGACCCTCCTTCACAACTTGGAACCCGATTAAGTTCTACATCAAGCTTGAACTTCTCCACTGGCTTTTGAGGCATCTACACTAGGCTTTTACTCCTCAAAGCTGGCCGTACTTGCTACCATTCAAGCCAACTTTCTTTCTAGTAAGTCCAGCCATGTCCTTCACCTTCTTTCATCTATTGGCACCTTGAGGCCTCCTCTCCTCTTAACAATTCTCTTCTGCCCATTTCACTCTTACACATTCTTCAGAGATCAATATAAACTCCCATTCTTTAGGGAACTTTCCCTGAATATTCTAGTGAGCTCTTAACCAATCCCAAAGCCTCTATAACCTCTAGCACATAACTTTATACAAATGATATTCTGGTTTAGGGTGTCCACTTTAATGTGCTGTGAGTCTTGTCACCCAAACTCCCCTTTGATCTCCTTGGCAGGTAGCTTCTGCCTCTAGAACTTACAGACTAGTAAAGAAGATTCTTGCTCTTATGAAACAGAACTATAGAAGAATACAGCTGGCTCCTTTAAAGATGAGTTAAGAGTGGAGAGGAGGTTGGGAGATTATTCTAAGGAGGGGAACAGTAAAGACCTAGAGGGGGATGAGTAGGTGAGAATTAGTAGAGTGGAAGCTACATGTTGGGGAATTAAGGGAAATTCAGGGGAATACAGGGATGGGGCATTCATTCATTATTCAAATAACATCTTTTGAGCATCTGCTATATGCAAGACACTGAGCCAAACATAGGAGGTAAAATGATGAATAAAGCAAACATGGTACCTACCTTCATAAGCTGGCAATCCAGTAGGAGAGACATACTAAACAAAATGCACAAACACAATTACCAACTATGACAAGTGATAGAAAAGACAAGAAATACAGCAGGAAAAGAGAGAATAATAAATTATTCTCTTACATTAGATTGTGGATGTCAGGTAAGGCTTCTATGAGAAAGTGATGTTTGAACTCAGACCACAGGATGAGAAGGATTTGATTCTTACAAAGAGTGACGTGCTCCTGGCTCCCTAGTGGGCAGGGGTCCCTAGCTGAGTTAGCAGTCTGAGTTCCTTACAAATTGGCCTTTTCCCATCTTCTCCCTTTGCAGCATTAGGTACGTTTTCAGAAGTGAGGGACATAGAAGAACATAAGAGGGCCAATCTAGCCCTTCTGCCATTGCTAGCAGAGCTGATAACTGTGCTGTCAGCTTTGTTGTGGGGGCTGGAGAAGCTATTAATGGAGTTGTAAGCTTTAATATTTAATGAGGAAAAAACTTAGCTTTGCTGATGAAGAGCTCCTACCTGAGTCTTCCAACATTATATGACTTGTACATATACTCCTGGAAATGGAGAAAGTCTCTGGGGATCTTGGAGGAAGGGAAGAGTGCCAACCTGGATGTCCTGTTCTTCGTGTATCAGGCATGAGGTTCTCCTTACCACAAAACCCAAATGTATAGGTCATTCTGTCTGGGGCAGGCTTGCCTCTGGTGGGAAAGCCAGTAGCCACATTGGCATACAGATTGCAGCAGCTGGTGAAAGGGGCCTCCACTGGGCCTCCTATGCCAAATGGATGCCAAAGCTCTTCCCTGAGGATTTTAGCTTCCAGAAAGTCTTCTCTCCTCTCAGCTGACCTGCTGCATCCAGCTCTGGCCTAGACGACTCAGTGAAAGGCCAAGTGGGGATAATGATATGGGGAAGTGGTGGTAGCTCGTGTTTTAAGGAAGAGGAGGGAGAATTATGTGGAGTCAGGGAGGGAGACCAAGTTGGAGGGTGGTATTTAATGTAGCAAACATTGGTACCAAAGGGAACCAGTCAGGAACCAAGATTTGACCATCTGTTAGCCTCCCTATCAACTTCCTGATGGAATCTCATATTTCACATCCTTCATTTGCCATGGGCTCTGATACAGCAGAGAGACAGTCACAGGAAGCTCCCACAGGAGGAATCGGTTTGAGTATCCTTGAGAGGGTGGGGAAATTAGGATAAGCTAATGGGGGGCACAGGCCCCAGGGCAGGAGCTGTGCACAGCAGTGGTAAGAAAGCTGGATACATCCTAGCTACTACCATTTTTGTTGTGACCTTTGGCCAGCCTCCTAACCTCTTTCGGGCTATTTGTAAAATAAATAAGATCATGTACGTGAAAATGAGCTGCAAATTACTATATTATTTCTGGTCTAAGTGTTGATGATGATGAAAGGCTTGCTGATTTCCTTTTTCTGTCTGTGATTCCCAAGGGAACTTTTGTGGGAGAGAGTGAGGAGATGGGTTATTCTTCTCATCACCAAATGAGAAGAGTCTTTGGCCTCCTCGACAGGGCTGTGGTGAGGCCAGGCTGGAGAAGGGCCTGCTCTGTGCTTTCACTGACCTTTGAAAGAGATTCCCATTGAGTGGGACTGGGCTGGGGGACCTGTAGAGGGCGGCTGAGTCTGTTAGCAGAGTGGGCCTTCCTGGAGATCCCCATCATTGGTGATAGTGGAGGGTGTCCTACTGCTGTTTCAGTTCCCAAAGGTCAATTTTCAGGGCTCATGAAACATATGAAAAAGTCGACATTGCTATTACTCTCCCCCATGTCAGTGGGCTAGAAGAGACAGATCCAGTTTGCTCACTTCCTTCACATTTTTCAATGGTTTGCCCTGGAAATTTTCAAACACATATCCCCTAGTACTTGTCACCCAACTTCAACAACTATCAACACAAGGTTAATCTTATTTCACCCATACCCCACCTACTGGATTATCTTGGATAATTTAATATTTGAATATCTATTTAATTTAATGTTTGAATATTTGAATTAAATTTAATAATTTAATATTCAAGATAATCCAGTAGGTGGGGTATGGGTGAATAATCATCTATAACATTATACTATCTCTAAAAATGATAATTTTCAACATAACTACCATTATCACACCATTACTGTTGTTAACATGAATACCATTATCACTCCTAAACTCCTTTAATTCCTTAATATCATAAAAATTGGTTGGTTTGTTTGGATCTGGCTCACACATTGCATTTGGCTGATGTGTCTCTTTTTTTTGTTTTGTTTTGAGACGAAGTCTCGCTCTGTCACCCAGGCTGGAGTGCAGTGATGTGATCTTGGCCTACTACAACCTTCGTCTCCCAGGTTCAAGTGATTCTCCTGCCTCAGCCTCCTGA
Organism: Rhinopithecus roxellana; assembly: GCF_007565055.1. Lineage (NCBI taxonomy): Eukaryota > Metazoa > Chordata > Mammalia > Primates > Cercopithecidae > Rhinopithecus > Rhinopithecus roxellana. The sequence continues at coordinate 24,499,051 of NC_044564.1, forward strand.
GTAGCTGGGATTACACGCACATGCCATCATGCCCAGCTAATTTTCATATTTTCAGTAGAGAGAGAGTGTTGCCAAGTTTTCCAGGCTGGTCTCAAACTCCTGACTTCAGGTGATCCACCTGCCTCAGCCTCCCAAAGTGCTGGGATTACAGGCATGAGCCACCATGCCTGGCCTGATATGTCTCTTCTAATCTGTAGTTCTCCCACCACTTTTTCTTTTCTTGAAATTTATTTGTTAAAAACAAAAACAAACAAAAAAAGCTCAGTCCTTTGTCCTATAGAGTTTCCCACATTCTGGATTGTGTTTATTGCATCCTTGTGATGTTTTTTATCCTATTCTGACTCCTGTATTTTTGCAAATCAGTAGTTAGATCGCAGGGTTTGATCAGGCTTAAATTCAACTTTTTTGTAAAGTATCCTTCTGAGGTGTGATGTGTATGCCACAGTTTACCTTTTGAGGTGTGATGTGTATGTATTTCACACCAGGAAGCACATGACCTATGTTCATCCTATTTTTTGTGATGTTCACATTGATTCGTGGTGTAGTTAACCTGATCTCTCCTTTATAAAAGTTGGCTGATCATAGTGGCTCATGCCTGTAATTCAGCACTTTGGGTGGCCAAGGCAGGAGGATCACTTAAGGCCAGGAGTTGGAAACCAGTTTGGGTAACATAGTGAGACCCCGTCCCCATAAAAAAAATACAAAAATTAGGCATGGTGGCGTGCATCTGTAGTCCTAGCTACTTGGGAGGCTGAGGCAGGAGGATTGCTTGAGCCCAGGAGGTCAAGGCTGCAGTGAGCCATGATCGTGCCACTGTACTCCAGCCTGGGTAACAGAGTGAGACCCTGTCTCAAAAATAAAAAATAAATAAAAGCCCCCTTCAGCCTTTCACCTAATGTTTTTACAGCCCTTGACTGTCATTGCCTTGATTCATTATTCCATCAGGAATTTCCTTCACATTTGTACATCAAAGAACCCTGTTAATTCTCTGCCTTCATACCCCACAGGTATCACCTGGTCTCAGGCCCTCTCTCCTTTAGGTCTTCTGCTTCCACCACTGCTCTTATCCTGCACCATCATTTCCTTCCTTATCAGCCCAAGATAGCCCTGGAGTGTATTCAGTCCACATGTATTCCACCCTGCTTCACTAAGCCCTGTGCTTCTCTGAGGGGAGGGTCCTTACTGAGTGTGTTCTCACTGGGACAGCAGTATCTCACTTCATGAAGCTCCTGCATCTGCTCTCTGTGAATCTTCCTAGGGCTATGCTTGACTCATACTAGGGAGTAGAAGCAACTGTGGTCTTTTCCTCCTCTGGGAGAGAGTTCAGCAAGGGTTGGGTTTATTTTAGCTTCCCAAGGATTTCTGAGCAGCCTTCTTCTATGCTGAGGAGGGTCTTTTTTTTTTTTTTTTTTTCTGAGATGGAGTCTCGCTCTGTCGCCCGGGCTGAAGTGCAGTGGCCGGATCTTAGCTCACTGCAAGCTCCGCCTCCCAGGTTTACGCCATCCTCCTGCCTCAGCCTCCGGAGTAGCTGGGACTACAGGCGCCCACCACCTCGCCCGGCTAGTTTTTTGTATTTTTAGTAGAGACGGGGTTTCACCGTGTTAGCCAGGATGGTCTCGATCTCCTGACCTCATGATCCGCCCGTCTCAGCCTCCCAAAGTGCTGAGATTACAGGCTTGAGCCACACACGCCCGGCCGCTGAGGAGGGTCTTAACTTGTTTCCTGAGCTTCCTGCCCCAGCCTGGGCCCTGGCAAGGACCCAAGCCTGGTTTCCTGTTTAGCTGGGCTACAAGCCGGGAGAGGTTGCGGGGAGGGATGGGACAGGCAATTCTAGCACTCTTAGGTCCTTTTCTCTTTCCAGCCAAGTTTAAAAACCTATGTGAGAGCCAGGTGTGGAGCCTGGAGTCCCAGCTACTCAAGAGGCTGAAGAAGGAGGATCACTTGAGCCCAGGAGTTAAAGGCTGTAAGTGCTGTATGATCAGGCCTGTGAATAGCCACTGCACTCTAGCCTGGGCAACACAGTAAGATAACATTTCTTTAAAAATTGTTTTTTTAATTAAGAAAAAAAAAAAAAAAAAAAAAACCTGTGAGGGCTGGGACACATCAACACCTTCTGGTACTTTGGCATTCCTGTGTTGCCCCAGTATCTCCACCCCTATTGTCTCTCCTCACAGAGGAGAGTGTGTACATGTGCCCCAGACAAATACAGTGCATGCACTGAAGGCACTGCAAGCCAGCTCACTGGGGAAGCACACAGAAGTTGAGAACTGCCTCTTGCAAACCTGTACCCACCCTTAGGTCTGGTTCCCTGCCCATGGGAGTCTTGCACCTCTACCACCCAGCCTAAGAGCTGTTAGTCCCCTGATAATTATGTCCAACACAATGAAGCATCTGATGGAGCAGGAAGTCTGAGAGGTGGAGGCTAGCTAGGGACCAGCTGTGCAACAGCTAGAAAACACAGGGGTCTGTAGTGACAGCTGACCACCCAGTACCTGACCACCCAGGATTCCTGGTAAGAACCTCACAGTCTTGGATACCCTGCCCACATTCCTCCTTATGTCTAGTTCTTCCTGAGGCTGTGAGAATCCAGAGGGCCTCATTCTGTTTTGGGAAGGGACCTGTTGCCGATTACTTCTTTGCTCCCCTCTCCTGGGCGGTCACAGAAGGGATTGTGTGAAGCCCTATTCCTTTTATCCACATGAAAGTAAACATCAGAGGAAAGTGTCCCCAAGTAGCAGGAGTGCCCTGTGTAGCCCCTGACACTTCAACAGCTTCCACTCACTCTTACTATAAAGACTCAAATCCTTAATATAACCCTAATATGTGATCTGGCTCCTGCCTTCCTCCTCAGTTCGTCTCATACCACATTACCCCCCATCACTGCATTCAGCCTCACTGGCTTTTCCTCCACTTCTCTAATGTCCCAGGCTCCCTTCTGCTTGAGGGCCTTTGCGCATAATGTTCTTGCTGCCTGGAATGCTTTTGCTGCATCTTCTACCTTTTTTTTGTTGTTGACTCCTACTCATCTTTCAGTTCTTAGCTCAGCTATAGTTTCATCACAGAGAACAATCCCTAGACTTGGTCAGTAGTCTTCCCCTTATTGCACTTTTCACATTTATAATTTTACTTAAGTATGTATAATTAGTCTATTAACATGGGTCCTTTTGAAGGCTGTTGCATGAAACCAAATTCATTTTTACTTACCATTTGTCTCCTGTGCCTTCACATAATGGACATTCACTAAATTATCTTTTGGTTGAATGAATGAATTACTGAATGAATTGTCTTCTAGTCTCATTTACTTGGTAACCCATGTCGTATCTGACATTCAACCATACACCCTGCAGACGTGTGTCCTACTGTTTAGAAGCACTTACTGCTTATCTGCCACCAGACACACAGTGTTTCATTTAATCCTCTCAACTCTGCAAAGAAGGTATACCCTTAATCTACAGAGAAGGAAAGTGAGACCCAAGGTCACACAACTTAGTAAGTGGCAAAACCATTTCAAGCCCAAGTGGATGGAGTCTTAGGCCATGCTCTTAACTGTAACACTACACTGCCCCCTTTTGGTATTTTGGAGCATTGTCACTGCGCCCTGGTTAATTCAACAGTCCCGTATCTTTTAGAACTGAAAGCCCCAAGAAGCCACACTTCAGTTTAGCGCTCCACTTTTGGCCCTGCTGTGGAAGGACACGGAGGACAGAATTCAACCAGGACTCCCCAGGGTTCCAGGGTGCATATGTCTCAGGGTCTCTCACCCCATCTGTTTCCATGGATCCTTTGTAGCCTCCAGATCATAATGTAGTGTCCTGTTTTAAAGAGAAGGGCGAGCTGTTGACATGGCGTGATCCGGCAGTGTCCTGGAGAATAAGCATGACCTGATTAAGATCCTAGTCAAGATAATTGAGAGGAAGAGAGTAGTGTTTGTCTTCTTGCGATATCCTCATGAAAGATAGAGCCCCGAAAATTGACTTCAAGGCTTTCCTGGGAAGTGCAAACCCATTAAGAGGGCAACACCTCTTGCTGCTGATTCTCATAGCTCCAGTTAGTCCACATCCCAAGTTCCTTCTGGGGGCAGGGAAATTAGGACTGATGAATACTTTAGACTAGATGGAAACAAAGTAAATGAGGAGAGAGCAACATAAAAACAAACAAACAAAAACCAGCTACCCTTTGTTGTACATGCCAGGCATGCTGCAAAGTGTTCTATATACATTATTTCATCTCATTCTAACACCAGCCTTGCAAAGTAGGTAATATGACACCCATGAAGGGAAAGGGACATTAAGAAAGATAACTTGCCAAAAGTCATACAACCAGCTGGCTTGAGAACTAATCTAGGTCTTTTCAAATTCAAAACCCAAGTACCTCCCACAGCCAGTTGGTGAGAGTATACATTGTCACAGCCTCTCTGGAACAATAACTGGCAACAGTGTCTCAAAATATAATGTGTACATTTCCCATTGACCCCCTCAGCTATTCTACTTCTAGGAATTTCTTAAAGAAATAGACAAACATATAAAGACACTCTTTAATAAGAAATTATCATAGGCCAGGCTCTGTGGCTCACACCTATAATCCCAGCACTTTGGGAGGCCAAGGTGGGAGGATTGCTTGAACCCAGGAGTTTGAGACCAGTCTGGGCAACAAAGCAAGACCTCATCTCTACAACATTTAAAAAAAAAATAGCCAGGCATGGTGGCATGTGCCTGTAGCCCAGCTGCTTGGGAGGCTGAGATGGGAGGATCACTTGAACCCAGGAGGTCAAGGCTGCAGTGAGTTGTGGTTGCCACTACACTGCAGTCTGAGTGACAGAGTGAGACCTTGTCTCAAAAAAGAAACCCCCCAAACCCCAGAAATTATAATAATTATACATAAATACATATACATAATTTTATAATATAGTTATAATAGATATTATAATAGTCATTAGTAGCTGCAACATTATAATAGTGAGAAAAAGGTGGGAAAAGAGCAATCTAGGCTGGGCGTGGTGGCTCACACCTGTAATCCCAGCACATTGGGAAGCCAAGGCAGGTAGATCACTTGAGGTCAGGAGTTCGAGACCAGCCTGATCAACATGGTGAAACCCCATCTTTACTAAAAATACAAAATGAGCCAGTTCTGGTGGTGGGCACTTGTAATCCCAGCAACTTGGGAGTCTGAGGCAGGAAAATCGCTTGAATCCAGAAGGCAGGGGTTGCAGTGAGCTGAGATTGTGCCATTGCACTCCAGCCTGGGTGATACAGTGAGACTCCATCTCAAAAAAAAAAAAAAAAAAAACCACAATCTAAACCTTCATCAGGGAGGACTGATTTAATAAATCATGATACCTCCATCCCATAGCATACAGATGGGCAGCCCTTTAAAAGGAGGATGTAAATCTAATATGAATTGACATAAAAAGATATTCACGATAGGTGTATTTCACTGTGGTAAAGTGCACATAACACAAAAGTTACCCGGTAAAATACATATGGAAGATGGATCATCTGATTCCATCTGTGTCTAAATTGGTATATATGATTATATATTTTTAAAGTCTGGAAGCATAAAATAAACTGGCAACAGTAATGAATTATAGGAGAACTTTCATATTCTGTATTCACCTTTCTGCATTTGAATTTGTTATGACAAAACAACATCACCTTTTTCTTTGAATTTTTTTTCCATTTGGGGAAACAAATGGTCAAAAATCATGCTCTTTGATTCTGTCATTTTTACCCAGGTGATAAAGCTCATGCTTTCCATATTTTTCCATATTTCCATTGCGTATGCATACCAACAAGGGAGTAAGATGAATTGAGTGTGGAAATCCTGACAGAGACCTGTGTGCCACTTCTCTAAACAATCTTGTTCCTGCTACACACCCCGGCTTCGATGTGCCACACTTGACTCATATCTTCCCAACTCCTTCTCAAGTTCTACAGAGCCCTGTAGCTTCTAGGAGGCAGGGCATTTCTTTGGAAACAGAAAATCATCAACATTGGCCAGGCACAGTGGCTCAGGCCTATAATCCCAGTACTTTGGGAGGCCGAGGCAGGCAGATCACTTGAACTCAGGAGTTCAAGACTAGCCTGGCCAACATGGTGAAACCCCATCTCTACCAAAAATACAAAAAGTTAACCAGGTGTGGTGGCACATGCCTGTAGTCCCAGCTACTTGGGAGGCTGAGGTAGGAGGATCGCTTGAGCCCAGGAGGTGGAGGTTGCAGTGAACTGAGATCCCGCCACTGCACTTCAGTCAGGGCGACAAAGTGAGACTTTGTCTCAAAAAAATAAATAAATGAAATTAAAAAAAGAAAAAGAAAACCATCAACACTGAGCAGATACATTCCTGTGTCTTACTCCCTGTTGAGAGATCTCCCTACAGTTCCACTTTCACCATATAAGAAAAGGAAAGCACAGGGACAAATTTACTGTCACATTCCCCAAGGTAAAACTGTGATCACTAATACTTGAATGTTCTGGATGGTTCTCTTTGGCTTCTGGCCTTTCTCCCATTAGTGTTGTCTCTTGTTGTGTTGTGGTTTTCTGTATGGCCATTTTATGTGGTAAAGTTGGAAAGGGACCAGGAAACTTGGGACCCAGTTCTGGATATGGGACTTAAGGGAAGTTACTCTGCTCTATAGGGCTTCAGATTATTTTTCTGTAAAATTGAGATAAATGATAGATGGATTATCAGAGATTAAATGAGATAAAATGAGGAAAAAGCCTTGAAGTATTAAGTTACAATATAAAAATAAATATCTATATTTTCTGAATTTAACCTTTTCTGATTTGTATTGTGAACTCTTATGTCAAGAAGCATGTCTCTAAATCTGTTTACTGTGGTATAGCAATTTAATAGGAAGATAGGAGATACACTGAAGAATCTGGAGAGGCCACTTCATTCTTAAAACCAACCTGAGGAACAGGGAGGAGAGAGGAAAGTCACAGGCTCATTTCCTGCTTGATTCACTTCTGTATTGTTTTGCTTTCCCCATTGAATATGCATTAGTTTTATAAGTTAAGGAAACCAATACAGATTTTTTTTAATGCTTAAAATGAGATAGTCAGTCTGGATATAGAAATTGGAAGTCATCTGCATAGAGGGCTGACAGTTAGGGCAAAGAGATCAAAGGATTTAGAAAGACGGCAGTTGGAGGAGCAGCCAGATTGGCAAACTGGGGTCATGTTTTTAAAACTTATTGGATGTCAGATTGAGGAGTTTTTAAGTGGTAGGAGCTATCAGAAGGTTCTGAGCAAAGGAGTACTGCAATCAGAGCAGTATTTAATTATCAGAAGAGTCTTTTAACAGTAACATACAAGATGAGTTGGAGGAAGAGGAGACAAGGTGGGGAGATGAGTGGGTTACTACTGCAGTGATCCTGGAATATGTTGAGAAGGGCCTGAAGCAGGATGTTGGCTGAGAATTTTTTTTTAAGCTAAACGTTAGATATTCTGCAGAACCTTCTAGGTTCATAATTAGTTTCCCATAGAGATAAAGGGGAAAGAAGTAGATCAAAATGAGCCCACAGGGAGGTTAAAACAGCAGCCAACCTGAAAGTGTTCTCAGTGGCCAAAACTGGAACCATTTGAGCAACAAAACAAATATGATAATATTGGATTATAACACCCCAAAATAAGTATACATTAATCCATACTGATATAAATACATGATTGAATAAGTAAATGGAGGAGAAAGGATAAATATTTCTTTCAGAAGGATTCCAATTTTTTATTTATGAAGTGAATACAAAGACTCTCTGTATGTCTTTGTAACTCTTCTGTAAATGTAAAATTATAATAATAATTGAATAATATTATAAATATAATAAAATTGAATAATAAGCCAGGCATGGTGGCTCATGCCTATAATCCCAGCAACTCAGGAAGTTTAGGCAGGAGGATCCCTTGAGGCCAGGAGTTCGAGACCAGCGTGGGCAACATTGTGAGACACTGCCTCTTTAAACAATTTTTTAAAACTACTTCAATAATTAAAAGTTTCCAAAATGATACCCCACTGCCCCTCCCCATTTTTGAGTTTATTTAACTGGGAAAGTGGTTTGCCAATAACAAGATAAAGATAGTTAAAAGGAACAACGTGGTTGGGGGAGGAACGTGACATCAGTGGAGACAGTAGGCAGTTGGAAATGCGGTCTGGAGAGAGAGGTCAGAGCTAGAGATATGGGCTTGGGATTATAAAGCCCAGAGAGCTATTACTTGAACTAATATGTTTATATGAGATGAGAAGAGAGAACATGTGGAAAGAGAATCACTGACCATTGGGAAAGGCACTTATGTCTAGAGTTTAAGAGGAGGAACAGTAGGCAGGGCAGTCAAAACAAAGAGACATATAATGTTTCCATACAAGCCAAGGGAAAATAGCTTGCAGAATAATGTGGTCAGCACTGTCCAATGATGCCCAAGGTGGTAGAAGATCACCTGAGAAAAAGCCACTCGCTCAGCCACCAGGAGCTCCGTGCTGACTGCAGGGAGAACAGTGTTAGAGCAGGTAAGGAGAGGTGAGGGTGATGGATGTGAGAATCAAATTGCCAGGACTCAGAGTGAGGAGCAGGCTTGCCCAAGCCAGGCAAACAGACTGACATAAGGAGCCCCTGGAGAAGAATGGTACACCCTGGGCACAAAGGCAGAAAGTGATGGCCAGAACAAGTGGGTGAAAGGGCTGAGGCCCAAAGTTCAAGAAGAGAGAACTTTGACCAAAAGGAAGCCCCCGCCATCTCCTGGCTGTGGCTACAGAATGTAGACTGGAAGCTACAGGTACTATTATTTTCCTCATGTTAAAGATGAAACACTGAGACCCAGAGAGGTTAGAAACTTATCCAGATTACACAGATAAGTAAACGGCACAAATAGGACTTACTCCAAAACCAATGCTTTTAAGCACTGCGCTATACTGCCTCTTACTGACATACTCACATGCGTGCACATATGCACATACATCCAAGGACCTGGGCTGTGTGCCAGGAGATTAACACTGGATAGCTCTAGATAGTAGGAGTAAGTTTATTTTTTTTCCTTTTTCTTTTGTGCTTATCTGGACTTTTTACAGTGACTATGTACTCCTCTTTTTAAAATGTTTTTATTTTTTATTAGCTTTTCTTAGAGAGGGGGTCTCACTGTGTTGCCCAGGCTGGAGTCAAACTCCAGGACTCAAGCAATCCTCCCACCTGAGCCTTCCTGGTAGCAGGGACTACAGGCGTATACCGCCACACCCAGCTCTCTCCTCTTGGATTTAGGAAAAGAAATAATTATTTTATTTAATTTAAGTTTTAAGTTTTGGTGCTCTTTGCCAAATTTCTGTGGTATCTATGAGGGAAACAAAGCAGGTGCATTCTGCTGAAGTGCCGACAGAAGAGACCCTACCTTCTCTGCAGCAATACAGGCTCTGCAGTGACAGGAAGGAGAATCTGGCATGCATGTATATGCGTGTGTGAGTATGTGTGTGTGTCCGTGTGTGTGCAGCAGCTGCTGAGGGCAGGGGAGGAGCTGATGAGCTGTCTATTGATTTATCACATGGAGAATTCCCTTCCTCCCCTATGGCCACTTTGTCCCCAAGCCAGGTCCATTTTATCCTGAGCTTCCAGAGGTACTGGGAGATATTTTTTCACACACACCAAGAAACTCTGCCTCACCCCTTGAAAATCTGGCCAGGCAGCCAGGCTGCTGGCATGAAGCCTAGGCTGCAGCCGTAGAGAGTGATTGGAGTCATGCAGGAGCTACTTCAGTTCATGCGGGCCATGGGTCCAAGCAAGCAGTTGGTATCAACAATGGGCAGAGATGAGCCAGTGGCATGTAAGATCGGCATTAACCAGCAGTCAGGGCTCTTGCCTAGAGCCTCCAAGGACTTAAGGGGAGGTGGTTCAGAACCCTGGAGAGCTCCTCCTGTTTGTGCTGGGTCTGAAAGGCTTGGATGCTGTGTCCTTAAGGCCTGGTGCCCATTTAACTTGTTGTTGTTGTTGTTGTTGTTGTTGTTGTTATTGTTGTTGTTGTTGTTTGGAGACACAGTCTCACTCGGGCACCCAGACTGGAATGTAATGGCATGATCACTACTCACTACAGCTTCCACCTGCTAGACTCAGGTGATCCTCCCACCTCAGCCTCCCGGGTAGCTGGGACCACAGGCATGTACCACCGTGCCCAGCTAATGTTTTGTTGTTGTTGTTTGTTTGTTTGTTTGTTTTTTGAGACGGAGTCTCGCTCTGTCACCCAGGCTGGAGCGCAGTGGTGTGATCTCGGCTCACTGCACGTTCCGCCTCATGGGTTCACGCCATTCTCCTGCCTCAGCCTCCCAAGTAGCTGGGACTACAGGTGCCCGCCACCACACCAGGCTAATTTTTCATATTTTTAATAGAGATGGGGTTTCACTATGTTAGCCAGGATGGTCTCGGTCTCCTGACCTCGTGATCTGCCCACCTCGGCCTCCCAAAGTGTGTTTTCTTTTCTTTTCTTTTTTCTTTTCTTTTTTTTTTTTTTTTTTAATTTTTGTTGTAGAGACAGGGTTTTGACATGTTGCCTAGGCTGGTCTCGATATCCTGGGCTCAAGAGCTCCACCCACCTCAGCCTCCCAGAGTGCTGGGATTACAGGGATGAGCCACTGAGCCCTACCGTGCCTATTTAATTTTGAATAGCCTTCCTGCACATATCTCTGGCTGTGAAAGGGGCATGGCCTCTTCTCTTTCAAGACCAGTCCTGCAGGTCTAGGGATTCCCCCTTATCCCCTCCAGGTGCTGCCCTACCTCCCCTACACATGTCTAGCTCTCTGTTGAGGTCACCACCACTCTGAAGGTGAAGTAAGCTTGCAAGACAATTATGTCATCTCCTGAGCTGTCCCTGGCCAGGGCCTGATTCCCTAATACTTCAGGATAGTAGGAGTCCTGGGGATGGGTAAGAAACCAGTGGAACAAGGGAATATTAAAAGGTCCTTTGTCTCTAATACCCCTGTACTTCCCTCTTCAATCTGGGAGAACAGAGCATGAGGAGGGGAAATTAAGGAGAGACACTGAGCAGGTTTCAAGGCCTGAAGCAGAATCCTTTCATGAGCCATCACTGGACTTTCGGCCTACCAGTAGGAATATACTTAATTTAAATATGTCCTTTTTTTGCGGGGGGAAGGACACTGACATGAGTCGGAGGGCGAGGTTGTAGCAAATGGAAGCAGAAATAAAACTAGCGAGTCTGGAGACTTGCAACCTGCCACCCCCACACTAGTCATGCATGTGGCCCCCAGAGCCCACAAGCAGAGAAGAGTTAAATTCATACTATAGAGGGATTTCCTCCCAATTCCCCAAGTCATGTGTGAGGAGTCTGAAAGGTCAGAAGAATCATAATCATATACTAGGGATTGAATTTTCTGGCTAAAAGTTCCTCCTCTACCTCCAGGTCTCTTCCATGGCTAAATGAATCAGAGCAGCTCTCACTTTATGATTCCCTGAGCTGGTGAGTGAGGAGGGTAAGTGTGCCTGGATTGAGGCTCAATGAAAACACTTAGGACCCTGTTCCTCTCAACCAGCCCTGCTCTGGAATTTGTGCAAGGCCCTCCGCCTTTTGAGACCTTGTTTTCTTCACCTCTCTTAGGCTTCTCAGTCCCTTACTGAAGGAACTGTCAAGCCCAAAGGCATGCATATACCTCAAAGAATCCCTAGTCAAAGAAATTGATGCTAAATAATGAAGCCCTGAGAGAACAACTGCAGGCTCCCTCTTCTAGCACCAACCAGTCATAGTGGGAGGGGAGAGCAAGGAGAAGAAAAGAACTTTTGGTGTTCACTAAGCCTTGAGTAGGCCTGGCAGAGTTTGGGCTGGAAGGACTAGGACTGCCCCCAGCCCACCTCAAGAGGTGTTGCATGATAGTGCTCCTGGAGATGGGGCCATTGACAATGTAGTAATGAATTTATGGGTGAAAAAATGTTCAGAGGATCTGGATCCAGGCTGTCCCTCAGCTTGGCTTCTCTCTTGCTCCTGAAAACAGCACATTCCAGCTTCCAGCAGAGGCCCTTACTGTGGGGTTTAAGCACAGGCTATTTTAATGCACAAGGAAGCTTGGAGAAGAAACAAGAACAGATGAGGACTTTGCCAGATCCCAAGAGGGTTTGTTTGTGTTGGGTTTTGTTCAAGTGGAACAGACCTAACCTCAACCAGAGCTCGCTCTCAGTCTGCTCTCAGGGGCAAAGGCGCCCAGTGTTTGTCTTCCTAATAGCGGATGCTCTGTAGTCATTGTTTTATTTAGGAGCTGTGATTATGTGTCCACAAACCTTACTAAATTGAATACAATCCTGAGCATTCAGAAGAAGAAACAGTACAGGACTCAGGGGAGGGCGCAGCTGGCTGGAAACAAGGGCCCATGAATTCTAATCCCAGGGCTGCCATCTGGCATTGACCTGGGACAACTCATTTCCTCTCTACCCTGGAGGCTCTTTCTGGGATCTAAGGGCCTGAATAAAAACAGACCTAGAAGCTCAGAAAGTGAAACAACCTGTCTAGACTCTCAGAGTCAGTGCAGTTCACAGGTAAACCGTTCAGAGGCCCTACTCTGCAGCCAGAGTTGTGTTTACTATTCCAGGAGGTTTCTTGCATTTTCCTTTGCCATCGTTTGCCCTTATGTGTGAACCCCGAAGAGCTTCCCTGCCTTGGGTGTTTACTGCCTGGTGAATATGGTTACAAGCCCCAGGTTGTCAGAAAGTACTCTGAACAGATAGAGGATCAGAACAGCCCCACTCCTATCTCCTTCCAAAGAGTTTTCTGGGCCGGGCGCGGTGGCTCAAGCCTGTAATCCTAGCACTTTGGGAGGCCGAGACGGGCGGATCACGAGGTCAGGAGATTGAGACCATCCTGGCTAAAACGGTGAAAACCCGTCTCTACTAAAAAATACAAAAAAAAAAAAAAAAACTAGCCAGGCAAGGTGGTGGGCGCCTGTAGTCCCAGCTACACGGGAGGCTGAGGCAGGAGAATGACGTAAACCCAGGAGTTGGAGCTTGCAGTAAGCTGAGATCCGGCCACTGCACTCCAGCCTGGGTGACAGAGCGAGACTCCGTCTCAAAAAAAAAAGAGTTTTCTGATGGTTTGGATTCCAAGCTGGTTTCCCATTCTTCTGAACTCAGTAACAAGAGTTGGGCCTTAATCATTTGATTGTGGAGGTATATATCTGCAAGCTAATGGCTGATCTTAGCCCTTTAGTCACAAAGAAACCTGCATCTATCTGCTCAGTTTGTTGTTAGTCTCCATGAGAAGTTGACCTGAAATTGAGTTGCTGCTTTGGCTGTGGACCCTAAGTGGAGTTTTAAGTAGGCCAAGCCTTCAGGTGAGTTGAGGGAGGGTTTGGGGGACTCCTACTTTGACTCCAAAATAACTTTCAGCCCGACCAGAGGCTTACAGTGAAGAAGTAGTCCTACAAAGAGCACAAAATGAAACATCTGTCTGTGGGACACCATTAGACAAGACCCCAACGTGGTCTGATAGGTCAGCAGTGTTTGCCACCTCTCTGTTATAGAAAGATCCTTGCTGTGCCTTCAAATCAAGTAGAAGGCAGTGTTTGTCTTTTCAGATTATGGCCTTTCATTTTCTATGCCAAGCATTGGGAGGACACAGTGGAGGCAGGCACGGTCCCTACCTTCATGAACATTTATTAAACAAATTATATAAATAGTCATTTAAATAAAATTTGCTAAGTGCATGAAAGAAATGTATGGGGGAGCAGGGGCTGTGAGACTACATTATAGAAGGATCTAACTGAGCCTGGCATTTATGGGAAACTTCTTTTAAGAGGTGTTGTGTCCCAGCCGGGGCAAAATAGACTCCATGTCAACAAAAATATGTATGTATACAAAAATTAGCCAGGTGTGGTGGCGTGCACCTGTAGTCCCAGGTACTTGGGAGGCTGAGGTAGGTGGATCACTTGAGCCCAGGAGGGTGAGGCTGCAGTGAGCTGAGATTGCACCACTGCACTCCAGCCTGGGCAACTGAGTGAGGCACGGTCTCAAAAAAAACAAGAGGTGATGTGTGTCAGCTGAGGCCTGAAAGATGCAGTAAGAATTAACCAGAAGGGGAGCATGAGGTTAAAAAGGATGTTGATGCCCCATCAGGAGTAAAGACCAGTGTGCAAACTAGTGGCACAAGATGAGATTGGGGAGATAGAAGGAAAGGCAAGTGACTGCTCCTTTACCATCATTCTTAGCCTGGTCTGGAAAAAAAAAAAAAAAAGTGCTGTTTGAGACCACCCAAACTGCTGTTCCATCTTCCTAGCAGGAGGGGCCTCGCAGGAATGCTCAGGGAGAGGTGCTTCTAGCCCCAACCTGGGGATCACACAAATGGAGTGGTCCTCACCTGGCAGCACAGTTCAGAAGAGGGAGGAGGAAGAAAAACTAGGCACTCACTTTCCCTGCAATTCTCTCTATATTTTTCCATTGCTCAAACTGTTTATCAATACATGACAGAAGCTATTTCCCTATTTAGATGGTTCTACTGGGAATTCCACACCACCACCATCCCTCCTGAGGCAGATTTTAAAGTCAGCTTTCAAGATTTTATACTTGGATTTCAGAAACTAAATTACATTACTACGTCCAGTGAGACGGCGCCATTGCCTGTTCCTATCTGTATGCTCCAGGCACTGTGAGGCTGATAACATCAGCATGTCGAAGCAGCTCGATCCAGACAATTTGCAGCTGGCTAGAGCTGGGCCAGTGGTGGGGAGGAGGAGGATGCAAAATTATCTCAGAATCCAAAACAGCCCAGGGTGTGCTATGGACTAGGGTCTGGGATTTTTGGGTGCTTTCCATATACCATCATTTCTCCTATCTACAAAGATACAACTCATCTTAGCCCCACCTGCACATAACAAGGAGCTGAAATTTCCTCTCCTAAACATCAGAAGAGGACAAAATCACTGATGTGTCAACATTCGGGATGTTTTCATTGGAGTGAAAAATAGAAGGGAGTGGTGGAAAGAGTGAAACCATCATTCTCAGCAAACTACCACAAGAACAGAAAACCAAATACTGCATGTTCTCACTCATAGGTGGGAAATGAACAATGAGAACACTTGGACACAGGAAGGGGATCATCACACACCGTGTCCTATTGTGGGGAGGGGTTTGGGGGGAGGGATAGCATTAGGAGATATACCTAATGTAAATGACGAGTTAATGGGTGCAGCACACCAACATGGCACATGTATACATATGTAACAAACCTGCACGTTGTGCACATGTACCCTAGAACTTAAAGTATAATAAAAAAAAAATTCAAGATCCTACTGCCTGTGAAATTAGGTGTCCATATAAAAGCCAAAATACTCCTTGAAATGGCTATTCTGTGCTTCTGTGAAGCCCAGATGCGAAGGCCTTATAACTAACCCTCTGACAGCCACAAGGTTGCAGCGTGGGTAAGACAAACTATTGCTCCCCTGCCAGGAACAAAGGAATTTTGGAGTTTCTAATTCTAACCAAGATTTAATTCTACAGAACAAGCATTCCCTTCACAACAAAAATATTTCAGCCTATTGGGTTACTTAAAATGCACCAAATAGCATAAAACATTCATTCAACTCTGACAGCGTTCACAGACCTACTTTTGTAAATAGCCAAACACAGGCTGTTCTTTCTCAGAATATGATTTTTTTTGTTGTTTTTTTTTTAAATAATGCAGTAGGTCCCAAAGGTCAGAGTTTTGGGAAAAGTCAGTCTGTCCTCATTGAGGCTGTCAGTCCTCTGCCCTTGTGTGAGCCTGGCTTTCCTGCACCTCAGTGCACTGCCCACTCACTCATAGGTGTCAGTGTTTACATGCAGGAGACAGAAGAACAAGGATCTCCCCCAACATTAACTGCACATTTTTCAACTTCTCCGAGCACAGTGGAGGCGTGCAGGTTACTGACTACATTACTGGCTCTAAAGACTAATAATTAAGTCAAGTGATTATTTGTATTTATTCATTTGTTTATTTTATTTATTTATTAATTAAAAGACAGAGGTTTGTTCTTGTTGCCCAGGCTGGAGTGCAGTGGCACCATCTCAGCTCACTGCCACCTCCACCTCCCAGGGTCATGAGATTCTCTTGCCCCAGCCTCTCAAGTAGCTGGGATTACAGGCACCCACCACCATGCCCAGCTAATTTTTGTATTTTCAGTAGAGACAGGGTTTCACCATGTTGACCAGGCTGGTCTCAAACTCCTGACTACAGGTGATCCGCCTGCCTTGGTCTACCAAAGTGCTGGGATTACAGGTATAAGCCACTGCGCCCAGCCTCATTTGTTTATTTTTACAGAAAACTATTACTGAAGGTTTTAAATGTGAAAAAGTTTTGACTAGGCATGAGGAATAATAATAATAAAAGTGAGAAAGGGCTGGGCATGGTGGCTCATGCCTGTAATTCTAGCACTTTGGGAGGCCGAGGTGGGTGGATTGCTTGAGCTCAGGAGTTCGAGACCAGCCTGGGCAACATGGCAAAACCCCGTCTCTACCAAAAATACAAAAAATTAGCTAGGTGTGCTGGTACGCACCAGTAGTCCTAGTTACTTGGGAGGCTAAGGTGGCAGGTTGCTTGAGCTGAGGTGGAGATTGCAGTGACCTGAGATCGTGCCATTGCACTCCAGCCTGAGTGACAGAGTGAGATCCTATTTCAAAAAATAAAATAAAAAGATGAGAAAGAATGATCACCACATATCAGAGTATAGGTTCCATGGTTGAGCCTCTCTCTGGATGTTCACTGTTGGTGGAACAAGTGTTGTGGGTTCTGGGAAAATCGCAATGCAGGCTGCTCCTCTCTGTGTTCTGGATTCTCAGGCCACTCCTGGTAGGTCCATGTTGGCTTTGGCCCCCTGCCTCAAGGACTAGAAGTCATGGATCTTTGCTGCTTTTTGCCATAGCCTGGGGAAGATAGGCCAAAACTAAATTAGGGGACTCTGGGGCAGCCAGAATTTGGGGCGACTACCCACCCAACTGCTTACTATTACCTCTAGATTGGTCAAGCCCTGGTCAGCCTCCCTTGCCTTCAGCCCACCCCTTGCCCACACTTCCTAAAAAATAGCAGATGTGCCATGATCTCTGGACTGTAACTGGACTTTTCTACTAGAGAACATCTCTCTGTGGGGACTTGCAAGCCTCACAAGAATCAGACCCACAATTTTTCTTAGAACAAAATAAGTTTTTGCTGAAATATCAGCAAGCCTGAGAACAGCATCTTGAGTCCTTCAAACAGCTGGCCATTCTCTGCTGGTTCTTTCCCCCGGCCTCAACTATTTTCCAGTCTCTCTTGTCATACAAAAGCCCCTCTAGGACTCTGGTTCTGGTTACTCTGTCTTATATTATTCTTCTCAAAACTCTGCCTTTCCCAGACAGCCATGACTTTGATCTCTCCTTCATTACTACCCCTCTGACCATGGCTGTCAGTCTTCTGCTTACTTTTATTAAAATTATCTGCTTATTCACTTGCTTCCCTCACTGGCTTATGAGCTCTTCATGGGCAGGGACCTTATTATTGTTATTATTATTTAGAAGAAGGGGTCTCACTCTGTCGCTCTGTGCAATCATGGCTCACTACAGTCTCAACCTCCCAGGCTCAAGTAATCCTCCCACCTCAGCCTTCTGAGTAGCTAGGACTACAGATACCTGCCACCATGCCTGGCTAATTTTCTTTAATTTTTCTGTAGAAATGGGGTCCTACTATGTTGCCCAGGCTGATCTCAAACTCCTGGGCTCAAGCAATCCTCCCACTTCGGCCTTCCAAAGTGCTGGGATTACAGGTGTGAGCCACTGCACCCAGCCCACATTATTTTTATATGTCCAGAACCCAGGACAGTGCCTAGAATATAGATGCCCTTAAAATGTAGGACCAGAACTGAATTTGGTGGCTAAGGCCCCTTTCACCTCCTTTTCTTGCAGTGCCCTCTTCTTTTGTCTCCTGGGCTCACCATTCTCAGTTTCCAATGCATTTTCTTTCTTGCTGCTTCCTGCCAGTCTCTCTCTCCATCTTGAGCTATCGACTGCTTCAGTAGCACCAATATTTCCTTCCTGTGGAGAACTCACTGAGCAGGAGGCTTGTGATCAGAAAGCATCCATGCTATTTTCTAAAGAGGGGCTACAAGTGTGTGTTGAGCTCTAGAGACATGATTGGACTAGGTACTAGCCTTCCAAGTGACTGCTTTGCAAGACAACAGTCCTACAGAGGTGTAAGTTCTGGTGCGTTGTTAATCTCATGATTTTATCTAAGTCTCTTAGAAGGGGCTGGGGTAAGAGAGATGAGTAAATTAGATTCAAATTGCCTACAAGGTGTGACTTTGGACATATTACTTTATGCAACCTAGTTCTTCAATTTTAAAATGAAAATGGTATTTGCCTTACGTGGTTTTGGGGAGGATTCAATGAAATAATATAGATAAAGTACCTAGCACCATGGCCGTACCTCTGGCAGGTATTTAAGCAACATTAACTAAATGATTGGATGAGCTTTGGAAGAACTACACCTGGGCTACATTGTTCCAAACAACTCCCTGCCTGGGTCCAGCCAGAGTTCTTAGCACAGCTACCTCCCCAACGTGAGCTTTGAGAGGTCCCTCCTCTCCTCTCTTCCCTTCCCAGACTATTGTTCCCTCTTGCCACTAGAAATGTAACCAGGTTAAGGTCAGGGTGGAGGGCTCTTTGAGAAGCTGCCTGGGAATGGTATGGGCATAGAGAGGCTGGCCTAGAGCCACACTATTCCAAGTGTGGTCCCTGTATTAACAGCATTGGTACCACCTGGGAGCTAATATGAAATGCTGACAATTCAGGTTCCAGACTTACTGAATCAGAATCTGCATTTAAATAATATGCCCAGATGATTTATCTGTGCATTAATATATTAAGAAACACTGTCCTAGGGGCACAGATGGGTTCAGCAGGGGTGGAGGGTTGAGGCAGTGCAGGTGTGTCAGCTGTCTAAAAGAGGTAGAGGTTGTATGGGGGTGGGGGAGGCTGTGGCAGGGGGGTGTACTCAGAAAAGAAGAAGTGTCCTCAGAGATGTGGTTTGTAGAGCTGTAGGGGCTCTTTGGGAGGCATTGGTAATTTGCTGTTTCAGGGCTCCTTCCTATTGATGCCTTGAGTATAAGTTAGCCAGTGAGTGTCACTGCACCAGCCAGAGAGTGACAGGTGGGCAGGGAAAGGCTCTCTACTGCCCTAAGCCTGTAGAGACACTCCTGCAAGGACCCTAGGACCATCTAGCTTAGCAGATGAGTATTGTTTTCCACGGAGATGCATAACCAGCAACTGGCTAGCCTCACCCCTAAAAACATACCCTGAGCTGGTGTTAGGCTACAGTCTCCCCTCCTCACCTCTGTACCCCCAGCTGGCACATGTGCACCCCTATAACACACACATGAACTTTCTTGCTTGGGAGACTCAGATGGGAGTTCATAAGTAGGGTTAACCCTCCCCTTCCCCTCTCTGACCTGCTTGACCCCAGGCTGGCCCCCAAGCCTCTATGGGCCCCTCAGCCCTGACCTCCCTGCTATACAGAGCAGGCCTTGTGAGAGTGACTGCAGGCCCTAGGCTTGGTTAGGTGCAGCAAAAATTTGTTTCAGCAGAGCCATTCTCTCTCTCTCGCTCTCTTGCTCTCTCTCTCTCTCTCTCTCTCTCTCTCACACACACACACACACACACACACACACACACATAGTCTTACTCTGTCACCCAGGCTGGAGTGCAGTGGTGTGATCACAGCTCACTGCAGCCTCAACTTCTCAGGCTCAAGTGATCCTCTTGCCTCAGGTTCCCAAGTAGCTGGGACCACAAGCACACGCTACCACACCCGGCTAAGTGTTTTTTTTCTTTTTTGTAGAGATGGGGTCTCACTTTGTTGCCCAGGCTAGTCTTGAACTCCTGGGCTCAAGCAGTCCTCCTGCCTCAGCCTCCTGAAGTGCTGAGATTACAGGCTCATGAGCCACCATGCCTGGCTTTTCTCTTTCTTAAGCACTCTTAGGACAGGACTCTCAGTCCCTGATTGCCTTCTTAATAAAAACCCTTTCCAGCCACTGACCTAGAGCCTCTTGACCCTTCCCTTTATAACCTTCCTTTATAACCTTCCTGTTTATCTCAATGGTAAAGGAAAAGGCCCTGCTGCAACTGACCCCCCGAAAATGAGGTGGGGGGTAAGTGAGTGCCCTGTGGCAGGGTAGGAGCTACATTAGTAGCAACAAAAAGTCATCAGGGTAGAGTCCTAGTCCCCAGGGATGAGCTTCACCAGTAGTTGCTTTAAACCCTCTGCCAAAGTACCCAGTGACCAATAGCCAGGTCTCCACTTTAACCCAGCTCCTGCCCAGGCCCAGTCCTCTATGTCAGAGAAGATAATATCGCTATCATTATCGCTGTCCTCTGTGCTCCTACCACCCTCCATGCATTCCTGCCTCTGCTGTTCCTCTCTCTTCCTTAAATAGGCTGATGTGTGTGCCTGTCATCTCCACACTTTTAAATTCTTCTTGGCAAGAACTAGGGCTTGGTGTTTTTCCCTCCCCAGTGTACACTGTGCCTTCCCCCTTGTTGGTGTTCAGTGACTATCAAAGTTCTAAACAAGTGGTGAGTTCACCAATGTTTAATTATTGAGATGACAAAAAGGAAAGACTAGGAGACTGCTCTGACTAGAGAGCTGAGCTTCAGAGCTGCAAATTATCTTTGTGGGCAAAGAGTAGTGCCTGCCAGGCATAATTGGGGTTACAGACTTAGAACAAGCTAAAAAGGAGAGGAAGGGCAGCGATAGGAAATGCCACAGAGGGGAAAAGCTGTTTGATACCAGCCCTCCAAGTCCATTGTCCATTGCAGACAAGTTGGTCCTTATTCTTCCAAGGCCTGAGGAAAGAAATCCCATAGACTCTGCCAATTACTTTGCTTTCCTGGGAAATCAAGGAGCCCCAAAGATTTATGAACTAGTGCAGGCCAAGCTCAGTTCCTTGAGTAATTGAAGCTTGCTAAAAAGCCGTAAGTGAGATTTGGGGCCAAGATTCAGAGAAGGATCCACAAGTCAGTCTGGCCCAGACAAATGTCAGTGTCTGCTGGCATTTCTGCTTCTGCTTCCTACCACGTGTGGGGCTCTCAAGGAGTCTCCAACCACATGTCCTGTACTGATTCCTGGGCAGTATTCTCCTCCATGTCTGTGCCTCCTCCCTTACCTTGAAGAACTAGAATCCATATTCTAGAAGGAAACTGAAAGATCCTCTGGACCATGCTCCCTAAAGCTCTGTTAACCTTGAACAACCTTTCCATCTTTCTGTCCTCTGGGCCCTGTCTAAGGAGCACCTCAAGTAGAAAGCCCCCAGAAACCCAACCCCAAATCCCCAGCCCCCTCCAACTCCCGTGTTCTTAGAATAATTTTCCCTCTCCTCTGAAAGGCCTCATCCCCAAAAGTCTGTGTTGTCTGAATCTGAATATGAAAAGGGAAGGGACTGCCTTCTCCCCACTGCCCACCACACACCTTCTTATTTTTCTGCCTAGGTCCTGCTTCTCAATCTTTTTTAAAAAATTGTATTAGAATATGCATAACATAAAAGTTACCATTTTAACCATCATGGGGCTTTTTTTGTTTGTTTGTTTGTTTGTTTGTTTGTTTGTGACAGAGTCTTGCTCTATCACCCAAGCTGGAGTACAGTGGTGCAATCTTGGCTCACTGCAACCTTTGCCTCCCAGATTCAAGAGATTCTCCTACCTCAGCCTCCTGAGTAGTTGGGATAACAGGTGTGCAACACCACACCTGGCTAATTTTTTGTGTGTGTTTTTAGTAGAGACAGGATTTCACCGTGTTGGCCAGGCTGGTCTCAAACTCCTGGCCTCAAGTGATCCACCCACCTCGGCCTCCCAAAGTGCTGGGATTGCAGGCGTGAGCCACTGCATCTGGCCAATTTTAACCATTGTAGATCTATTTTTAAAGAACTTTGTACCTTGGCCGGGTGCGGTGGCTCAAGCCTGTAATCCCAGCACTTTGGGAGGCCGAGATGGACGGATCACGAGGTCAGGAGATAGAGACCATC
This sequence comes from Rhinopithecus roxellana, assembly GCF_007565055.1. Taxonomy (NCBI): domain Eukaryota; kingdom Metazoa; phylum Chordata; class Mammalia; order Primates; family Cercopithecidae; genus Rhinopithecus; species Rhinopithecus roxellana. Next base: position 24,521,038 of record NC_044564.1, read on the forward strand.
CTGGCTAACACAGTGAAACCCCGTCTCTACTAAAAAATACAAAAAACTAGCCAGGCGTGGTGGCGGGCGCCTGTAGTCCCAGCTACTTGGGAGGCTGAGGCAGGAGAATGGCGTAAACCCGGGAGGCGGAGCTTGCAGTGAGCTGAGATCCAGCCACTGCACTCCAGCCTGGGTGACAGAGTGAGACTCCGTCTCAAAAAAAAAAAAAAGAACTTTGTATGTTAACCCCTTTCTCCATTAAATTAGGTGATCTTTCCCTAAAGAGATTGAAATGGGGGAGGCGAGGGTAATGTGGGGTTCAAAGACCTTGTAGGTCACAAGATTTGACATAGGCCGAGACCTATGTCTTAAACTGGTCTAAGTTACAGTAAGGCAGGAGCCTCCTCAACATGTGGCTCAGGGGATGAGGGTCAGGAGTAGACCAAGCCAGTCCTCCCAGAAGGAAGTAAGTCTTCTCCACTTATGACTCTGGCACCTACCTCCTGGGTCATGAGGCTTGGCCCTTAGGCCCTTGTGCACAGGCTTCCCCCAAGCCATAGCTACAGTGAGTATCCCTGAGTTGAGGTATTTATCCTATCTCCCAAATGAAGGCTTTTTGATGACAGGGTTTCCTGGTGAATGGTAATAGGAATGAATAGCAGAGCATCAATGTAAGACATCAGTCTTGTCTAACCATGAAGAAGCAGAGCAGGATTCTAAGTCATCTTTTTAAAAATTCACTGGCCCCCTGTCTCTTCATTTCAAAAACAAATCCTTTTTTTTTTTTTTTTTTTTTGCCATCTCACTACCAGCTTCATACTTTCACCATCCTTTTCTCTCCCTGTTCCTGAGTAGCTACTTCTGAAAACTAAATAATAGGTAAGGTAATGGGAGCTGCTGCCCTAGCTGGGGTAACTCCAGAGCCATTTTGGTTAATTCTCCCACCCCACATCTAAAAGCAAGGGAGACGCTCTGTGAGATTTCCTTTCTAGCTCTGCAATTACCATCACGGTTCCTACAGCTGACATGCTGGCACAGGGGAGGACTGGCTAAAGCACAGTGCCCAGTTGCCAGGCAGCACCGGTGCTCCACTTAAAGCCCTTCCCAATCTGCAGTGTAAGAGTCTTCCCTCCTTTCGTTCTTAATTGGTGGCCTCAAGTCAGGAGTATTTTGTCTGGCAGGTGATGCCCAGAGGAAATTCTGTTCTATGAAAGAAGATTCCCCAGAGGGAACCAGGTAAATGAGGACTGGAACAGAGCTCTCATGGAAGATAATGGGTAAATGTGATGACCTGAAATTCCCTGGCACACAGTGAAAAATAAAGCATTAAAAACCAGCTATACTCTCAGTCATGACTGGAGGCATTGTAAATTGGAACAATCCTTTGGGAAAGCATTTTGGCAATATCTATCAAGAAACTTAAAAGCACTCATGTTTTTTACTGAGTAATCTACTTTATTTAGGAAATGATCCTAAATGTAAACATATGTGGATTTCAGTGTAGCATTATCTGTAATAGTGAAAAGTTGCAAGCAACTTAAATGTCAAAAATAAATGAATGGTTACAAAGTTACTATACATCCTCTCTATGGATATTATGCACCCATTAAACTAATAGTTACGAAAACTATGTAAGAATATAAAGCTAGGGGCTGGGCATGGTGGCTCACACCTGTAATCCCAGTACTTTGGGAGGCAGAGGCAGGAGGATCACTTGAGGTCACGAGTTCGAGACCAGCCCGGTCAACATGGCAAAACCCTGTCTCTACTAAAAATACAAAAATTAGCCAGATATGGTGGTGCATGCCTGTAATCCCAGCTACTTGGGAGGCTGAGGCAGTGAGCCAAGATCACACCACTGCACTCCAGCCTAGGCAACCAGCCTGGGCAACAGAGTGAAACTCTGACTCCAAAAAAAAAAAAAAAAAAAGAAAGAAAAGGAAGAAGAATATAAAGCTAGGTGCAGTGGCATGTACCTGTAATCCCAGATACTCAGGAAGCTGAAGTAGTGGATCACTTGAGTCCAGGAGTTCAAGGCTGTAGTGAGCTATGACTGTGCCTGTGAATAGCCAGTGCACTCCATCCTGAGCAACAGGAAAGACCCTGCCTCTATTTAAAAAAAAAAAAAAAAAAGAATATGGAGAGCTGACTATGTTCTGATACTAATTTTAAAAATACAGAAATACAAAATATAATACTTTTTTTTTTTTTGAGATGGAATCTCCAGGCTGTTGCCCAGACTAGAATCCAGTGACTTAATCTTGGCTCACTGCAACCTCCACCTCCCAGGTTCAAGTGATTCTCGTGCCTCAGCACCCCACCACACCCAGCTAACTTTTATATTTTTTAGTAGAGAAGGGGTTTTGCCACGTTGGCCAAGCTGGGCTCGAACTCCTGGTCTCAAGTGATCCTCCTGCCTCGGCCTCCCAAAGTGCTGGGATTACAGGCGTGAACCACAGCGCCCGGCCACAAAACAGGCTGTGTTCTTTAAACGTTCTTTAAACGTTGTTCTATACACATGTATTAGTTGCTACTCTCTGATTACAGTAACAAAATAAAAAATCCAAGTTGAAGCTAAGAAAGAGAATAGACTATGAAGACACTAGGGTTTCTTTCTTTTCTCTCTCTTTTTTTTCTTTTCTCTTTTCTTTTCTTTTTTCTTTTCTTTCTCAGGATTTCACTCTGTCACTCAGGCTGGAATGCAGTGGCACAATCATGGCTCACTCCAGCCTCAACCTCCTGGGCTCAGGCGATCCTCCCACCTCAGCCTTCTGAGTAGCTGGGGCTACAGGTGTGTGCCACCACACCTGGCTAATTTTTTGTCTTTTTGGAGAGTCACCATCTCGCTATCTTGCCTAGGCTGGGTTTCTTTTAATGCCTAAGCACAGCATGAAGTCAGGCTTTGGATGGGTAAGGCAGGCTCTAGAACCAGAGCCTGAAACCTGGGGAGCACTCTCACCATCTCTTGTGTTTACTTCTTTCTGAACATCAGCTGTATTCTTGTTTTCCTCCCCAATGGCTTTCTGTGTTACCCAGTCCATAGTCTTGAACTTTACATCTCCATTTAAGTCCCACTTCCCGATTCTGGGGGAGACTGATTTGCTCTGCCTCATCCAGGCATATATCCAAAGGGGTGGAATCACATAGAACCAGCACAGTTCCTGGAGGCTTATTCCTATGACCATGAAGATGGGAACAGCACCAACTCCCAAAGAAGGAAGGGAAGCCCCAGAGTGTTGCTGCTGTAGCATACGCAAAAGGCTCAGATACAGTAGAACATTAACAAGTGTTTTTCTCAAGGTGGTGAAACTAAAGGTGATTTTAAAAAATTTTAGCATGTATTACTTTATAGTAGAGAAATCTATAAAACTTTTCATAGCTACAGTTGTTACTAGGCTTGGGGGCAGTAGCACCCTCCTCCATTTTGATTGTCCCGGTGACAGATACCATTCAAGATACTAAGGCTTGGCAGTGCTTACTTTTGGTAATGAATTCTATACTAGCAGCTGTTTAAGGAGTCAGAAAATCCTCAGCGACTCCCAAGACCAGTTGGAGACCCAAACTCTAGCCCGAGCATGATAATCCTTTCTCTTTCTTTCTGGTGAACTTGACTATACCCCAAAATGCAAATGCTCTGCAGAAATGTGTGTAGAAAGAAAGAGTGCTTTCCCAACTTGGGCATCATAGTGAGATCCCCTCTCTAAAGAAAAAAAAAAATTAGTCAGGCATAGTGGTTATGTGTGCCTACAGTTGTAGTTACTCAGGGGGCAGAGGTAGGAGGTCATTTGAGCCCAGGAGGTCAAGGTTACAGTGAGCTATGACAGCACCACTGCATTCCAGCCTGGATGACAGAGTGAGACCCTGTCTCTAAAAAACTAAAAGAAAAAGAAAGAAACAAAGAAAAGAAAAGAAAGAGAAAAGATGCTTTCCTCTTCTGCATTCTACTGCCAGCTTATAGTCCAGAGCTGGAGAGTGGACACTCAGTGTGTTGACTGTTTGAATTGGGACTTCCGTTAGAGAAAAACTTAGAAGATTTGGGAGATTTGAACTGATAAGAGAAGCCTCCCTGAGCCAGCCAGGATTCTCTGCCCTCTCTCCTAAATGTAGGCTTCACAAACTTTCTCTCCAGATTTTCTGTTCTCCCTCTATTTGTAAGACCCACTAACACTTGGAGAGATCCTCTCCATTATGTTCCCCTGATTCTCCTCTAGATCTCCCACAAAGACCTTATCCCTATGAGAAGTCTCTGTCTTTCCCTGTAAGTGGGATCCCTAAGGACCTTTTAATTTTATTTTATTTTACTTTAAGTTCTGGGACACATGTGCAGAATGTGCAGGTTTGTTACATAGGTATACATGTGCCATGGTGGCTTGCTGCACCTATCCCCTAAGGATCTTAATATGTCCCAAAAATATCTAAGTCCTGGCCAATTACCTGGCTTTGCAGGCAGTGCCTGGAGAAAACTTGGAGAAAGGGAGATGGGGAACAAAAACAGGAGCTGCCCAACAGTGGGATTCACAAGTGGCCAATGTGTTGAGGTATGACTTCAGGTCATACTGCAGAGTAAGAGCTGTCACTGGCCAGATGACTTATATGTTGAGGTGTTGAGTCAGAGAAGATGGGAATGCCTTAGGCTGAATGGACAGCCCTCAGCAGGGAAGTAGAGCCATCTAACTAATGCATAGATTGCTACTAACTATTCTTGGACCAGAGGCAAGATTTCTACCCAACAATGAGCATTTAGTGAAGTTATATTTGCTGGATCTCCCTCTAAAATTTGATATCTAAACATGTTTATTTCTACACACTGCCATGAGATATTTTGGAATGGAATAGCCCTGAACAGGAAGACCACAGCTCTAAGTAGTTTCTCAGCTGACCTCTGGATAAATTTGTGATAAAACAGCTGGTCTTTGATGCTCTATTTTACTGTGCCCACTTGTCAGAGAGTGGCCTGAGCCACAGACCTTCCCTGACTTCCCATTTCTTAACAGCACCATCCTTCTTGGCCCTGATTTCTGTTTTCTGCTTTTCTGTCTATCCTGCCTCCTGCTATTATCCAGGGAAAATAAACAGGTACAGACATGACTTTATTCCAGAAGTAGCCTTCCAGCATTCTCCAACTCAGAACTGCCTTCCCCAATTAACCTTAAAACTAAAGAAAAATTATTCTGTGTTCTGTGAAGAATGGTTAGATAGTATTGGTATGAACACTTTGCTTCTTCATACCTCACTCTAAGTCCATTTCCATTTTCATCTTCCTGAGAATTAGTACTTGGAGGTGAGAACAGAGGTCACCTTCTCTTCTTGGGAAGGCTGATACTGAATCATTTCTTTACCCTGGATTACCATGTTCAGTCCACAAGACAATGGCAAGATTGTTCAGCACCACGGAGAGCGCCTTTCATCCTCAGGACTGGATCGTGGGTGGGTGAAAGATGAGGATTGTAGCTGAGAGCCCAGGCAGTCTGATCTCCTTCCACTCTGGCCAGCCACCAAATATTCCTCTTTTTCCCAACCCCTTAGTGTTCACCTTTTTCCTTTTGCTAATGAGTTTTTTTAGGAAGGAGCTCCCCTAATTTTCTACCCCCTTTCTGCCTCCATGTTATCTGAATCTGCCACCTCCCTTCCTTTTTTCCTCTCCTCCTCACCTCACCTTCCTTACCTCCCTTCTGTTTTGTTAAGGAGACTCCCTCCTATGGTCCAAAGTTCTGGCTCCATCTGCTCATGATTCCTCAAAGACCATGCCCCCTCAAACATCTCCTTTTCTACACAGCTTCCTTCCCCTCAGTGTAGGACAGGTCTAGTTTTCCCTAGCTATAAAGAAATCCTAGAAATCGAAAGCTCCCTCTGGCTGCCACCCATTCTCATTCCTTCCCTTCTCAGTCTTGCTCCTTTAAAGAACAGCCTGTGCTCACTCTGTCTGCTTCTTCATCTCCTGTTCTCTCCTAAATCCCCTGTCATCTGGGCTCTGTTTCTACTCTTCAGCTAAAATTGTGTTCACTGAGATTACCTATGACTTTCTTATTTCTACATTTTGTCTTTATCTTATGGACCCATCTGCTTATTTGACACTGTTGATTTCTTCCACCTTGAAACTCTACTTGAATGGTTCCTAGTTCTACTCTTACATTCCTCTCTGCTCCTACCCAGTCTCCTTCCTCCATTCATTACCTAAGGTTGGATATTTCCCAGAACTTCACCCTTGGTTTTTTTTCACTCTGCTCATTCTGAGAGAGCTTATTCTTCACTGTGACTTACATCACCACCAGCCCACACCTATTTTCTGAGCTCCCACACTTCAAATCCTACCAACTAGTGATATCATCTGGTGTCCAAAAGACACCTCAAAATTCAACATGTTCCCAAATGAACTCATCTGATTTTTCCCTAGCAATGCAGTTGTGCCTTCTTCTGCATTTAATAACTTGTCTTAATAATTAGTACTCTAGGCCGGGCGCAGTGGCTCACGCCTGTAATCGCAGCACTTTGGGAGGCCGAGATGGGCGGATCACGAGGTCAGGAAATCGTGACCATCCTGGCTAACATGGTGAAACCCCATCTCTACTGAAAATACGAAAAAAAAAATTAGCCAGGCGTGGTGGCAGGCGCCTGTAGTCCCAGCTACTCGGGAGGTGGAGGCAGGAGAACGGCGTGAACCCGGGAGGTGGAGCTTGCAGTGAGCAGAGATCACGCCACTGCACTCCAGCCTGGGTGACAGAGTGAGACTCTGTCTCAAAAAAAAAAAAAAAAAAATTAGTACTCTTCCCAATTAACTCCAGACAGAAAACTAGGAATGTCCAGAACCTTTGTTTTACATTTTATATCAGAAGCCTGCCAATTCTACTCTTTTTTGACATCTTCCTTTCTGTCCTTTTATCTTCTGCTGCTGCTTGGTTCAGGCCCCTGTTATCTCTTGCAAGCATTGTTGTGGTAGTTTCCTAATTATCCTTACCTCCAGTCTCACTCCCTTCCCACTCGTCTTGCACATGGCTGTCGGAGGGTCCTTTTCCAACTCAAATCTGAACATGTTACTCCCTTCTTAAGGCTTCATTGGCTCCCCATAGTCTTCTGAGTAAAGAAAAAAATCAAAGCCCACATTCCAGCATGATCTGAGTTCCCTCCTGACTCCACCAACTTGATTTCCTGCAACTTTTCACCATACCTTCTAAGCTGCAACTATAGCAAAATGCCGACCATTCCTTGAATGTACTATGCTAGTTTCGTGCTTCTGAGACTTTTCACATGTTCCCTGAATGTCCTTACTCCTCGCTCTTAAACTAACTGGTGACCTAATGTTTTAAGATCTTTTCAAGTGTCTCCTTTGACCACCCTCCCTTTGTCATTCCCTCTACTTTTATATGGCTCTTGGTTATGTTTATTAATAATTATTGGGAGCTTCTTAAAGATGAACTGTTTTCTTTTCTTTCTTTTTTATTTTTATTTTTAAAGACAGGGTCTCAATATGTCAATATGTTGCCCAGACTGGACTTGAACTCCTGGGTTTAAATGATCCTCCTGTCTCAGCCTCATGTAGCCAGGACTACAAGTGCATGCCAGCATGCCCAGCTGCGACTCTTTTCTATTTGTATTTGTGAGCCCTAGCATCATTAAATAAATGAAAGAATTGTATCATGCTGGAGTGAGGGAAGAGAGGAAACAGGGTGCCCTGTGGCCAGGCCTTTCATCACCCTAAGGAGGGCACACCTTTTCTACAGATACCTCCATATATAAGCCAGGCTCCAACCTATGTGGTATCAGGGCTGCAGCTGCAGGCCAGCCACTCCCAGTGCACACTGACCATGATAGTGTATTCCTCACTGAACCTATAATAGCGATATCTTTATAGTTAACATGGATATAGTGCTCAGGGTATACTATGCTAAGGACTATTCTAACTGCTTAATACATATTAACTCCTTTTATCCTCACAAGAACCCTTGACCTAGGTATTAGTGTTGGTCCCATTTACAGATGAGGAAGCTGAAACCCAGATCTTACAGCTACTAACTGGAGGAGCTGGAATTTGAACCTAGGCACTCTGGCTCCAGAGTCTGTGCTTTTAACCATTACAATCTTCCTTTCAGTTTGTGTGGCAAGGAGAATGGGATTGTGTAGGTTGTCTTCCTTTAGTCAGAGCATTCCCTTAGCACTGAGAGTGAGGTCAGACCATCCAAGCCATATGTCTGTTGCCCAGTGGAGGAGTATAATTTGAATGTTGGGGAGGCAATCACATGTCTACTGGGTACTTAGGAGAATCAGATAAGCTCATGGATCTGAATACATACATTAGGAACTACAAGACCCTCTACAAGTCTTCTTTTTTGCCACCCAGAGTCCTACCAGAGTAGCCCGTAAAGGTCTGTGGGTCATTCAGGAAAGCAGACTCTTCCATCTGCTTCTCCAGATCCTCCTTCTTAAGACTCCAGGTATTAGCCTTGAAGGTTCTACACTTTGGTTTTTTTCCTTTGTTTCCTTTTTACCCACCCAATTTTATCCTGCTTATTTGGGGTCTCTTGGGTCCCAGCCTACCATTGTATTGGCTGCAATACCTACAGCTCCAACAAGTAAAGCCAGCCAGCTAAAGACAGTTCACGAGTTGGTACAGCCCTGGGGCAGGGGGACAAAGGAAGAGGTTAATATGCAGACTGATGCTTGGGCCTGCAGGAATGGAGCAGCCTCCCAGAGGGCCTCTCTTTAGCTCCAAGCCCAAGTCATGTTATCTTCCCTATGTCCCTCCCTGCATGCTTTGAAAGGTTATTGACTCCATCACTGACCTTGGGTAAGACACTTCTACTCTCGGCCCAGGTTTCCTCATTTTTAAAAAGAAGGGGTGATAAGTTGATATTTGTTGAAGCTGTTAATAGGTATCCATGATTTCACTATATTATTTTCTCTACTTGTTATAATTTCCATAATAAAACATTTTTAAAGATTTAAAATCAAAAGATTTTAACATTTTAAAAAAAGTAGAACCTTTTCTCCAACCAAAATGTTGCAACAGGCTAATATATAAATGAAATAAAGGTGAATCTACTTTTATTAAAGGGAAGCCAGACCCCCATTCTATAGCTCCCCCCTCACAATCACTCAGGGAACACAGTTTAATGAAAATCAGTGGACCAAACTATTATAATTCTAAGGATTCTTCTGATGCTTTTGCCTTCCTCTAGCTATATTGGCTTTGCACTAGCCATTAGCCTATATATCCTGTCCCAGAAACAGTGAGGCTGGGCTGTTAATCATTTCTGCAGTCTTTGGAGAATTTATTTGAAGGGTTGCAGAAACAGGGTTTGCTGTTAGAGATGCATTTCAATGTCTGTCTCTGCTGAGTGTTTATTAATAATCTTGTTAATCTCTAGTTCCCGGATCTAGCTCACGCCTTCAGATGTCCTTGGGGGGCACTTTAAATTCTCCCTGATTTCTTGGAGCCAGGCACTTCCTTCTGCCTGGAGTCTTTCCTGATACTTATATTCATGAATATTTTACATTTAATCTCCCTGATTACATTGCCATGAGACGGTTGTGGTGCATTGGCTGCATTTCTAAGGGAAGATATAAAGGAAGCTCACAGTAAAGGCTTATGTTTGCAGGCACAGTGCCAGCGATCTTTGTGCTTGCCACGAAGGTGGCCTTCTGTCATGGATAGTGATGGAGGAGATGCTGAATGGTGGGCTTTGCATGGGACCTCTCAGCCTAGGGCTCTGCCACCTGGTCAGGCCCCTCCTAAGTTGTGGTCCAGAGGAGCTGGCAGTTTCACTCAGGATCAAATACCACCAGGAACTGCGCTGTAGGCCTCAAGGACTACATGTGGGTCCCTGTGACCAGAGTTGCTCAACAGCTTCCTCGCCCTGTCCTTCCTGTGCAATCTACCTCCCATGTTACCATTTACACCCAGTACCTCCAGACTGAGAGAAGAAACTTTGATTAACTCATCTGCACTGAGGAGTAAAAAGTTAGCCCCAAACATCTAAGGGCTTGTGTTTTTAAAAATCAGCCCCAGGGAAAGGATGGTGAGGCCTAACACTCTCATGTGATAGATGGGGTGGAAGGTTAAGGAGGAGAAGCAGGATTGAAATGCCACAGATTTAGAAGTCTTCAGTATAAAAATGTCCATCAGAACTATAGGAGACATCAGGGCTCCCTGAGGAGCGAGAGGAGGGCCAAGGGCAGGACCCTACAGAGGAGGCAAAGGGTTGTGGGAGGACAGAGAAATGATAGAGAGGCAAGAGATGAGCCAAGGGAGGAAGCCTTTTCCAAATGGATGTGGTATATGTGACATGTGATGAATGCTACCAAAAAAGTGAGGGAATGTGACTTGGGACTTGGAAATGTGCCAGTGCTGCCCTGGTAGGGTCCTATCAGCATGTTTATGGGATTTGCCCTTTAAAAAGCCTTCCCTCTGGCTGCTTTGCAGCGAGCACTTTCTGTGGCCCACAGGAAATCCAGAACCCAGCTGTTCCATCTTCACCTCCCCTGCAGGTAGCAGCTGAGAGGCTGTTTTGGCTGCAGAGAGGCACATCAGGGCCAGTAGAGGTTTGCTTCTCCAAGGCTGTGCAGGACAGGTGTTGTCTATGAGTCTCTCAAAGAGGTTGCTGAGCCAGGGAGGATGAAGGACTTGCAGCATGGGAAGTTGCCCAAGATGCAGGCACTGCAGCACCTAGCCTTTCTGAGCAAAGCCTTCTGCCCTTCTACTCAGTCAAGGCTAAGGGCTAGGGATCAAAGCAGGGGAGGGAGGCACAGGTTTTGCCCTCAGGAACTTGCAAACCCCTGTGGCAACACAGCCCACCCAGAGTCTTGTGCTCTGGATGGCCTGAAGGAACACAGACAAGGCCAGGATTTCCCTCTCAAACCTGCTAGACTTTTCCCTTTCCCCTTAGTGACAAGCATATTTTCATTCCCACTGCCTCATTTTAAAGGGAACAGAAGGCACCATAATGGTTATATATCCTTCCCTTGCTGGGTCACCAGCAGCCACTCAGATCGCTGGGCCTGACACCGTGGCAGCATTCTACATGCCCATCTGTCTACTCCCTGCATCCGCAGAGGCAGAACAGGCAGCAGCCTTGGATCCCCTCTGCACTCCTCACACCTTAGGTTTAGCACTCTACAGGCCCTGGTTAAAATGCAAAGACAACTAGGATGGCAGCACCCCTGTCAATGGTTGGTCCTCAGAGTCTCAGGGAGAATGTGGATGACTTCAGCCACTTCCAACTGACTGAGGCAGGCTGGGCCAGGGCCCTGGATCTTGCAGCAGAGGAGGGTGTTTGGGAGGGGATGGCAAGGCTAGATAAGGACTCTTAGCTGGGCATGGTGGCTCACACCTGTAATCCTAGCACTTTGGGAGGCTGAGGCAGGCGGATCATGAGGTCAGGAGTTCGAGACCAGCCTGGCCAATATGGTGAAACCCCATCTCTACTAAAAATACAAAAATTAGCTGGGCATGGTGGCATGCACCTGTAGTCCCAACTGCTTAGGAGGCTGAGGCAGGAGAATCGCTTGAACCTGGGAGGCGGAGGTTGTAGTAAGCTAAGATTGCACCACTGCACTCCAGCCTGGGCAACAGAGCAAGACTCCGTCTCAAAAAAAAAAAAAAAAAAAAAAAAAGACTCTGCACAGCACAGTACCCAGCCCAATTAGAGATTAGTGAAGAGGGCAGTGAAGAGGATGTCAGAGGTTCCAGACTCAGGACAATACACAGAATTTGTGCTTTCCTATCTTCCTGGCCATCTGTAGAATCAAGTGTTTTGCCCTCTGGGCAGCAAAAGACTAACTGGCCACCTGCTGGTTTGTCATTATTTGTCTTCTCATCTACCATACCTAGCCAACTTTTCAGGTTCTCCCAGGAGACACTCTTTAGGCGTCATTTGTGAACTGGAGAAGTCCTCATTAGAACTATTTTTTGTCCAGTGGCTGTAGCCTTGAAGGCTGGTGTGGCTTGGCCAGTCAGTTCTCTGGATCCTGTGAAGGAACCTGTCCAGCACTGGGAAACAGAGGGAGACGACCCATCTCAGACAGCACCTACTCTCCCCTTAACCCAGACTTAAACTCACAGGAACCTAGGAAGACCTTGCCAAGCAAGTACACAGGAAGGGCCTGAAGGGAAGGGCTACTAGTATGGGAGTTAGGAGAAGGAAGTCCTGTGAGTTTAAAGAAATCATGATGGGCTTTCTGGAGGAGGCTGGACCACACAGGACTTTGAGGACAGACACCAAGTTGGGTGTACGTGAAACCCAGATCCTTGGTTCTTCTACCTAGCCCAGTGTTTTTGTCCCACAGTAGATAGGTCTGCCCCTCTCTCCCTGAATGCCCTGCCTGCTGTGAGTGGGGAATGCTCACAGAAGCCCAGAGAGCAGGTAGGAAGGCTAGCTTCAGGGCTGAGCAACCCCTGTCTTCACTCCCTAACAACTCTGTCTTACTGCTTTCTCCCCACAGGACCCAACCGCCGCCTCCATCTCAGACGGAGACTGTGACGCCCGGGAGGGTGAGTCAGTAGCCATGAATTACAAACCATCCCCGCTCCAAGTGAAGCTGGGTGAGTGTGTCTGGGGGATGAGGGAGATGTGGGGAGTAGGCAAGATGCTCTGGGCTGGGTCTACAATGAGGTGCCACAAATAAACCAGCTCAGCCTAGATGATTCCAAGACTCAAACCTTCAAGTCATTGGCACTGCCAGGCACCTTGTTTCCTGCAGGCAAAGAGGGCAATTACAGTTCTCTACAGGAGCCTGAAACTCTAGGAGGCATCTCTGAAGCCAAGGACGTTCCAGGTATTCTGGGGGATAGCTGCAGGGTTTTCATGGAACCCTAGAGAGAGGACTTGGAAGTCCCATCAAACACTGGGTCAGGCTGAGAGGAAGCTGCCTTAGAAGTGGGGTGTTACTTGTTATGTCTAAGGGATAGAAAGGAATGAGAGTTTCAATCCTAGAAGCTGGGCCCTTCTCCTGATTACAACCTCAGCCCATCTAGAGATCTCTGGGCCCAGTTGGCACCTATTTGAGGGATTTTTCCCTTAATTTCTTAGAAAACCCAAATATCTCCCTCCCTTTCCGGGTCACATTTCCCTTGTGGCTTTGTCTCATGTCCACTCCAAAGTCAGTTTACTGTGCAGCCTGATCCTGTGAAGTCCCCTCGCTCCTGGCCACTGTCCACAGCTCCTGCCACCATTGCCCTCCCTTCACCCCATGTGCTGCCCCTCTCCCTTCAGGGACCAAAGTTTCACTGTCTCACGGCTGCTGTGTATAACATAGTTTTATGAAAACTTTGGTTTCTTGAAGAGAAATTACAAAACAGGACATACAGGAAAGAGTTTACAATTAAATATAGGTCATTATTATCCTTCCAAGCTCCTCTGCCATCCAGGCCACCGTCCTGTCCATCCTCCTCCTCAGGCTCCAGGTGCCCAACAATTACTGATGCCTCCTCAGTTCTAAGGGTCCTTTCCCTACAGCTTTCTCCCTCCTTTCCACAGAGGCCTGTACTTTTATTATTCAACTGCTATTTTTTTTTCTTACCTTGCTTGCTTCTCTCCTTCCAGACCACATCCAAGGAGCCCCTCGAGCTGTTTTTCTAAACGAGAATAGTTCTCTCCTTGGAATTTGTTTCTATTCCTAGGACATCAGATTAAAACTGTAGCCAATTTTATTTACTGGGGGGATGGGGTTGGTCTTTTTTTTTTTTTTCTTTCTTTTTTCTTTTTTTTTTTTTTTTTGAGACAGAGTCTCTCTCTGTTGTCCAGGCTGGACTGCAGTGGCATGATCCTGGCTCACTGCAACTTCTGCTTCCCCGATTCAAGTGATTCTCCTACCTCAGCCTCCCAAGTAGCTGGGATTATAGGTGCACACCACCACGCCCAGCTAATTTTTATATGTTTAGTAAAGATAGGCTTTCACCATATTGGCCAGGCTGGTCTGGAACTCCTGGCTTCAAGTGATCCACCCACCTCGGCCTCTCAAAGTGCTGAGATTACAGACATGAGCCACCATGCCCAGCCTAATATTGTTTAATGTAACAATACAAGTATTTTAACAAGCATAACTTCTTTGCTCTCCCCCATCACATTCTCCTCCTAAGAGGTAACCGTTCCAAGCCTTTTTAGTTTTTGTAGTTTTACTTTGTATTTTAATATAAGTGGTGTCATATTGTGCACATTTTCTGAAACTTGGCCTTCCCTCTCCCACCACCTAAATCTTGGAGCTCCTTCTAATGTCAGCATATAGTGACTTCATTCTTTTAAATGGTTGTATAGTAGTCTGTAGTTTGGTTTTGCCAGTTTATTGTTTGCTTTTTTCCCACTATTTCAGACAATTTCAGCAAGTTTTAAAATCACATCTTTTTTCCTCCCCATTACATTACCATCAAAGCTCCTCATGAAAATTCACAGCATTGTCCCAGTTGCACCAAGTACTGCCAGAAACTTTAAGGCAAATTGCACCCCCTAGAGGCCTACAGTGGTAATGGCAGCTGCCACCTGCTGGAAAGAAGCTGGGAAAAAACTGGAATCAGATGAGCAGTGGCAAAGAAAGAGGGTCAAAGAGTAGGAGACAGAGATTCAGAGACATGAGGTCAGGGGAAATTTCAAAGTGAGTCACAGTAGCTGTAAAGGTCCTCCCCATCCTTACCCTCTGGAGCATTTGGTTATTTTATGAGTCATTTTCCCTAGTGTCCCTCTCTACCTAACAGTTCCTTTTCCTAGATCTGGGCTTTAATTGAGATGAGTAGGGAAGGGCAGATGGGACTCCTCCAAGACCCAGGCAGCTACTTCTGGGAACAGTTGTCTCATACCAGGCAGTGGAGTGGGTCACCTGATGGCCAGCTCCATGAACCTGGTAGGCTTTGGAACCTTGGAGAACTCAGACCTTGGCAAAGGAGTCAGGAGCACCACTCAGGCAGTGTAGCCAAATGGGCTCCCCCAGCCTCCTGCCCCTTACCTTGCAGCCCCATCCTGCCCCTCCCACATCACAATCTTCAGTGGCTTCTTTTTCCTTCTGTGTTAATCCCAAACTCCTCTGTCTGGCATTCAAGTCCTTCATGTTCTGAGTTTGTAACCAGAGAGAGTCTTCAGCCCCTTAGCACAGGACCTGACATATAATTAGTGACATGGATATTTGTTGAATGAATAAGTGGCTGAATAAATGAATTTTACTTCTCTAACCTGACCTTTCTCTTCACCCCTCTATCCAGAGCGACACTTATGCTCACTTTTAAATGCATTTTTGCATGCACTGTCCCTCCTTCCTAGAATGCCCACCTCTCTCCAAGTCATGGTGTCACCTAAAGGAAGCCCTCTCTGACTGTGCCAGCCTTCTGTGATTGTCTCTTCTCCTCCAGCCTTTCCCTGGCATCAAGTACACACTAACTACCCTAACATGGGAGTTGTAGTTCCTGGAAAACAAGGGACAGCCTCCTCTTTTTGCCCCCTACTGTCTGCCTCAGGTTGTGCAGGGCCAGGTACTAGCTCCACAAAGCAGCAGGGGCCTGGAGTTGGGATCCCTGCCTCAGTCCTTCTAGGAGCAAGTGGTTTCACAGTGAAGGCCCAGCCCAGGCTGCCCTGAGTAGTAAGGCAGGGTGGCCTCAGGGGCAGGACACAGCTTCCTTCCCATGTTCTCTTGCAGAGAAGCAGCGGGAACTGGCCCGGAAGGGCTCCCTGAAGAATGGCAGCATGGGTAGCCCTGTCAACCAGCAACCCAAGAAGAACAATGTCATGGCCCGAACAAGGTAGAGGCCCTCCCTACCCAACCTGGACCCTGCCAGCCAGGATCTATTTCTGCTGGTCCTGAGCCTCCTTCTCTTCCCCTGCTCCTCAGGCCCAGCTCCTCTCTGAGAGGAGACAGCCTTAACAGGATCCAAGGTGGGGAGGGAGGGAAGGAAGGAAGTGGTGGGACGGGACCTAACCCAGTCTCTTGCCAGGTTTCTATGCTCCACTTGCCACTTTAACTCCCAAAATTCTTCACCCAGGCTGGTTGTCCCCAATAAAGGGTACTCCTCGCTTGACCAGAGCCCTGATGAGAAGCCACTGGTAGCCCTTGACACGGACAGGTGTGTATGGGGGTTTGGGGGCAGCTGGGCAGCCCAAAGGAACCTGTGTAGCACAAGTGGACTATACAGGCCATACCTGCTCTAATGTCAGAACTGGGGTATTCTTCAGCCAGAATCTCTCCAAGGGTGAATTCTCCAGGGATGGGAATTTTTTTACACCAGGGACTAGGGGTTGAAGAAAGGTGGCAGAGAGAGGAAAGGGGGGCCTGTGCTGTCTCCTGTCATCCTGGGACAACTGATCCAACGGTTGTCCCTAACTGGCCTGTGATGTTGTCTCTGGACAGCAGAATATGATGCTTAATGCCCCATCCCCTCAGGGAGGAGCCCTACTCCCTGGAAAACACTTGGCTACACTTGGACTTTGGGAATACCCTACAAGTCAGGGTGATTTGAGTCTAGAAAAACAAAAGATGAGAAGGAAGGGGGTGAAAGGAGTAACTGCTATATTTAGAAGGAGGTTAAGGATAGCAATTGATTTTAAGGGTGGGGCTAGGGAACTTGTCTTTAAAATCCTGCATTTGCACAGCAAGTACAGTTTGTATTGAGATTTTGCCATTTGGAACTATGAGGGAGGTGTGGGATGCTGACTAATGGGAGGTGGGATTGCGGAGAGTTTTCTATTTAATTTCTTGGTATCACTTTCCCTCTCTTTCCTCCATGGCCAGCGATGATGACTTTGATATGTCTAGATACTCCTCCTCCGGCTACTCCTCTGCTGAGGTGAGCCCCTACCCCTTCTCGCCCTAGACACCACTGGGCAGGATCATCACCATCAGGGGGAGGGCTGGGGCCAACGCCCAAGTACAATGAAAAAGAGGGCTGGGCAGGGCTGGGCCGTGCCCTGCACAGGGTGGGCCTGGGATAGGATGGAAAAGAAGTGGTTACTGGCCTCAAGTGCAGGGAGACTAGGGTTAGGAGTGGGGCTTTAGATTGCAGCAGGCCATTTAAATAGAACAGGTGTAAAATACAGGTGATATCCTCTAGTAGCCAGCCTGAGATAGGGACAGGACCAGAGGTGTGAAGTTGACCTTAGAATGGGGAGGGATGACTAGAAAGAGAGGCCAGAGGTGGAGGAGGGCGCCTAGGCAGGAGCAGGGCCTGGGGGTATGGACAGACGCGGGACAGAGCGGGGCTGATATCCAAGGCACCGGCTGGATTGGGGCACAGACGGCCTGGAGTGGCCGCAGAGCTGTGGGTGGTGCCTCCCTGCCACTCGGGCCTGACCTCCCTCCCCTTTGCCTACAGCAGATCAACCAAGATTTGAACATCCAGCTGCTGAAGGATGGCTATCGGTTAGATGAGATCCCCGACGACGAGGACCTAGATCTCATCCCCCCCAAGTCCGTGAACCCCACCTGCATGTGCTGCCAGGCCACGTCCTCCACCGCCTGCCACATTCAGTAGCGGGCGGGGCTGCTGCGGCCGCCAGGGTGGGGCCGCCAAGGGCTGGGCATGACGGGCAGAGGCCGACCCCTCCCCAGCTCGTCTGTCTGCCCCCCGGCCCCACGCCCCTACAGCCGCCAACCTTGTATAACAGTCATTGCTTCCTCCTATGGTAGGACGTGTACCTCTGTGTGTTCATGGAGCCGGAGAAACCAAAACCGGGTCTCTCTCCACCCAGGAGCTGAGGAGGGGTGGGGGCCGTTTGTTCAGTTACCTGGGGGAACCTCACCCAGCACCCTGCCCCACTTCCCAGGGCTGCAGTCCGGTGGCCAAAAGAGAAGACTGGACGGGAGGGAGGTCAACATTAATGAGTGGGGGGATCACAAAGCCAGGGGCTTGGCCCCACCCCAGCGAAGCCATGAACCCCCCAGCCCCGGCCTCAGCCTAACCAGGAAATGGGCTCAGAGGGAGAAAGGCCCAGGGCAGTGGGGATGGGTCCCAGCACCTCGGAGCCCCCTGCACATGCCCCCTACCGGTCCATGTTTCTATTTGCATTTCCCCCTCCTCAGATGGGAAGCCTGGCAAAGCTGCCCAACCGGGTAGTGCCCCTTACCCATCGGATCACTGCCTTCTTCCTCCTCTTGACCCATTCACCCGCTTCCTTGCTCCCTGGGAGTGGGGCAGGGTAAGGTGGGCCTTAGAGACAGGCTGAGGTTTGAGTGGTGTGATCTGTCCTCATTGGCCCTTCACCAATGCATCTATCTCTCTGCCACCAGCCCACCCCACCCCCACCCTCACCTATCCTTCTGCTCATTGGTCTCAATCCCAGGCTGGAAGCAGGGAGTAAGGCTGGCCTCCAATGGCCCATTCCCCTCATCCCAGCCCAAGACCCGGGAGGCTGCTTCCCAGTAAGAATCCAGGAGCAAGCTTTGGAGAATCCAGTGGGCTGAGTGGTTGTATGGATGTGGTTGTTTGGATGTGGTAGGGAGTGCTTAGCAGAATGCGTGTATGTCTCTGAGGCTGTCAGGGGGTGGGTGTGTGTGTGTCTCTGTTGGACCTGTCTCTCCTCAGTCTATTCCTGTCATAGATGTGGGTGTCCCTGGTGGGCAAGTGCCTGTGTGGTCTGTTTACAGTGCAGAAGGCGGCTCAGCAGTGCAATGGGCTGACAGCCTTGGACCAGGAGTCAGAAGCCTGGGTTCTGGTTGTAGCTCTGGCCCCTCCCTGTGATCTTCAACAAGCCACTTCCTTTCTCTGGTCTTCAGTTTCCTCAACGAGAAAATGAACAGCAGCTGAAATTATGTTTAAAATCCTTTTATACCTGAAAGAGTTTCTTTATAGGAATTTCTGTGGTGGGGAGGGGGCGATCTCTGTGTGTCTCAGTACACCTAAAGGTTGGGGTGGGGCTGAGTTGTGTGTCTCTGTGGAAAGGGGAAGGGGCAGTACCTATCAGGACTGTGTATGTCTGAGCACACGTGGCTCTGTTTGGGATTACGTGTTTTCTGTGAATGTGTATGTGTGTTGGGGGGTGTCTACTGTGTGTGGCTGTATAGGGTGTCTGTAGGTCAAGATGTGTATACAGCTGCTTCTGCTATTGCTGGTTTGGGGGAGGGTTCCGGAAAGCTGAGGCTGAAAATCAAGAGGGAAGAGGTAAGGAAGGCCCTCCTCTGGAGCTGGGCAGTGTAGACCTGACACCGTGTGAAGAAAAATGAAAGCACAGATAGCCTAAAACTGCACAGGCCTGTGCCCACATACCTTATAGCACAGGCCCAGGTGGATCATCTCATGCTAACACCCCACATGTGCTGCTGGATCCACTCCCATAGATCCACTCACATGCTGCAGGCATGCAGTAGATTCACCCACAGCCCACTCTCTGGACACCAGTCCTGGGAGGTGGCAGCTGGAATGGGGAGCAATGAGAGGAGGGAGTGAGGCTGTTGGCTTAGGAAGGGTGGCACCTCTCCCTGCATCATACCCAGGAAGTGCCAACTCCAAAATATTGGGGTGCAGCTTACCACCCCCACTCCTCCAACCCATCCCTACCTCCTCTAGTGCCAGGGACCCAAGTTAGATGATGAGAAAATGCCAAACAAAGGGAGGCAAGGACAGAGAAGGTACCTGCAGGACCCACAAGGCTCATACTGGCCCCCATCTGAGCCCACCTCTCCCACCCAGATCAACATCCCCCCAACCCCTGTGCCCCCATCATCTGGAACCCAGAGCCAGGCCTCCCACTACCACCACCACCACCCCGGGGCTCCTTGATTCACCTTTCTAGAACATGGGTACCTCCTCTTTTTGGGGGCTCATTTAGACTGCTGCCTTTGCTGCTGACTTGCTGTGTGACTCGGGCCCATTGTTCAATCCCTGTGGCCCTTAGACACCAGGGAAAATCTCCCTCCCACAGGACACATTAGTTCCCTGGCAGGCAAGGGCTTCCAACTGAGGCAGTGTATGTGTGGCAGAGAGAGGCAGGAAGCCGGCAGTGGCAGCTTCCGTGTCTAGGGAGGGGCGTGGCTCCCTCCTTCCCTGTCTGGGAGGTTGGAGGGAAGAATCTAGGCCTTAGCTTGCCCTCCTGCCACCCTTCCCCTTGTAGATACTGCCTTAACACTCCCTCCTCTCTCAGCCGTGGCTGCCACCCAGCCAGGTTTCTCCGTGCTCACTAATTTATTTCCAGGAAGGTGTGTGGAAGACATGAGCCGTGTATAATATTTTTTTTAACATTTTCATTGCAGTATTGACCATCATCCTTGGTTGTGTATCGTGTAACATAAATAATGATATTAAAAGCATCAAACAAGCCAGCCTCAGCTCCCTCCCTGGGGTATGGGCAAGGGGCAGATGGGCTGGGAAGCAGAGAGAACCAGTCCTCTGGGCACACATGTTACTCCACCTCCACCCGTGGGTTCCCAGGCATGCCACTGACCTGCTGCATGACCCTGGATGAGTCACAACCCCTCCGAACCTCTGTTTCTCTTCAACAGTGAGAAGCCTGACCTAGAAGATCTCCAGAGGCCCTCTGAACTCTTAGAAATTGGGCTTTTTTGATAGACTTGAGGCAGGAGGGGGTCAGGATCAGGGAGGGAATTAGACCTCCTCACCTTCCCGGGGATGGGGCTGAGTCAGGTGATATCACAATGGGCAGTGCCCATGCTGGAGGGGACATCAGTGTGGGGTGGGAGCAGGAAGGCTGTTGGGGAAGGAAGCTGAGAGATCCTCTGCAGGAGGGTATTACAGCAGCTAGGAGCACCTGCCAGGCTGGAGGTGTGGGTTATCTAGGGGAAGGGTGGTCACTGATGTCCAGCAGGAGCCCTTGACAGGTAGAGCCCATCACAGCATCTCCAAGACCACACCATGTTCCTGTTCTCCCATAAGACCAAGACCCCTATCAGTACCTACAGTGACTCCTACAGGGCTCCCACCTCCATCAAGGAGGTCTATAAGGACCCACCTCTATGTGCCTGGGAAGCCAACAAGTTTCTGACTCCGGTAAGTGGGAGATTGGCGGGGAGGAGCAGGCCAGAGTGTATGGCCAGTCTGGATGCCTGGCAATGTGTGTTTGTAATTATTTGTAGCTTTGTGTGTGTGTGTGTTTTATTCATTTACCTAGGCACAGAATTTACAATGGTATGTAAAATACCACAAAATCCTGCCTTCATGGAATTACATTAGGGTAGGAGGTAGGAACAGGCAGATAATAAACAAGAAATAAACACGAGTTTTATAAATTCTTCAAAAATACTGTAAAGGAAATAAACAGAGTAGTGGAAGTGGAAATGGAAAGGGAGGGCTACTTAGGTCATGGAAAACCCTCTCTCAAGGTGACAATAAACTGAGACTGGAAGGATGAAATAGAACTAGCCACATGAAGAACTGAAAGAATAGAAGAGCTGAAAGTTCCAGACGAGTGATCAGAAAGTGCAAAGGCCCTGAGGCTGCCTATGGAATAGGCCAGAAACTGTCCTATACGCATCCCTTTAATGTATATGTATCACAGTTTCCTTGCGTCTGTGCTTGAAGATTGGTGGCCAGGTGGGAGGAAATCTGTGAGTCTAACTGTGACTCTGCCTAAGAGAATTTATCTGTGTGTACCATCCAACAAAACTTTGCTGAGTATCTTTATCTGTAGGCAACTCAGGATACAAAAGGGAAAGGCCAGACCTTGCCTTTGAGGAGCCCACAGCAAACAAGTGAACAAAGTAGAGTTGCCTGATGTGGAACATGCACCAGCAGAGGTGGAGAGCCAGAAAGGGGAGAGCACTGCCCAACCTGAAGGGCAGATCTACTGAGGGATCCAGGAGGAGGCGGCTTCCAGCAGAAGAGAGTCATGAGAAAAGGCAGCCTGTGGGCAGGGACCTACCAGAAACTGAAACTGCTAGAGCAGGAGAGTTTAGTCCTTGGGTGAGGGAGGAGTCTCCAGACCAAGAAGGGCCTCTCTGGCTGGCTATGTTTAGGAGCGTGGACATAAGGCTCCAGGTTTTTGAACCTGGGAGGAAGAGTCATGGTTCAATTGTGAGTTAGGTCACTCTGGCCACAGTGTCAGGGAACTGCAGGGGCTGGGGTTGAGGGCAGGAAGGCCAACGAGGGGTAAAAGATGAGGAAGGAGGATGTAGGTAGGAGATAAGATGATTGTCACAGTGAAAAAATGAATTTGTTGAATAGGAGACAATTTTTTAAAATAATGTATTTTGTCTAACTACAAAATAAATATATGCTCAATGTAGAAAATGCGGATAACTCAGAGACGCACAAAGAAAAAAGGTCTAAAATCCTACTACCTAAAATAACCATTGTTAATATATTATTATATGCCCTTTCAGGAAGCAAATATTGTTTATTATAAAAATAAATAAAATTTATTACAAAACGTTGTATTTAAAGAATCTTATTGAAAATTTAGGTTCTTTATAAAATTTTGCTAGTATAATCATTCTTATACATGTATCTTTGTACACATTTCCAATTATTCCCTTAGGATAAATTACTAGACATGAAATTATTGGGAGAAAGGATACACACATTTTTAAAACTTTTGCTCTACACCTCAAATTGCCATAATAAGTAAGGGCTGTAACAATTTACATTTCCACAAGCAAAATATGAGAGTGCCTGACTGCTTTTCCATACTCAATAGGAGGGAATTTTAAAAAGTAGATGAACAGATTTTGGTCACCATCTGGATGGTAAGGGGAGAGATTAGGGTGACCCTAGTTTTTGGCTGTGGCAACTGGAGGAATGCTAATGCTATCAACTGAGGTTTGGAATAGCAGATTAGAGATTTGGAGTTCATTTTAGGACAAAAATATTTGAGGATATACAGGAAAAGATGTTCGGCAAGTAGTTAGATATAGTTATCTGAAGCAAAGGAAAGGTCTGGGTTATAGATAGAGATCTTGAAGTCATCATCATATAAATGGTAGGTGAAGTCATAGGAAGAGATGAAATTGCCAAAGAAGAGAGAGAAAATGGCCAAGGACATAACTTTGGAGAATATAAATATTTAAGGGTAGGTAAAGGAAGAAAAGCCATAAAAGAAGACAGGGAATTATTGCCAGAGAACTAGGAGGAAAATCAAA